>NC_132846.1:69397526-69699401 GCF_048164855.1 Canis lupus baileyi | reverse complement strand
AGGGAAAAAACAATGAAACTATAAATTTCTTTTAAAAAGGTCAACAGAATTGACAAATCCTGTTAGACTAAGAAAAAAAAGAGACCCACAAACTAAACTTAGAAATGAAAGAGGGGATATCCCAACCAATGTGAAAGAAGTAAGAAGATTTCTATGAGACTACTATGAGCAATTATATGTTAACAAATTGGATAACCTAGAGGAAACGGATCAATTCCCAGAATCGTACAACCTACTAAGACTGAATCATAAAGAAATAAAAACTCTAACAGACCAATAACTAGAAGGAAATTGAAGCAGTAATAAAAAAATCTCCCAACAAAGAAAAGCCCAGGGCCAGATGGCATCACTAGAGAATCCTACCAAACATTTAAAGATGAATTAATACCAATTCTCCTTAAAGTCATTCAAAGAATTGAAGAAGGCAAGGGGTAATTCTTCCTATCTCATTCTATGAGGCTAGCATTACTCTGATACCAAAACCAGACAATGAAACAACAAGAAAAACTCTAGACCAATATCCCTGATAAAGCTTGAAGCAAAAATCCTCAACAAAAATACTATCAAACTGAATTCAACAACATATTAAAAGGATTTCAGGAGTCCCTCCTTATCCACAGGGTATGCGTTCTAAGACCCCCAGTAGAAGCCTGAAACTGTGGATAGTACCAAACCCTATTTATACAGCTTTTTCCTATATGTACATATCTATGATAAAGCTTAATTTATAAATTAGTCACAGTAAGAGATTAACAGCCATAATTAATAATAAAATATAACAGTTGTAACAATCTGCTGTAATAAAAGCTATGTGAATGTAGTCTCTGTCTCTCAAAGTATCTTATTATACTCTACTCATCTACAATAAAATGCCTATGCCACGATAAAATGCCTATGTGATGGGATGAAGTGAGATGAATGAGGTGGGCACTGTGACATAGTGTTAGGCTACTATTGACCTTCTGGTGATATGTCAGAAGGAGGGTCATGTGCTTCCGGACTGAGGTAGATCATGGGCAACCGAAACTGTAGAAAGTGAAACCTTGGGTAAGAAGGCACCACTCTATGTACCACAACCCACTAAGATCTATACCTGGAATACAAGGATGGTTCAACATATGAAGATCAATGTAATACAACACATTAACATAATGGAGGACAAACACCACATCACTCTTTAACTGATGCAGAAAAAGCACCTAACTCAACATTCTTTCATGTTAAAAGCTCTCAACAAAGGGGCACCTGGGTGGCTCAGTGGTTGAAGGTCTGCCTTTGGCTTGGGTCATGATCCCAGGGTCCTGGGACTGAGTCCCTGCAGGGAACCTGCTTCTCCCTCTGCCTATGTCTCTGCCTCTTTCTGTGTGTATCTCATGAATAGAGTCTTTTTAAAAAAACTTCTTAGCAAATTAGAAATAGAAGGAAATTACCTTAACATAATAAAAGCCATATATGAAAAGCTCATAGGTAACACTATATGCAACAGTGAAAGACAAAAAGCTTTTCCTCTAAGAACAGGAACAAGGCAAGGAGACCCATTTGTACCACTCCTGCTCAACACAGTACTGGAAATCCTAGCCAGCACAATTAGATAAGAAAAAGAAATGAGGGATCCCTGGGTGGCGCAGCGGTTTGGCGCCTGCCTTTGGCCCAGGGCACGATCCTGGAGACCCGGGATCGAATCCCACATCGGGCTCCCAGTGCATGGAGCCTGCTTCTCCCTCTGCCTGTGTCTCTGCCTCTCTCTCTCTCTCTGTGACTATCATAAATAAAAATTTTAAAAAAATTAAAAAAAAAAGAAAAAGAAAAAGAAATGAAAGGCAATGACATTAGAAAGAGAGAAGTAGAGTTATCTGTGTTTGCAGATGACATGATCTTACATGTAGAAAACCCTAAAGATTCCATGCATATAAATATTTTTAAACTAATAAACAATTTTAGCAAAGTTGCGGGCAAAAATCAGTTGCATTCCTATACACCAACAATGACTAACACACAAAGGAAATTAAGGAAAAATCCTATTTGGTACAGAATCAAAAAGGATAAAATAGTCAGGAATAAATTTAACCAAGGAAGTGAAAGACTTTTACACAGAAAACTATGAAACATTGCTAAAAGAAATCAAAAGAAGACATAAATAAGTGGAAACACATCTTATTTTCATGGCCTAGAAGACCTAATATTGTTAAAATGTCTATACTACCCTAAATGATCTATAGATTCAACAAATCCCCTATCAAAATGATTTTTTTTTGCAGAAATTTAAAAAATCTTAAAATTTAAAAGGAATTTGGAGGGACCCCATATAGCCAATAGTCAAAACAACCTTGAAAAAGAAGAGCAAAGCTGGAGGCCTCAAACTTCCTGATTTTAAAACAGGTTACAAAGTAACAGTAATGAAGTTAGTAAGGTGTCTTTATTAGCACAGAGACAAATATAGATGAATGAAACAGAACAGACAGCCCAGAAATAAACCCTTGAGTATGTGGCCAAATGATTTTCAGCAAAGGAGCCAAGACCACAGGACAGCAAAAGGACAGTCTTTTTCAATGAATGGCAAAGGGAAAACCGAATATCCACACATAGAAGAATGAACCCTTATCTTAGACAATACACAAAAATGAACTCAAAAGGGATTAAAGATCTAAATGCATGACCTAAAATCATTAAACTCCCAGAATAAAACACAGGGGAAAGTTTCAGGATATTGCATTTATCAATGATTTCTTGGATATGGCACGAAAATTAAAAATAGACACTTGGGACTACATCACACTTAAAAGTTTCTGTGCATCAAGGAAACAATTAATAGAGTGAAAAGGCAATCTATGTAATGGGAGGAAATATCTGCAAATCATATATCTAATATGGAGCCACTTTCCAAAATATATAAAGAAATTCTACAGTTTAAGAACAATAACAGAAAAACAAATAATTTGATTAAAAATGGGCAAAGAGGGCACCTGGGTGGCTCAGTTGGGTGTCTGTCTTTGGCCCAGGTTGTGATCCCACATTGAGCTCCCAGCTCAGCAGAGGGTCCACTTCTCCCTCTCCCTTTGCCCCTCCCTCTGCTTGTGTGTTGTGTTCTCTCTCAAATAAATAAATAAATAAATAAATAAATAAATAAATAAATAAAATGAGCAAAGGACCTGAATAGACATTTCTCCAAAGGAGATACACAAATGGCCAATAAACATTAAAAATAAAAAATATGCTCAATATCCAGCTACCCAGCTGGCCAGTCAGTAGAGAGTATGTGACTCTTGATTTTGGGGCATGATCACGAACTCATGAGTTCGAGTCCTATATGGGGCATAAAGATTACTTTAAAAAAAGGATGCTCAATATCACTTATCATATGAAAAATGCAAATCAAAACCACAATGAGATAGCATTTCATATCCATTAGGATGGCCACTAGCAAAAGAACAGAAAATAACAAGTTTTTGGCAAGGATGAGAAGAAATTAGAACCCACTAACCTTGCACTGTTGGTAGGTATGTAAAATGGTGTGGCCATTATGGAAAACAGCATGGCAGTTCCTCAAAAAATTAAAAATAAAATTATCTTATGACTTAGCAATCCCATTTCTGGATATATTCCCAAAAAAAAATTAAAAGTAGGATTTTGAAGAGCTATTTGCACAGCCATATTCATTGTAGCATCATTTATAATAGCCAAGAGGTGGAAACAAACCAAATGTTCATTAACAGTTGGATGGAAAAAGAAAATGTGGGGTATGTGTATGTTTCTGTATTATGCAGCCTTAAAAAATAAGGAAATCCTGGGATATGCTACAATATGGATGGACATCAAGTGTATCATGCTAAGTAAAATAAGGTGGTCACAAAGGGACACATAAATACATTATGATTCCACTCATATGAAGTATCTAAAGTAGTCAAAATCATAGAAACAGAATGTAGGAAGGTGATTGCCAAGGGCTTGGGGTAGGAATTACTATTTGATGGGTAGACAGATTTGATTTTGCAAGATGAGAACGTTCTTCAAACTGATGGTCACCAGAGGGGAGGTGAGTTGGGGCTGGGGGAAGTAGGTAATGGGGATGAAGGAGGGCACTTATTGGGATGGGCACGGGGTGTCATATGGAATGGCTGAATCACTATACTGTACACTCAAAACCAACATAACACTGTGTGTTAACCATACTAGAATTAAAATTTAAATAAATAATTTTAAAAGGAAACAGAAGAAAGATGAAAAAGTTCTTGAGATCTGCTGTGCAATGTGTAACAGTACTTGACACTACTGAATTGTACACTTAAAAATGGTTGAGATGATAAATTTAATGTTACGTGTTTTATAACAGATGGCAATCTGAATCCTAAAATAAAGTCAGCCTTGGCAGTCTTCGACATCTAGACGGGGGAAAAAAAAGATAGTCCATATCCACTGCTGCCAATTAGAATCCAGAAGGTCACTTTACATTGATTAGAAATAATTGATTCAAGCAAGTATTAGATACGAAATGAGGCTAAGGATTTCAACATTTAAGTTTTAAAATGCCCTGCAAAACCAATTTTCTTAAAATTCACAAACAATAAGTACATGAAGCTCTATCTGATAAAAATACAATGCAAATTCGCTTGTTGAGGGATGGTATAAATGCTACATATTTGAAAGAGAAGATGGGATCTCTATGTCTTCATCGAAGTCACAACCCAGCATCTGATCTAATGCATGCGAGCCCACTGGAGGTGCCAGCATGGCCCAGAGCACCTTCCTGCTCCCTGGCCTGGCCCCTGTAAGTAGTTAGTACCATAATAAGCTCTATAGCTTCTATGGTTGGGCTCATAACAAGTTCAGGGGTAGCACTGCAGAAGGATTTCTTTAAGGTTTTCTAGACTATACCACCATCAGGTATTTAATTTTCTAGAGCCTAAAAAGTTAGAAAAGTGGCCTGGCATATAAGATACAAAATTTTAATATCCCAATCATGAAATTAGAGAGATGTTAAGAGCAAACTATGCTCTATCAGACAGACAACATTAATATCTAGAACTTTGCAGTTAAGCACCATTTAAAAGTAGGAGCTTATCTGAATTTTATAGATAAAAAGTTAAGGTTGGTATGGCAATCTGAATTTTGCTCTGTGCCAAGTATGAAGTTGGGAAGAGCATTTTTTTCTTTTTTTTTTAAGAGCATATTCATTTTTACACAGGTGACACTCTCATTTGTATTTTCAAGAGAACTCTAAGAGAAAATACAAAATGGCACACCATGGTGTTAGCCAATGAGATTTCAAAGACAGTAAGATTTAGTCTAAAAACAGCAGAATAATAAATTCATATAGGTCCTGAGAGGGCAACACACCAAATGTTGTACTTTTACAAGTTTTAATTCAGACAAGAAATTAAGAGGTGTCATATAAAAAGGCAATGTTTATTTTAAATCTGAGATGGAACCCCTTTCAAAGTTGGGTTCCGGCACTCTGTACCTACCTTTTGGTTGCAGCTGGCACAGCAGTTTCTTTCCTGGCCCCGGAGGGGGATGGTAGAGAGCCACTAGGTTTCTTTGGTAACACGGTGCCATTGTTGACAGTGGTCCTTAAAGGCAGGGTCTGTACCAGTGGTCTTGCTGTAAGACAAGCAGAAACGCAATCAGAACTTTCCCCTCAGTCAACGTAACTTTTTATGGAACTGAAGACAGGTAAGATAGAAAAGGATATCAATTTTAAAATACTGGCAGAACTGGCAAAGGTGCAAAGAGAATTCAGCAGAAATTTTCAACCAAGGTGCTGGAACAATGAACCTAGACAAAAACCTCACCCCTTACGCAGAAACTAACTCAAAATGGACCAAAGACCCGAGTGTAAAGTGCGAAACTATAAAACTTCTAGATGATGAAAACATTGGAGAAAACTCCATGTGACCTTGGGTTTGGTGACTTTTTAGATACAACACCAAAAGCACAATCTATGAAAGAAAAAAAAAATGATTGCTTGGCCTTCATTAAAATTATAAAAATGTTTGCTCCGTGAAAGACATTGTTACAAGGATGAAAAGACAAACCACGAACTGGGAGAAGATATTTGCAAATCACGTATCTGATAAAGGACCTGTATACGGAATATAAAAAAAGAATGCTTAAAACTCCACAGTCAGAACACAAGCAGCCCAATTAAAAAAATGGGCAAAAGATCTGAACAGACACTTCACCAAAGAAGATCTACAGATGGCAAATAAGCATATGAAAAGATGCTCAACATCTTTTGTCATTAGGGAAATGCAAATTAAAACAATAATGAGATATCTCTATACACCTATTAGGGTGGCTAAAATCCAAAAAACAAACAAAATAGCAATTGCTGGCCAGGATGCAGAGCAACAGGGACTCCCATTCATTGCTGGTGGGAATGCAAAATGGTGCAGCCACTTTGGAAGACAGTTTGACGGTTGCTAAATATAGTCTTACAATATGATCCAGTCATTGTGTGACGTTAGGAATTTAATCCACTATTTGAAAACTTATGTCTACATAAAACCTGCATTTAATATTTATAGCAGTTTTATTCATAATTATAAAAAATTGGAACCAACCAAGATGTCCTTTAATGGTGAGTGGATAAACAACCAGACAATGGAATATGATTCAGGGGGAAAAAAAAAAGCAGGGAAGCAATCCACGCAAGGACAAGGATGAGTCTTAAACCCATGCTGCTCAGCGAAAGCAGCCAGGCTGAAAGGCTACATTCTGTAAGATTCCATTTATATGACATTCCATAAAAGGCAAAATTACAGAGACAAAAACCAGATCGGTGGTTGCCAGAGGTTGGCCAGGTGGGGGTAGGGGACCGAATAGGTAAGGTGCCAGAGCAGGGTGGTAAAAGGATTCTGTATGATGCTGCATGGTGGCTATGTGACACTGTGCATCTGTCAAAACCTACAGACTCTTAGAGCACAAAGAATGAACTTTAATGTATGAAAACAAAAATCAGGGGATGGGGGAACCCATGAGGGATAAAAGAATCAAACTATACTACAAGTATGTGCTATAACCTCACGGAAGGGGGCAGGTGGGAAGGTGCGCGCATCTAAGCACTGTGCTTGGGTCTGTAACGTTGTTTCCCACAGGGCATGGTCAACACCTCTGAAACCACTATCATGAACCCTAACAGTGAACAATTAAGTAACAGCATGGAGGATGGTGGGGACCAGGCTTCTCGCTGTTGCACAAGGAGGCTACAGACATGCAAGGGTCAGGAGGGCAGGTTGCTGAATGGGCCAGGGGGTAGGAGACCTCAGTACAAGCAATGTTGAGCCTAATATAGCTACAGATAGAAAATTATATCTATGTATGTAAACATGGGTTAATATAAACACATTTCTTATTTTTTAAGATTTATTTATTTATTTTAGAACGAGAGAGAGTGTGCATGAGTGGGGGAGGGGCAGAGGGAGAGAATCTTCAAGCAGATTTTCCACTGAGTGGGGAGACTGACGTAGGGCTCGATCCCACGTCATGAGATCATGACCCATGAGATCATGACCTGAGCTGAAACCAAGAATTGGACGCTTAACTGAGTCACCCGGGCGCCCCAGTATAAACACATTTCTTAGCTCTGCCTTCCGAGGGTACTGTAAACAATGACACACCCAGCACCCAAATCCTAGTTTATAACACGATCCCATAACAACAAAAGAACAAGGACTTCTTGAGGGAATTGCCCTAACCTGGGGTAGGGGCAGGGCACGTACTTGAGCTTACAGTATCTTTACTGCCAGAGATTAAGGAAGTGCTCAAAAGAACCCCAAACCCTATACTGATGGGGCCAAGTCAAAGGAACCCAGGAGTCAACTGAAAGAGCTCCCCCAGTAGCCGGAGCTGGACAATTTCAGCAACAAAATACATAAAGTAGCACTGGATTAGAGCCTAAAGTATAAAATATCCACGAGTCTATGCTGATGTAATTACTGAGTAAATGATTAAATGGGCAAGAAAAGATACATCTCCTGTGCAAATTCCAGATAATTTATGTAGGTATTTCATCCTCAAGGACATGGAGCACAGAGGCACCTGGGTGGCTCAGTTGGTGAAGCCTCTGCCTTTGCTCAGGTCCTGGGATGGAGCCCCGGATTGGGCTCCCTGCTCAGTGGGGAGTCTGCTTCTCCCTTTCCCTCTGCCACTCCCCCTGCTTGTGTTCTCTCTCTCTCTCTATCAAATAAATAAAGAATGAAAATGTTTAAAAAAGAAAGGAGGTAGAGCACAGTCCTCTACTCCATGAGTGTGGGCAGCACAGCGACTGCCTTCTGCACAGTCCAGTGTGGAGGTGGGACGGAGAAGTCATGCCAATGTGGTCAAGGCTGGCAAACTCTATCCAGGCCAGCGTCATGGTGATGAGTCATGTCGACAGTTCGCACTCTGGATAGGATGTGACGGAAATGCACTGTACCTCTACAGTCCTCCGGACCTACTCAGCACACCCAAGTTGAAGGACAATGGATTATCTGATCAGGGCTCCTCAATACTGTCAAGGTCATCAGAAACAAGGAAAATCTGAGAAAATGTCATGTTAGAGGAGCCTCGGGAAACAGGATGACCGAATGTAATCCTGGATGAGATCCTGGGACAACAGAAAAAGGATGCCAGGGATAAACAAAGGAAATCCAAATAAAGTGAGCCTCCAAGTAAAAAAAAAAAAAAAAAAAGTATCACCAGAACTCCTGGGTGGTGCAGATGATTAAGCATCTGACTCTTGATTTCAGCTCAGGTCATGACCTCAGGGTCATGGGAGGGAGCCCTGATTCGGGCTCTATGTTAAGCGTGGAGTTTGCTTGAGATTCTCTCCCTCTCCATCTGCCCTGCCCCATCATGTTCTCTCTCTCTCTCTCAAATAAATAAATCTTTTAAAAAGAAGATAAAAAACAAAAATTTCTTAAAAATGTCATCATTGTGGCATACTAATGTAAAATGTCAATCACTGGGGAAACTGGGTGCGGGGTAGATGGGGACTGTCTGTACCATCCTCGCAACTTCTCTGTAAACCTAACACGATTTTGAAATCAAAAAAATTATTTGAAATGCTAGCAGAATTTATTTGAAATGCCAGGAGAATTTATTTTGTGCATCACAGAATTAAACCGGCCTCAATTTAGGTTCTTAAAGACAATGACAAAACTGCACAGAATGCCAAGGTTTTTTTTTGTTTGTTTTTTAAAGATTTTAATTATTTATTTATTCATGAGAGACACAGAGAGAGAGAGGCAGAGACACAGGCAGAGGGAGAAGCAGGTTCCATGCAGGGAGCCTGACGCGGGACTCGATCCCAGGTCTCCGTGATCACGCCCTGGGCTGAAGGTGGCACTAAACCGCTGAGCCACCTGGGCTGCCCCTGAATGCCAAGTTTTTAACACCTCAAAACTTTCTAGTCCCTAAGGCAGGGGAGCCAGGCTTCCCTCTTTTTTCAAATGTGACAGAAGATGGCAAAGGGCACAGGCACTACCCCCAGCCAGAGCACCACACCTCCCGCCACCTCCCGTGCTCTGTCCTTCCCCACCTCCGGGGCACCTGCCCACTAGCATGATCCCGGGGTCCTGGGATCAAGTCCCGCATTGGGCTCCCCGCATGGAGCCTGCTTCTCCCTCTGCCTGTGTTTCTGCCTCTCTCTCTCTGTGTCTCTCATGAATAAATAAAATCTCAAAAAACAAACAAAAAAACAAAAGTCCTGATACCAAGAGAAGGCATTATGTTAGCATTTCTGAGTCACTATGAAGTTTTTATGTTTTCTTGCGTCATAACTTCAAAATTCAGTCTCATAATAACCTAGTTCTGTCCTTCTCCATAAAGGGCACCCAGGGCTCTGGAAGCTCATGAAAAGGCCAACTGCACGTGGCAGGCTCCCCACAGGGGGTGACAGGTCTTGTCTATTAAGCTGTACTAGAGCATCATCAAAAGCACACAGAATTCTTAAAATTCTGATGAGAAATCAGGAAAGGAAAACAGAGGATGGAGCGGGGGCATGGTGACCGCCCTCGGAGTGACAGGAAGTCGCAGAGACCTCGTTAGTGCTATGCACCCAGCTGGATAATGTCCTTGGGTTTTGTCGCCACTGACGTCAGCAGCAGCACCACCACTGCCAGCAATGTGCCTACTAAGTGCTTATTTTGCACACGACACACCTCAGCAGGTTACTTCCACGTTTCCACGTCTAGACATGATTAGCCACGCAAGGAAGAAAGGCGGCCGCCATACAGGGAAAATTCTGGAAGAAAAAAATGCCTCCTAAGGTCCAGCGTGAACAAGCACCAGCCTGGATCGTGAGCACGGGAGGACATAAGAGCAGCTATAATGAGTCATTTGCAGACAAGCGATCTTTAAAACCGACAAGAAATAGCACAGGGAAAGGTTCAAACACAATTTCCCGCTCATCAGGTGCAAAGATAAATGACTCCTTTACTTCCACATGACACTAAGATATGAGACATTCTTCTGGTTCATAAAAGGGATTTTTTAAAATGACATTTTAATTGTTCCTAGGGGCAACACAGAGACACGTAGCACGAAAGAAGAATTCCTCAAATAAAAGGAGAGTGAATGATAAATGGTATGTATTTAGAACGCACTCACTGGAGCGCTACCAGGACGGTCGGAATCTCAGATCTCAAGGGAGACTGAGA
Source organism: Canis lupus baileyi (assembly GCF_048164855.1). Taxonomy (NCBI): domain Eukaryota; kingdom Metazoa; phylum Chordata; class Mammalia; order Carnivora; family Canidae; genus Canis; species Canis lupus. Next base: position 69,688,764 of record NC_132846.1, on the reverse strand, counting down.
AGCAGAGGAATGAGCAAATCAGACAGGACGGCCTCACTCTCGGGTCGGCTTACTACAGGGCCTCAGAGAAGTCCCTACCTTTCCGAGCCCTGGCTTCTTTGTAAAGGAAGGACAAGAGCATGCAGTCTGCAGGGCTGCTGGGAGGATCTGGAATGAGGAGTGGGGAGCTCTCCGCAGCGTGTCTGGGATGCAGAGGCCTGCGAGAGGCGGGAGCTATTATTCACGGCTACACCCAGATGACCAGATGCTTTTGGACATCAGGGTGCAATCGAGCCCCTGGAATGTGGTGTGAGAAGAGTTAGTGTAGTGTTTCAGTTATGGTTAGAGGCACCTGCAGGGGGATCGGACCTGCAAGTGCCCTCAGCCACGTCCAGCAGACACAGGAGGGGCCGAGGAAGACCCCAGAGGGTCCTCTTTCTTACTCGTGCCTGGCAAAGTGAGGGATGCAGGGGATATAGGGGTAGGACCTCAGGTCTGGGCGTAAGGGCCAGGGCGCTAGAACCAGTGTGTCCCCGACAGGCAGTGACCTTAGGCTTCAATTTTAGTCCAAATGTGCTCTAGGGATGTCTCTTCCCACCCTGAAATCTGATCTTAATTCGTGTGGGAAGAGTGTTCTGAGTTTCTATGACTTTGCCACCCAGAGTAAGTTCATAGAAAGACCCAACCATGCACCAGGGAGCTGAGCCCCAGGGCTGAAGGGGACAGGCCCTAGGTCTTGCCATACGGGGAGGATTTAAGGCCAGTAGTTCCTTGGTTTCCTATTTAATAGAAGGTCCTCAAGAAACTGCCAAGAGTTAAATTTCCTGCAAAATGACTCTAAGGCACAGTAACTAAAAATCTTAGGCTCTAAGAAAAGTTATTTGCAATCTTAGGTCTAAAACATTCACAATGGGGCAGCCCCGGTGGCTCAGCGGTTTAGCATCTCCTTCAGCCCAGGGCATGATCCTGGAGTCCTGGGATCAAGTCCCATGTCAGGCTCCCTGCATGGAGCCTGCTTCTCCTTCTGCCTGTGTCTCTGCCTCTCTCTCTCTGTGTCTCTCATGAATAAATAAAATAAAATCTTAAAAATAAAATAAAATAAAATAGAATAGAAAAAATAAAATAAAATAAAATAAAATAAAATAGAACATTCACAATGAAGCCTGAAATGAAATTTTTTTTTTCAGTCTTTCTAGGTAGTAGGATTGGAATACCCAGACTTCAAGAAGTACTATCTGTGGGGCTCTTGGGTGGCTCAGTTGGTGAAGCCTCTGCCTTCAGCTCATGAATCCAGGGTCCTGGGATCAAGCCCCATGTAGGGCTCCCTGCTCAGAGTAGAGTCTGATTCTCCATCTGCCCTTCCTACCACTGGTGCTCTCTCAAATAAATAAATAAATAAATAAATAAATAAATAAATAAATAAAATCTTTGAAGAAAAAAAAAGTACTATCCATGATGATATATTTTCAAAACTATAGTTTTGAAATATAGAAATTTGAGTCTAGCAAGTCCAACCTACCAATGCTTATTATTATGAGTTACAACCTAAAGACCAAGCCGCCCTTTTCCCTCACATCATAGTAACAACTCAATGTGCAATATCTGGTAAGTAGAATTTTAGAATTTCCCATTAGATTTCAGAATAAATTTAATTACGCAAAGCGTGACATGTATGTGGTTATGTGTAGAAATCCAAAGTCTAATTTTAGCATATCTGGCCATGTGACTCTAGAATTCCTAATTATCCATTTATTTAATTTTGGTTTTTTAGAGAAAAAGAGAGAGAATCCCAAGCAGACTCCACGCCCAGCACAGAGCCTGCTGAGGGGCTTGATCTCATGACCCCGAGATCATGACCTAAGCTGAGATCAAGAGTTGGCTACTTGGGGCAGCCCGGGTGTCTCAGCAGTTTAGCGCTGCCTTCAGTCCAGGGTGTGATCCTGGGAACCGGGGATCGAGTCCCACGTCAGGCTCCCTGCATGGAGCCTGCTTCTCCCTCTGCCTGTGTCTCTGCCTCTCTCTCTCTCTCTCTGTATGTCTTCATGAATAAAAAAAATCTTTAAAAAAAAAAAAAGAAAAAGAGTTGGCTGCTCAACCGACTGAGCCACCCCGGTGCCCCAACTGGAAGGAATCTATTTATAGGTTTCATGTATTTTTTAAATTTAATTTAATTTAAGTTAATTTAATTTTAGTAGGGTCTACACCCAGTGCGGAGCCCAATGTGGGGCTTGAACTCAGGACCCTCAGATCAAGACCCTCTAATTATCCATTTCAAAATGTACAAGATGTCCACGTTTGAAACTGGAGGAGGCACACTGCATCTGCTAAGCTGTAAGACAAAGTGGGTAATTACTTAAGTAGCGTGGAAGATCCTGTTGCTGACACCTGGCAAAGTCACACATGCTCTCATCCTCCGACGAGCAGTCCTGTTTCTAGGAATCTGTCTGAGTCTAAGACACACTGGAAACAATGCAAAAATGCCACATGCACAAGCTCAAGCACTGCAGCATCAGCTGTAAAGCCAAAGACCACCCACAGGGACTGGGTGAGCAGACCGTGGGGCTCCTCCCCCCGGGGTGCACTGGGAGAGGAGTAAGGGAGATGTCTCTATGCCGCAGTGAGAAGAGCAAGGTCCCGGACAGTGTGCGGATACATCACTTTTATCTGCTGTGCCGGAAGCCCGAGGACTTACAGCAGATTAAAATCCTAACTCCGCTTACATAATTTTAAAAAGGTCTTAAAATGATCAAACTACACATGAATCAAGTTTTAATATAGCATTGGCGGTCAGATGAGGCTAACCCTGGTATCATGGGTTATTTGAATTCTGGGGCATGGGTCTGGTAATATAAGAATCCTACAAGGCTGAAGAGTCAATATAATGGAAATATATATGGGCAGAAAGGACATTAATGAACTGATTATGAAAAATCATTTATTAACAACCCAAGTGTCCATCAACTGATGAACAGATGAACAGGATGTTGCATCTCTGTGCAACAGAGTATTATTCAGCCGTCAGAAGGAATGACGTATCGACACCTGCTATGGCACGGATGTACCTTGAAGACACGCTAAGTGAGAGAAGACAGCGGCAGAAGGCCCCAGACTGCATGATTCCTTTTATACAAAATGTCCACAACAGTCACATCCACAGAGTCAGTAGATTGATGGTTGGGGGGCGGGGGGCAAGGGGGACATGAAATGCTATAATGGGTATGGACTATCTTTTGGGGTGATGACAATGTTCTGAAATTAGAGAGTGGGGATGGCTGTACAACTTTGTGAACATACTAAAAACCAATGTTTTATACAGTTTGAAAGGGTGAATTTTATGTTCTGTGAACTATATCTCAATAGGCTGCTATAAAGAAGTTATTTATTAGAAAACTGGAAAAATCTGAACGTTGACACAGTATTAAGAAGTTAATTTTTAATGATCAATTTGTGATAAGGGTATTATGGATTTTTTAAAGAGAGAGTCCTTATATCTTAGAAATATATACTGACGGGGAGCCCTGGTGGCCCAGTGGTTTAGTGCCACCTTCGGCCCAGGGCATGATCCTGGAGACCTAGGATTGAGTCCCACGTCAGGCTCCCTGCATGGAGCCTGCTTCACTCTCTGCCTGTGTCTCTGCCCCTCTCTCTCTCTCTGTGTCTCTCACGAATAGGTAAATAAAATCTTAAAAAAAAAAAAAAGAAATATATGCTGACATATTTATAGATAAGATGATACAATGTTTTGGATTTACCTTAAAATAATCCTAATGGGGTGAGGGAACTAAATCATAGGGGGGATAATAAATAAAACAAAACTGGGAACATGTTGATAGATCATGAAGCCAAGTAAAAAATAAAAGGTATTTTTCTTTCTACTTTTATATACATTTGGACATTTCATAATATAAAGTTTTTTTATTTTTTAAAGATTTTATTTATTTATATCAGAGAGGGGGGTGGAGAGGGGCAAAAGGAGAGGGAGAGAGAATCTCAAGCAGATTCCACGCTGAGGGCACGGCCTGCTGTGGGGCTCGATCTCATGACCCTGAGATCCTGACTTGAGCCAAAATCAAGAGTCAGATGCTTAATCGACTGAGCCAGCCAGGCGCTCCATCATAATATAAAGTTTAAATATAACCCTTCTTACAATCTGGGAAACTGAATATATCTAGTAAACCGTCTCCATAATTCACTAAATAATGCCTGTCTAAACCGGGGATGGCAATTTATGGGAAAAATGAGAGAAACTACAGTGTGTTCCATCTAAAAAAAACCCCCAAAGTTATTTTCTGTAATAGAACTGTTTGTAAGGAGCAAGACAAGGAGAAAGCACAGTGTAGGGGAGAGAGGGACACAAACTGTTCTCTAGTTGCAGTTAAACCAGGATAAAGAACTAATTATTTGTTATTTTCATTCCTGGCAGAGACCTTCAAATTCAATTTGTTAGTTGTCCCTCTCTAATAAAATTTGTGAAGGGACCATACATAATATTTCACATGATCATGTGCCAAATAGGATCTACAATATTTGCGACATTTTGCAAATCAAGTTAAACCTTGAGAAGAGAGCCCTCATTTCAAGTTCTTTGGTTATTCCTTTCCTAAGTATTTGGTTTGATTTGAGTAATCTGAATTTAAATAATACTGCTAAGCAAAGCAACATGGATGGTGGAAAGAAGGCATGTCCAGCCAGGCCCTGGGGGCCAGTCCCGGATTTATGTAACCTAGGGTAAATGATCCAATCTCCTAGAGGTTGTTTTCTCATCTGTAAAATGGGCATGATATCAGCTACCTCAAAGAACTGTGGAGAGGTGAAATGGGCTCACATATCCCAAAGATCTATTGTGACGTCCAGCCAATCAATAAATGGTAGCTACAAGAATCATTCTGAATATCAGGAGCAAACGTCAATGTAGCAGAGACTACTGAAGGGCGATCTCTAGCCTGCTTACAACAGCAGTCTCGGAGGCTAAGTCCTGAGACTAGAAGGTTTTGATGTCCGGGAACGGCAGGACCCACTTGCATATGAGCATCTCTACCAGAAGATTTTGGTCATATTTAGTAATTCTCTGATCTGTTATTTAATAGGGTTCTGATTATAACCCATAAAAAAAGTCCGCAAAAGGGTTATCAAGTATGCAACACGCAAGCTGCCAGATTACAGTCAGAACACACAAGCAAAATTTAAAAGGATAAATACGAATTATTCGCTCGTTAATGCATAACAAAGCAGACAATCCCAGATACATGGGACAATGACTATATTTTAATCTACATTTTACATTAAAATCTTATAGCACTCTCCTAGCACTGAAATGGAAATTAGTCATGCATGTATACAATGGGCTTATTATGAATTGCACTCCAAACCATGATTCCTTGTCTTCTAGAGAACACTTGCAAGCCAACTCCAGCCTCCGGACATTTGCTCTGAGCCCTGCTGTTTTTCTCAGTGCAGTGAAGATCAGGGTAAGAGACACACATTTTTAAAACCCAAGTTTCTTCTGCTTAGTACACCAGGGAATATTTAGAAACCAACTAAAAAGTATAAAAAAAGAAAAAATCGCAATTTTACCACTCAGGAAAAAAAAAAACAAACCCACCACCAATCAATGATAACTCTTGGTATACTTCTAGACTTTTTGCACAGATTTTGTCTGTTTACTTGAATCACACAGTATATACAGTTTTATATCTTGCTTTTGACTCTTAATGCAATGCACAGGCACTTTCCCTGCTGTTACTGATAACACAAACATTTTTAAAAGATGACACCGTATTCAAGCATATGAAGTGTTGCAGATTTCTGGCCATGTCCCTATAGCTTGCATTCCCTCCATTCCTTTCTATCCATTTATCCTCCAATCTGCATGATGTGGCCACGAACTCTTCTTTGTGAAGCACTCTCCTGTATCTACACCCACAACAGCGATATATAAGGGGATCTTCTCACTGCATTCTGCTAGCCTGCTCCAACCACATCACTGAAAAGACTTTAATATTACCAAGAATTTTTTAAATATGTGCCTTCACAAACTCTGATTCTCCTTTCTCCACGATCTGGCAACCCAAGCTCAGCACACCAAATCTCCTCATCTGAAAGTCAATCTAACAAAAAGAAAGCAAACTTTGCAGGCTGAGGTTCTCTAGAGTTAAGATGCACGACAGGGCAACCAGCTCTCAATATTAAAAAAAAAAAAAAAAAAGCCAAAGGCAAAAGGGAACAGGAATAACAAAGTTTAGGGGCACCTGGGTGGCTCTACTGGTTATTCATCTGCCTTCAGTTCAGGTCATGATCCTGGGGTCCTGGGATCGAGTCCCGCATCGGGTTCCCTGCTCCATGGGGAATCTGCTTCTCCCTCTCCCTCTGTCATTCTCTCTACTTGTGCTTCCATTCTCTCTGTCAAATAAATAAATAAAAACTTAAAAAAAAAAAAAAAGAGTAACAAAGTTTGGGGAGCTTAGGTGGAGACTGGTTAAAAATCCTGGGGACAGGAGAATGTTGCCAAGGAAAAGAGATCTAAGACATAGCTCCCTCTAGATAAACTCTACGTCCACAGGCCCAGCATTTGATAGGTGATAGGTTGGCCACAATCTTCCCCCTGTCTCAGGAAGCCATGAACTCAATCTGTTAGTGAATTATCTTTCCCGAGACTGCAGTTCTCACTGTTATGCTACTGAAGTGATACAGAGGATAATAAAAAGTAAGTCAAAGCTGAGAGGTCACGATAACTTTCTTCAAGTAAGTGAAGTACTGTCATGGAAAGGGATTAGAATCCTGATATAAGGCCTCAGAGGCAATACTGGGGCCACTGGGTAGACCCTGCCGTCTACTAGGCAGGGGTGACTGCGGCATAGACATAGCACCCACCACACCCTTACCTTGAGCTGAACCATCCTGAGCACTTTGATAGCTCACTATCTACCAGTGTGGCCTGTTCATGATGGCACATTCCTGTCTCTGAGCAAGCAGCACAAACATATGTGCCCAAAACTCAAAACACTGAACCCAAAGCTTCTCTGACAACACTTAGTGTTTAAAAATCAGAATGCCCTGTGTCCCGTCTACTTCAAGTCTGTATCAGGACGGCAGCCAAAATAATGTAAAGTGATAATAATGTGGCCTTGGGACACCTAAGTGGTTTAGTCGGTGAAGCGTCTGCCTTCGGCTCAGGTCATGATCTTGGGGTCCTGGGATCGAGTCCCACATTGGGCTCCCTGCTCAGTAGGGAGTCTGCTTCTCTCTCTCCCACTCCCCCTGCTCATGCTCTTTCTCTCAAATGAATAAATAAAATCTTTAATAATTATTATTAGAATTATAATAATTATTAGAATTATTATAATAATTATTAGAAATTATATATTAAATAATGATGATGATGATGATGATGATGATGTGATCTTTTACAGCCAAAGGAGGCTTGCCTCCAATTCATCTTGTCTGAAAGATCCCCCAACTGAGCCATGGCTACCGGACCAAGGGCCAGCTCTCCAGCTAGAGATGCATATGCACCCATATGACCCTCTCCAGAAGGGGAGCAGAGACCAGGGCTTCTGACAGGCCCCCTCCGCCCCCTCCTCCCCCTCCCCACCTCTGCCTTCACTGTCCTGTAATTAACTGCTTGGGGAAAACCATGGCCCATTCCATCCAGGGGTTGCCAGCCCGCTCACCAGCTTTCTTACAATCTCTATTCTATATCTTGGGGTGACTCCCAGGCTATCATGCTGATTTACTTTTACTTATTAAAAGAATATTATACAGAAACATTGAATTCACTATGAAAACAAATTATTCTCTTAGAGGAAGTTTCCTGAAAACCAAACTCTACTCTTAACCAGGAAAAGAAAACCCCTTGGCAGGCCTCTTGTATTATTTTTTCCTTCATTTTTTTTTTAAACATAAGTTTTGGAAGTCTGACATTTTATATGAAGCAACAGCTTAGAATGTACCCTTTAGGGTAGAGTAGTCATAGGTTTTATTTTTGGAGAGCTGAGTAGATCAAGAATACCTAAAATAACCTGGTTTCTATTTAAAATTTCCTAATCACTGTAACTTAGGAGAAGAAGAAAACATGATTCACAAGGATTATTCAAGGGGCGCCTGGGTGGTTCAGTCAGTTAAGCATCTGACGTCAGCTTGGGTCCTGATCTCAGGGTCTTGGGATTGAGTCCCGCATCAGGCTCCCTGCTTGGCGGGGAGTCAGCTTCTCCCTCTCCCTCTGCATCTCCCCCTGCTTGTGCTCTGTCTTTCAAATAAATAAATAAAATCTTGTAAATAAATAAATAAATAAGATTATTCGAGAGGTAGTGTTACATGGTAACAGATGGCAGCTACACTTGTGGTGAGCAGGGCACATAGAGATGTTAAATCACTATGTTGCACACCTGAAACCAGCGTAACATTGTGTGTCAATTATACTCATAAAAATGATAGGAATCTGCAGATATTGCCTTGCATGTATATCTCACATGGAGCTGGTGATAATTACCCAGAAGGACAAAGAAATAGATTTCTTTCTACAGATATGTGAAGATGTAGCCAAGTACTTGAGAAAAAAGTAACATATGCAACATCAGACAGTACCCTCTCCTGACTCCAAGAAAAACATGGTAACTGTGAAATAATTTGTTAACTCCAAACAACCAAAAAAAAAAAAAAAAAGCTAATTTTAAAGGGACATTTACATGCTAGTGTGAACTCAAATGTTTTAACCAAAGGAATTTAACAGCCAAGACGAATTCTATTTTCTAAAGTTAGCCACAAGGAACAGAAATCCTGGCAAAAAAAATGAGCAATGCAAATGGGTTGAAAGTATACGTCGACTATGCCTAGCAGGATAGAAGGCGTTGTACTTCCAAATTTTAAGAAGAAGGTCACTACAAAGTTATTTAAAACACAAATATTGCTTTTTTTACGTTTCACATATAGGGCGCCACGGGGGAAATGAAATGATGATTTAAATTCGCCAGAAACCCACTAGGTACAGAATTCTGTAGTTAAGCTACGTTCTCCTGGGCAGAGCAGGAGAGTCAAAAGAAGCCCGGGTGGCTCAGGGGTTGAGCATCGCCTTCAGCCCAGGGCGTGATCCTGGAGTCCCAGGATCAAGTCCCACGTCGGGCTCCCTGCATGGAGCCTGCTTCTCCCTCTGCCTGTGTCTCTGCCTCTCTCTCTCTCTCTCTCTCATGAATAAATAAATAAAATCTTAAAAAAAAAAAAAAAAGAAAGAAACAGGAGGCTGTGCCCAGGAGGGAGGAGCTTACTAGTTACAAGGGGGGCAGTTAGTGATGAATGTGGGGGTTCTGGACTCCTGGAGAAGGGCCTTCTCCCCGCTGGGGCCCTTGGCTCAGAGCTTCGCTGTGGCTCAGCATAACTTTCTCCTGGCCGGGCTGAACTGAACGGTAGCGTGAGCCGTGTACAGTGCAAGAGAGGAGAGTTATCAAAAAGTTTCTAGGTGGGGCAGCCTCCAGGCATCCGAAGATTGTGGGGTTCTTTTGTCCTAGGTTCTCCCTCGCAAGCCACCTCCATTCTAAACTTGATGAACAATTGTTCCCCAGAGTCCACCCTGGATGGTTCCGAGCATTTACCGATCACCCACAGGTGTACGCACCCCCCGGAGCTGGACAGTTCACTAACATCAAGCCCCAAAGGCCTGCCTCGTGTGACGATTCGGGCAGGGCTGGGAGCAGCTCCCTGATGTTCGGAGTCTCCGGTCTCTGTCGGGGTGAAGGGGGGCGGGGTGGGGGGCCTCTGCCAGGGCAAACACCTGCAACGCGAGCGGGTGGCCCGCGGCTCCTGCACATCTAAGGTGCCCACCTTTGGTAGGTCCTTTCCTGTTCAGCACAGCCTGCTGCTCCTCCGTGATGTTCAGCCGCCGAACCACGTCCGCCAGCGCCGACTTGAGCAGCTGGATGTCATCTTCCTGCATCTGGACGCGCTGCTCCAGGGAGGCAATGCGGTCGGTCACCTCCATGCTACTGGCAGCCGAAGCGCTGTCATCTAAACCAAAGGAGAGGAACCAGTGACTCTTCTGTGCTCCCCAGAGAAATCAGACCGACACCCATGCACGAGCACATTGCTAAAACATAACAAGATTTAAAAAAATTTTTTTTTCATAACGAGATTTATAAACGGAAGGCGACTGCTCTTACGCAGAAACCATGGGGCAGCTTTTTACTACCTAGAACTGCTCCGCCTCATTCTGCTACCGTCTTTTCATTCTGTTTGTGCTTTTCATTTCTTTTTAGCTGTGGTTTTATTTGCCATTATACTATTCCAGATACAGGGCAACATAGTTTCTTGCTCATGACGTCAGAGACCTCAAAGCTGGGGTGGGGTGGGGTGCACCCACTTCAATTCTCCTGCATAGCAGAAATCCACTGCGTGGCCTTCTAGCTTTTGTGCCACAGATGCTAGCTGATGGGATGGTCAGATAATCACAGGCCTACACTATCTCCTGAAACCAGTATTACACACTATAAGGTTAACTACCTGGAATTTAAATAAAAACTCAGAAATAAAAAGCTTTCTACGTGATTTCACTGTGGAGTTAAAGTTAAAACTACTGGCTTAATGTATCATCTTTCTCAGGTAAAATAGCTTTAACGCAGCAGTTATCAAATGCTTTGGTCTCAGGACTCCTTTACATCAGCAACAATTACTGAGGACCACAAATAGCCTTTGTTTGTGTAAATTATGTCCATCGATATCTTCCGTATTGAAAATTAAAACAGGCATTTTATAAATATTTAATCATGACTTATTCAAAAATAATGAAAACATTACATGTTAACACATTTTGTTTTTAAAAAACAAAAAAATTTTAAAAAAGAAAATACTGAATATTCAAAATTTTTCTTTAATGTATGACATATTAGAAAATAACTGGAATTGTTTATGCATTCAATCTGCTGTGATATGTTATTTTTTGTTGAAATATATGAAGAAAATTTGGTCTCATGCTGGCATATAGTAGGGAACGGAGGAAATATTTTAATAGCCTCTTCAGATAATTATGAACAATCTTCCTTGTTAGTCAAAATATGATAGATTGCAATGTTATAAAAGCTGTAATGAGGACCATAAGACCATATAAATAAATTTTGTTACTTCATTAAAAAAAAAAAAAACACAACAAGACTTACACTATCTAACAGTCATGCCTGCTAAGGTCTGGCTACTCTGACAAAGCAACACAAGTGGTCAAATCTGTTTGGTGACTATTCCCTTACAGCCACGGCAATCCTAATCTCTCATATAGAATTGCTAGTCACCAATTCCTTATCAAGCCCTCCAGGGTCCCACACAGTCTTCTTGCCTCTGAAACTCATTTCACATCATTCCTCCTTTCACTCTCAGTGCTTCAGCCATACTGACCTCTTTCAACTGCCCTGAGAGTTTTGGTATCTGCTGTTGCCTTTACTTAAAACATTTCTTTTTCTTTCTCTCTATTCTTTTTCTTCCTCTCTTTTCTTTTTCTTCTTTTTTGAGAGAGGCAGGTGAGGGGCATAGGAAGAGGGAGAGAGAGAGAGAATCTTAAGCAGGTTCTACACTCAGCATGGAGCCCAATGCAGGGGCTCAGTCCCACGACCCTGACATCATGATCTGAGCTGAATTCAGCAGTCAGATGCTCAACTGACTGAGCCACCCAGGTGCCCCTACTTGAAATACTTCTCAACAAACTTTTTGCATGATCAAATTCTTCTGTTCTTTTAGTGTCAACTCAAACTGAGCTCTTCAGAGAAACTTCCTTACAACCTTACGTAGGGTTGGTACTAGGATCACCTCAACTTTATTTATTTCTTCCATGGCATTACTGTGCTCCAATGCTCTTATCTCCCAGCTAAAATGTGAGCATCATGGAGTTGCTTCTGCTTCCACATATGACAGACCCCTTTTGGACTGTACCACCCTCCCTGTCCTGCCTGTAGAAGGCAATTTTAAGCCTGGAAATTATACCAGAAAACAACTACTTGAAGGTACTGCAGCAGAGACGCAGGTATATAGACTCTGGTGGGGAATATACACTCACTTGGAAAAACAGACAAGTAAATCCCTTTTGCATGGCTTTTAGTCAGACCTAAGTGGTACACAGTGGGGGTGAGGGTGCATGCGGGAAACCCTGTTGCCATTTTTGTCCTCAGAAAGCCAGGAAGTGAAGTCCAAAAACTGTGAACACTAGAAAGTGGGGAAATCACAGGAGGGACGACACCAGAGGGAGAGTCCCAAATTCTGCCTACTTCAGCCCTGCCTGACCTGGCAATCACACTCATGGAACAGGCTCAAGTATCTCAGCTAACAGCAGAAGATTGAAACTCAGATTAGAGGCCCAAGAAGTAGTTTGCAGTTCAAGTCCAGCCAAGGAAAGTAGCCACTACAATGAAGGAAAGGATACTTCTCAGAGGAAAGTAATAGAATACAAAATCCCCACAACTTACATTCGTAATGTCCAGGATATAATCCAAAACTGCTTAACATGCTAAGAATCAAGAAATGGAACATAGTCTCAAGAGAAAAGAAAATACATTGAGTCCAACTCCAAAATGAACAAAATATTGGAACTAACAAAGAAAATGAGATATTTCCAATGAATGAATATTTCAACAGAGAAGTGGGAAGTATTGGCAGAGAGAGAGAAACAATAAAAAAATGAACCAAGTGGAAGTTCTAGAACTGAAAAATACAATTTCTGAAGTTACAGGTTCACTGACTGGATACAGCTGCATGGCCGTGTTGGAGAAAAGGAAAGCTGAGCATTGAGCAGAGGAAGTGTCCAGGGTGAAAAACACAGAGAAAATAACTGAGAAAAAAAAATTAACCAAGTCTCTTGGGGATTTCTTAGAGGCTCTCAAACACTCCAGCATATATTACATTGAAATATAAAAAGAAGGAGAACAAGGCAGCAAAAAATATCTGAACTATAAAGGCCCCAAATACCTTAATGTGATGAAGGTAGAAATGTAAAACAACATAAATGCTTAATAAACACCAAACAAAATAAACACAAAGAACCCCATCTCAAGGTATTTCACAATTAAACTGTTGAAAATCAGATTAAGTATACATATTGAAAACAGCAAGAGCAAACTGGTCTTGGGGAAGGACCCTGCAGAGTGGAAGATAGTGGAGCATCTGTAAAGTACTGAATGAAAACAATTTCAATCCAGAATTCTATATCCAGCAAATAGACCCTCTGGCAGTGAAGGCAAAGAAAAAAATAAAAATGAAAAAAAGATAAATGTAAACTGAAATAATTCATTGCCAGAAGCTCTACATTACAAGAAGTACCAAAGGAAGTTCTTCAGGATAAAGGGAAATTATATAAGATGGAAACTCAGAGGGGATCCCTGGGTGGCTCAGAGGTTTAGCACCTGCCTTTGGCCCGGGGCGTGATCCTGGGGTCCCAGGATCAAGTCCCACATCGGGCTCCCAGCATGGAGACTGCTTCTCCCTCTGCCTGTGTCTGTGCCTCTCTCTCTGTGTGTGTCTATCATGAATAAATAAATAAGTAATCTTAAAAAAAAAAAAAAAAGAAACTCAGACACTCAGGAAAGAAGAAAGAGCACCGGAAGTAATAAATACCTGAATGTGTTTAAGACTTTTTTTCCCTTTATATTTTCCTGTTAATATTCTTATAAGCCTTTAAACTGTTGATGATGAAAATTATAACACTGTCTGATGGGATTCATAAGGCATGTACAGGTAATACATACAACTATCATAACATAAAGATGGGGAAGATATGGATCTATGAGGTTTTAATATTTTATGTAAGATTTTAATATTATACATTATTAACTGTAAAGGACCTGTGAAAAGTTCAAGATGTATATTGTAATCCCTAAGGAGCTACTAGAGAATAATGCAAATAAGTATAGCTAAAAAAAAAAAAAAAAAGAAATATTAAATTGAAATTCTATATTCAAATAATCCAAAGGAGGGAAAAGAAGGAGAAAGGAACAGAAAGCAAACAAATAGAAAAAAATTTAAATGATAAACTCAAACCTAACACAGCAATAATTACATTAAATGTTACATTAAAGCAATAATTGCATTAAACACACCAATTAAGGGGTGGCTGGGTGGCTCAGTTGGTTGAGTCTAACTCTTGATTTCAGCTCAGGTTGTGCTTTCAGGGTCCTGGGATTGAGCCCAGTGTCAGACTCCAGGCTCAGTAAGGAGTCTGCTTGAGATTCTCTCTCTCCCTCTCCCTCTGCCCTTCCCCCCAGACTCCTACAGTCATTCTCTCTCTAAAATAAATCTTTAAAAACAACAACACATCAATTAAAAGTCCAAGAATGTCAGGGGGAAAAAAAGCAAGGCCCAACTATCTGCTGTCTACAAAATACACACTTTAAATACAAAGACATAGGTTGAAAGTAAATGAATGCAGAAAAAGACATAGCATGCAAACAGTAAGCATAAGAAGGCTAGAGTGCCAATATTAATAATCAGATATCATAGATATCAAATAAAATATACTACCACAGATAAAGAGGACCATTTCATAGTGAAAAAAGGATCAATTTATCAGAAAGACAAGACAATCATAATAATAGAGGTTTAAAACATATGAAGCAAAAGTAGAATTAAAATGGGAAGTAGACAATTCCACAATTATTCCTGAAGATTTTATCATTCCTATCTCAGCTAATGATAGGACAATTAATTTAAGAAATCAGTAAAGAAACAAAGTTTGAACAGCATTACAAGCCACTTTGACTTCCTGGATATGTATAGACAGCTACACTCAACAATGGCAGTCACATGGTACATTTACCGGGATACATCATGTTCTGGACCAAAAAAACAGACCTGAATAAAGTTAAAGTCTAAAAGAGTATGCTGTTTTAGAACAGTGGCATTAAATTAGACATCAAAAATAACAAGAGAACTATGAAAACTTCTAGTACTTATAAATTAAATAACATGCTTCTTTTTTCTTTAAAGGCTTTATTCATTCATTTATTTGAGAAAGAGCAAGTGTCAGTGGAGGAGGAGGAGAGGGAGAGGGACAAGCAGACTCTGTGAGGAGTATAGAGCCTGACACAGGACTCTATCGCATGACCCTGAGATCATGACCTGAGTAGAAACCAAGAGTCAGATGCCCAAGTGACTAAGCTACCTGGGAGCCCCAAACAACACTCTTACATAATCATTAAGTTAAAGACCACATCACAGAAGAAATTAGAAAATATTTTTAACTGAATGACAGTGAAGATATATCAAAAGTGTGGGTTGCAGCAAAGGGGGTCTTTGAGTAAAATTAATAGCTTTAAAATCTCTTTATTAGGAAGGGAAAGAATTCTCAAATCAATGATTCTCAGCTTTCACATTAATTGACTAGAAAAAGATGAGCAAATTAAACCAAAATCAAGTAGAAAGAAGGGAAATAACAAAAAGATGAAACCAATGGGCTAAAATATACACAAACAATGAAGAGAATGAATGAAATCAGAAGCTGGCTCTCTGAAAACATCAATAAAACGTAAACTTCATGACAGCAGACATTTTTTCTGCTAGTCTACTGCTCTACCATCCATCCCACTATGTAACACCTACTAGGAACTCAATAAATATTTGGTAAATGAATAAATAGTTGGGTAAATGTGTATCTCTTATGAAGCATGCATCAAATTAGCTGCTGGGGATATGAAGATGACTGGATTAATGCAGTTATCACCCTTCAAAAGCTCTCTGTATAGTAGAGAAGACACATGTCCACAAAATTTTAAGACAATTTGATAATGTTATGTAATTAAGGAATATATAAAGTGATAAGTGAGCATAAAATCATCTATGTGGAAAGCAAGAAGAATGGCATTCAGGCAATGGAAACACTTGAAACAAAAACATGGAAACAGGGAAGCATAAGGAATACTCAGATAATCACAGCCTTCGACACTGAAATCTACCATTTTGTAATTTCCGCTTCCTGGATATAAATCTGCCATGTACATAAATTCAGGTTCTATCACCATTCTAGGTAACATACACACAGATATCGTTTGAGTGTGTCTATGGCATTTCTGAGAGAACACCCAACAACCAAGAGAACTCATCAAGCATTCACGTACATGTAAAAGTGCTAAGATCTTATGAAGAAAAAACTGCATAACTCCTTTATAAAATATATCACAGACCTATCTCTCTAAAGAAATCAAACTTGAGGTACAAATTTGCAAATGACCTTTTCACACACTCCTCGCCTTCTAAGAACTACAAACTTCAACCTCTATGCTCCGAATAGAGGATTCATACTGTTTCGGTCGGGAATACTGGTGATTATGTCTTTCTGTCTCTGCCTATGGAAAGAGACATATAAACAGCTTTTAAAATCCAACAGTGAGAAGACAAACAACCCAAGTTAAAAATAGGCAAAAGGGACGGGGATCCCTGGGTGGCTCAGCAGTTTAGCGCCTGCCTTCGGCCCAGGGCATGGTTCTGGAGTGCCGGGATCAAGTCCCATGTCGGGCTCCCTGCATGGAGCCTGCTTCTCCCTCAGCCTGTATCTCTGCCTCTCTCAATCTGTCTCTCATGAATAAAAAAAAACCAAAAAAAAAAAAATAGGCAAAAGAGGGCACCTGGGTGGCTCAGTGGTTGAGCATCTGCCTTCAGCTCAGGTCGTGATCTTGGGGTCCTGGGATCGAGTCCCACATGGGCTCCCAGTAGGGAGCCTGCTTCTCCTTCTGCCTGTGTCTCTGCCTCTCTATCTCTCATGAATTAAAAAAAATAGACAAAGCAGTTGAACAGATACTTTACCAAATGGCAAACAGGTACATGAAAGTGATGTTCAGTGTCCCTGGCCATTAGAGAAATGCAAATTCAAACCACAATGAGATACCACTACACAGCTACTAGAATGGATAAAATACAAAAATACCAACAAAACAAGATGCAGCCAGAATAGAGGGCATGTGAAACTCTCTTACATTGCTGGTGGGCACAGAAGATGATACGCTCACTCTGCAAGGCAGTTTTGCTGTTTCTTATACACATAGCTTATGACCTAGCAATCCCCAAATGCTTCCTAGAGAAATGACACCTACATTCATAGAAAGCTTGTACACCAAAGTTGAGAGCAGCTCTATTCATATTTGGTAAAAACTGGAAACAACTCAAATGTCCTTTGACTGATGAATGGATAAGCTGTGATAATCCACAGAATAATAAAAAGGAAAGAACTATTGATATAGTGGTTTGGGTGAATCTTCAGGTTCTATCCTGAGTGCAGGAAGCCAGGCTCCGAAGGTTACACACTGGCTCATTCCACTTAGGTGACAGTCTCCAAAAGACAAAACTAGTGAAGGAGCACAGATCAGGGCTGGCCAAGGGTTGGGATGAGGGCACAGCACTAGGAAGTTCTGGGGAAAATGGAAACGTTCTGTATCCTGACAATGGTAGCAATTACTCAAATCTACACTGTATCAAAATACATAGAATTGTCTCCAAAAAGCAGATTTGTTGGACTTTAACATAAAAAATAAAATAACTTTTTTGAGAGTCCAAGGGAGATAAGGTCTGCCCATTGGCTTTGCTGTTACTTGGCTTGTTAAGGTTGGTTGCTATTATACCTTGAGATCTCAGCAAAGAGATAATTCAAGTTGAATACTTGTTGCTCACTGGAAAGAGCCTGTGTAGCAGCTGTCGCATGAGTGGGGGGCGGGGGGCACTAGTCCATGGCAGACCTAACTGGGAAGGTCTCCAGCCTCAGGAAGAAGTCAGAGAAAGATCTATCAATATCAGTTGAGAAAAGCCATCCTAGAGCTAAGTTAGTGTTGGAGAGTACTTGTGGAAGAGGGGTATACTCTAGTCACCAAGAGTGTGGACCCTGGACAGTCAGGTCACCTGGGCTCAAATCTCAGCCCTGCTACTTATGAGCTGTGTGACCTAGGGCAAATTATTTCATTTCCATGCGCCTCAGCTTCCCCATTTGTAAGACAGGGACAAGAACAGTTATCTATCTCAGCAAGTTACACTATTCAAATAGTTAACATACGTAGAGCATTTAGGATATATTTTTGCATATAGTAAATGCTTTATAAATGCAAGCTACCATCAGGCTGCTGTTGTTGTTAGTGTTAGTTATTATTACTGATAAAAATCACCAAAGTTGAGTTTAACATTTCCTTCAAAATTCCTATGTGCTATCTGACCATTGTTATGCAAAATAGCACTGGAAAATTAATTAGAAATTAGCGTTTGGTTAATAGTATGTGTTTTCTAAGTCAGAAAATAATCTGGCATATAGAATCATGCATTTATAGAATGTGGGGGTTGTCTGAGTAGATAGCAGCTGTGAGAGATGGAGCACACTAGCTGTGGGGACGAGCACTGAAAAGGCGTAAGTTGGCTGGTGTCACACCACCTTGCATGGTCAAGCTGATATTATATATATAACAGCATACCAAGTAAGGCAATGCAGGCCTGCTCTGTGTTCTAAAAATTTACAATGCAAACTAGCATCACTATGGCCTCAGTTTGTTCTATAGATGCCTTTCATAAAAGTGCATAAATTAGACTCTATTTTAATTATACTGCCAAATTCATATTAAAAATCCTATTTTAATATTTTAAAAAGAAAAATCCCCAAAACCCAAAGCAGAAAACCTCAATGTCTCCCTTCAAATGCAAATGATTAAAAACTGAAAAGCCTGGTTTGCTTAAGAGAACCTCTATTTGCAAGTCTTGCTGAAGTTGTCCCTGTGACATATTCCCCGTGCTTTGGAAATCCTGCCAGAACCACTGCCCTGACCTGCAATGGAGTCTTCTACTTCTGCTCCTTGGGTAGTTAGTTACTCTCAAGAACAAACTGGAAGGTGTCTTGGCAACAGTGGTCTCTAGTTCTTAACCTTTCTTTGTACAGTAAAGGCCAGTGTTGTTCAAATGACTTCACAAATTCAAATTCAGCTGGCAAAAAACCTGATTGGCATAATGAAAAACAAGACCCAAACCGCTAATTGACAAAGACCATTTCCAGCTTGTGAACACCTCGCAGGACTCCACCGCACAAGATGGGAGAGTGCATCCAAATTCCATCAAAGAAAACTTTATTCAAAAAAAAAAAAAAAAAAAAAGAAAACTTTATTCAAATGGGAATCCAGCAGGGGTAACACCTCAGAGAGTCATAAATTTTATCTTGTTTTTATTTTTATTTTTTTAAGGATTTTATTTATTCATGAGAGACAGAGAGAGAAAGGCAGAGACACAGGCAGAGGGAGAAGCAGGCTCCATGCAGGGAGCCCAACGTGGGACTCGATCCTGGGACCCCAGGATCACGCCCTGGGCCGAAGGCGGCGCTAAACCGCTGAGCCACCTGGGCTGCCCAAGTTATAAATTTTAAAGTAACGTTTGTTCTTGTAGTTCCAAAATCTACCCACGGATGTCATCAAGACAATGTTAACAACAGAACTGCTTTATCTTTTTTTCAAAGTTTTTGCATTCTTGTCCAACATCATTGCACTTTGTGGAGTTAGGAGGATGTTTGAAAAAGACCATATTCTTTATGTTTTTCACCTCTTGGGTTTTTTGAACTTCTGTATGAACTGGAACTAGTGGCCGGGGCTGTGGCACCTGTTCGTTTCCTTAGGAAGGCATGTGGATCTGTTTACACATGACAGGTAGAGAGTCCCTTTATCTCAGTATCAGAAAACCGTCCACGCTCAGGCTGCACCAACTGTCGGAATGGGCAAAGGGACAGACAAGATTTAATCTGAGCAGAACCAAACCCACGCTGGTGTGAGGCCTGTACCGCAGATGTCTTAGCTGGCTAACTGCTCTAAAAGACACCCCGCATCCTCAGCCAGCGGCACATCTCCTCGGGGCTACGGATCCCAGCCTCGTGTCACCATTCTGTCAAGGGCCAAACACGGTTCAGAAAACTAGTCCTCAGGGGAGGCTGACAATCAGTGAACCCTGTTTTGGATTGCCTGGACCCCAAGACTTGAGAAAGAGCATTGCTTTGGGGTTCAAACTGGGGCAGGGCTCAATTCCCAGGTGCATCACTTACTAGCTGTGTAGTCCTGGCAAAGGACCTGAGCACTCTGGCTGTAACACCGCCTGTCTTTGGAAGCTCTCACGAGGATAAATGTTGATGTGTATGAACCCTTAACAGGATGATGGCAAATAGATGCTCAACACAATAGTGGTTTAGCATTACTATAGTTCATTGTTGTTAATCTTAGTGTTTGTAAGAGCAAAAAGCAAACACTGACCATCGGTGAAGTCACCATTAACAACAGATATGTGCAATTTTTGCAAGTACTAGGCAGAGCTTGGTCCACGAGAGAGACCTGCTCTAGAGTGAAAGGGGCCATTTCCGCCTCTGGAGCACCTCCGGTCAAGCTGAGGAAATAGGACATTGAACCTTCAGGTGAGGGAGAGTCCCGTATGTGCCCTCCCATGACAGCACACGATTAGTGGCCAGCGGATGGACCCAGCGTTACATCCACAGCCCTGTCTCTGGCTTGACTCTCATGAGAACTAGTCTAATGCCAGCTTCTGAGTTACAGGAGAGGTCACAGGTCCAGGTAGGCCCTATGTCACTCCTAGCTCCAGAGGCAGAAAGATGACCCAGTGGCTCTGCCTTTACCCTAGATCTTCATGAAGCCATTTGGGTGGATGTGACTTTTGGGTTTAATTACCATTTTACAGTCAAAAGTGGCACAGAAAGATCAAGTAATTTGTCTGTTTTATTCTATTTAAGAGGCGAAGGAAGTGCACTTTGTCCCCTGTTGATAGGATCATCTCATTATGTAGAGAGAGAAACAGACTCTTGACTGAAATGTTGTTGGTGTTTGAGTAACGCTCTTGGAGGTCAAAGGGGGACTATTATACTTTTCAAGGTTTATTTAGAATCTGTCCCCTTTATCTTGAGATGTTCTCTCTTTTCTTTAATCATTTAAAACAGTAAGGATAGCACCAAAGCAATAACACCTGCCCTTCCTTCTCCACCGGCTACTGTCAGATGCTCTACCTTATGTGGTTCATCTCCAGTCCCTGCAACACTCTCCCACTTAGATGTCATCCCCATACCATAGATAAGGTTGGAGAAGTTAGGTTTCTAAATCTTCTGAAGATAAAAAAAGCAGCATGCCAAGGCTAGCTGGGAAACATCTACTCTTTGCCCCATATTATGCTGTCCCTCCAAATGACAAGCATTAATTCCAGTGGGACTTGCGTGGTACTAAGTAAAATATATAGAGAATTTTTGTATTGTTTTGCCTTTCCTAAAATATTAGACAAATACTATTTTAAAAACACCTCATTACCAGGTTTTAGCACTTCAGATCATGTAAGCGGTAAGGAATAGCAATCTTTCACTCAATAATTTGCAGGCAGACATCTCCTATAAAAGCTGGCTCTCCATTTTACGTTATACTGATCATCACACTCTGAACCATTCCAGAGCATCCAATCACAAAAGCAATGTAGACACGGTCAGTATACGAAGCCACATACCCTCTATCATTTTCAGGTGGTCTGGATTCCAGCTCTGCTGTCAGATTGGCAGCCCTGTTCTCCACTCCTGGCTGACGGGCACCAGCTTTATTTCTGTTCTCAGACTCCCAGTTCTCCTGTGATCGCCTGGGTCCGTCAGGCACTCCAAGTCTTGCTCATCTCTGGGCTGGACCTGCCACCTAAGCTCTGACTCTGAATTCATCACTTCCCAGGAAACTACAAGAACTGACCCTCTCTGTCAGTAGACCTGTCTCAATGGTTGCTCAGTAGACCTGTCTCGATGGATGCTGAGGCTAACATTCGTATACTTGACTGAAAGAACTCTACAGCAGTCCTTGATATAAAAATGCAGCCGCTGCCTATTGATCAAAGCAACTTCAGCAGGGCTCCTGCAATCTGGAAAGTAATGGCATAAAGGTCTCTCATGAGCTGTAGGTTGTGAAAGAGTGGTGCTGGAGACCAGAAGGATACACACAAGGCCACCCTAAGAAGCACCATGCAGCAAGGTTGGAATTTCAGTGACACGGAGCTTAAAGCTAACAGGCTTTCCATCCTGTTCAATAAATGTTCCTGAGTGTCGTTCTGGGCCAGACCTAGTGCCGGGCAACCCAATGAACACGGTGACCTCCCCAACCGGAGCCTGCTCAGTCTAGCAGAGGAGACTGGCCCACAGATAACCATCACAGAGATCTAGGAACACAGATGAGAGAGCAATTAACCGGTCCTCACTCCGCCCCAGGCCCAAACTTGGCAAAAAGCCCAGCTAGAGACGTAATGTGAGGACCTGACACACCTGCATCAACGCACAGGTGAAGGGGGAAGAGCAGGATTTCAGGTGAGCTGCTGGGTTTCAACCAATGAATAATGAATGAAGCAGAGAGGATGAATAAGAACAATCACAGAAAGAACAGCCTCGAAATTCTCTAGGTGAGCATTTAGAAAATGGGTTAATTATCTTGAAATATACTCTAATTTCATTTTGCCTAACCGGAGTTATCAAGCCAACAAAGGCTTTCCATGGAGCCCTAAGATTCCTTGAAATCTCTGAAATGATTAATACTACACACACATATGCCCCTCTACACACACACATGCACTCATGTGCACATACATCACAATGAGAACACACACACACACACATATGCCCCTCTATGCACACACATGCACTCATATGCACATACGTCACAATGAGAACACACACACACGCCCCTCTACACACACACGAACTCATATGCACATACATCACAATGAGCCCAAATGCATACACACACATACACGTCCCTCCACATACATGCACACATGCACTCATATGTACATACACCACAATGAGGCACAAGAACATACACACTCACCTACTGGCACTCCCTCCACATGCATGCACACACACGTGCCCCTCCACATGCACACATCCATTCATATGCACATATACCACAATGAGCCCCCCCACATACACACCCATACTGGTGCTCCCTCCACATGCATGCACATACATGTTCCCCCCAATACACATGCACACTTACACATGCACACACATACACCCCTCTATCTTTGCAAAAGCAACTTTGTTTCTTGTTTCTGTCAGAAACTAAAAGACTTAGAGACTTTAAGGTTAATTTGTTTTCTCTACTTTACAATTTTAAAGCAAACAAGAGATTCTGGAGTTGAACAGGAAAGAAAGTCCCAGTAACATGTGAAGTGAATGCCTTAAAACTTGGCCTTTGCTCCAAAGGTTGGCGGTGTGAGGAACGCCGAGGGCAGGAGGGGCAATTCCCGGGACAGCTGGACGGGGAGAGGAGGGAAAGAGCCCATGCAAGTCACACAGGATTGCCAAACTCAACCTCGAAAGGAAGGACTAAACTATGGAGGTGGGGAAGGGGAGAGAGGACAAAATAATGAGCATAGCGTAGAACCTGAAAGAGGTCTAAAGCTGTCATCTATATGTTATTTTACAAGGAGACTATTGCAATACTCATTTGTCACATCTATGATACAATCTAGATATAATGTGGTCAGGTCCTAAACGGACTTAACAAAAAATATCTAAAAGATAGCTTCAATTCAATAAATTTTTCTTTGATATGATGGTTTCAAAACATTTCAGTAAAAAGAAAAAACTAAAAGCAAATCTTATTATTTTTCTATTAATTTTCATTAGTATAACATTTTCTGTTTAAAGTACTCTATAATTCCATTCCCCATAACACCAGGTGTCTTCTAGACTGGAGAGTTTCCATTTGTTTCAGACAATATTCCCCTGCATGGGAGCCTGTCCTTCAATTGTTGGGATGAAAGTCAGAAAAGCAAGGTTTTGGGGTACCTGGGTGGCTCAGTGGTTGAGCTTCTGCCTTTGGCTCAAGTTGTGATCCCAGATCAAGTCCTTCATCAGGCTCCCCGCAGGGAGCCTGCTTCTCCCTCTGCCTATGTCTCTGACTCTCTCTGTGTCTCTCATGAAAAAATAAATAAGATCTTTAAAAAAAAAATGTAAGCAAAAGAGGAAACCATACAACTACCCTGCATACAGCCTGGAGTTTCCCAGAAGTGAGGCAGGAACAGAACCAAGGTGAAGCCTGAACGTCTCCCTAAGTTGAGGATAAAGAGCTGAAGTCCAGAAAAATCCATGAATTCACAAGGCAGAACACTGAAGAGGAAAGAGCCACAAGGAGAGAACACTTTGGAAATCTATGGACAAGACCCTTGAGTCTTCAGCTGGGTTGATCAACACCTACCTGTGAGGAAATTACCCCCCACTGGGGCAAGAACCACCCAAAAAGAATAGAGAGCACAACCCCCTGAACCTACACAGGGCTGTGAATAGTCCCTGTCATCATCAGCTAGGGTGGGAAACCATGTAATCCACAGGTTTACATTGGGTGGAGAACTCAGAGGATTTTGCCCTCAACTTAAATGCTGGTTGTCCCCTAACAAGGCTTAAGAGCAAGGCTCAAAGGGATCAAACTATTTCCAAGTAACTTAAGCCATCCCAGAACAAAGCTTAAAAGTATTTATAGTAATATAAAAATATCTAGCTCCCAAAAGGTAAAATTCATAATGCCTCGTATCCAAGAAAAAAAGATGACCAGGCATTCAAAGAAGCAGGAAAACATGACCCATAATAAGGAAAAGAATCAACCAAGGAAACTAACCCAGAAATGACAGCAATGATAGAATTAGTAGACAAGGAAAATTATACAGTTATTATAACTGTATTATATGTATGAGAGCCAGAAGAAAGATTGAATATGGTTAGATAGAGGCATGGAAGATAAATATATATATTTACATATATTTAAATATATATATTTAAAAGTCCAACTTTTAGGGGCAACTGGATGGCTCAGTTGATTAAGCATCTGACTCTTGATTTTGGCTTAGGTCCTGAGCCCTGCATCGAACTCTACACTCAGCAAGAGTCTACTTGAATATTCTCTCCCTTTGCCTCTTCTCCCACTTTCTCTCTCTCTCTCAAATAAATAAATCTTTTAAAAATGAAGATAAAAAGTCAAACTTCTAGAGATGAAAACTACAATCTACTAGATGAGATTAACTGAAAAAATTAGTAAGTATGAAGAAACAGCAATAGAAACTATCCAAAATGAAAAACAGAGAAAACAGATTGGAATGAGGTTCGGAGAGAGGGAGAGAGAGAATACGGGAATACACACCAGGAAGTTTGTAAGACAACTTCACATGTCCTGATATGTCTGTAACTCAGGTCCCCAAAGAAAGGGAGGAGAGGAGGGAACAAAAAAATAATCAGAGAAATAATAACTAAAATTTTTCCAAATGTAATGAAAATGATAAATCCACAGATTAATACACTCAATAAACCCCAAGCACCAAAAACATGAGCCAAAATCAAATTGCTGAAGACCAGTGATAAAGAGAAAATCTAGCAAACTAGGAATACTTGATAAAGACACACTTAATGGTAAGAAACTGGATGTTTTTCTCCCTCTGAGTAGGAACAAGGCAAGGACATCCCTCTTACCACTCCTATTAGACATCACACTGAAAATCCTAGTGACTGCAAGAGGACAAGAAAAGGAAGTAAAAGGTATACAAATTGGGAAAGAAGACATGAAACTGTCTGCAGATGACATGATAGTCCATGTAGAAAACTCCAAAGAATCAACAAAAACTCCTAGACCTAGTAAGTGATTATAACAAGGCTGCAGGATACATAGTTAATACACAAAAGTCCATTGCTCTCCTATATACTATCAACGAACAAGTGGAATTTGAAATTAAAAATGATTCCATTTATAACAGTGCCCCCAAAATGAAATACTTGGGTATGAACCTAGCAAAATATGTACAGGATCTATATGTAAAATTACTACAAAGAAATTTTTTAAAAGATTTAAAGAAAGAGAGAGATACTCCATGTTCATGGATTAGAAGGCTCAATTTTGTTATAATGTCAATTTTTCCCAAATTGATTTACAGATTCAACACAATCCCAAGCACAATCCTAGCAAGCTATTTTGTGAATACTGACAAACGGATTCTAAATGGAATTTTAAAAAATCTTTTTCTAGTCTTCTATTTTTTTGAAGTATTATTAACATACAGTGTTGTTATATTATTCTCGGGTGTATAATATAATGATTTAATATTTCCCTACATATTTCAAGGCTCATCAAGATAAATGTGTTCTTAAATCCCTTTATCTAATTCACCTATCCCTCTACCCACCTCTCTTCTGTCAACCACCTGTTTGTTCCTTGTATTTAAGAGTCTGGAGTACTTTTTTGGTCTCTTTTTTCTTTGTTTTATTTCATAAATTCATATATGAGTAAAATCTATATGGAAAGGCAAAAGACCCAGAATAGCCAACGCCATGCTGAAGACGGCAACAACGTTATAGAACTGATAATACTACCTGACTTTATGACTCATTACACAGCTACAGTAATCAAAACATCCTGGTATTGGTAAAAAAAAAAATAGATGTACAGTCTAGGGTACCTGGGTAACACAGCGGGTTAAGCATCCAACTCTGGGTTTCAGCTCAGGTCATGATCTCAGGGTCGTGAGATCGAGCCCTGTGTTGGGCTCCATGCTTGGTTCAGAGTCTGCTTGAGATTCTCTCTCCCTCTCATTCTGCCCCTCCTGTTCATGCTCTCTCTTTCTCTCTCTCTAAAATAAATAAATAAATCTTTAAAAGAAAAAGGAGAGAAGGAAAATGACCTCAGCTTCTACTGAAGAAACCCAAAGGAAACAGAAGAAAGGAAGTGATACACCTCAGAGCAGAAATCAATGAAATAGGACAAAAAACAATAGGGAAAAATCAATAAAACCCAAAACTCATTCTTGGAGACAATAAATAAAATTGACAAACCTGTAGTCAAATTACTCAGGGGAAAAAAAAAAGAGAAAGGGCACAGAATATTAGTGTCAGGAATAAGAGGTAATATCATTACAGATCTATAGACACTAACGGATAAGAAGGGAATAATAAGAACAACTTTATACCAAGAAGTTTAATAACTTAGGTGAAATCGCAAGTTCTTTGAAAGATAAAACAACCAAATCTCATGAGAGAATGCACAGAGAATCTAAATAGCTTTATTAAAGAAACTAAGGGATGCCTGGGAGGCTCAGGGGTTGAGCGTCTACCTTTGGCTCAGGGCATGATCCCGGAGTCCCAGGATCAAGTCCCACATCAGGCTTCCTGCATGTAGCCCGCTTAACCCTCTGCCTATGTCTCTGCCTCTCTCTCTGTGTCTCTCATGAATAAATAAAAAACATCTTAAAAAAAATAAAGAAACTGAATTTATGGTTAAAAACCTTTCCACAAAGAAAATACTATACCCAGATAATATCACTGATGGATTCTATCAAACATTTTAGGAAGAAATAATACCAAGTTTATATAAAGTTTTGCAGACAATGGAAGAGAGGGACTATTTCTAAATTCATCTATATGCCAGCATGACTCTAATGTCAAAATAGATATAGCACCAAAAAAGTGTGGGTTAACATGTGGAGCAACTAGATCTCTGATGCCCTGCTTTGGGAATACAAAATGGTGCAACCACTTTGGAAAACCATTCAACTTACACCCATTGGTTGGGCCAACCATTCCCCTCCTAGATGTCTACTCAAGAGAAATGAAAGCATACGTCCATACGAAGACTTGGACACAAAAGTTCAGAGCAGCATGGTCTGCAACAGCCAAACCTACAAACAGCCCAAATGTCCGTCGCCCAATAAATGCACAGACAAGCTATAGTATGTCCACGGAATAGGTACACTGCTGAGTAATAAAAACATTTTCACACTGATAGAAGTAACAGCATGGGGGATCCCTGGGTGGCTCAGCAGTTTAGCGCCTGCCTTTGGCCCAGGGCATGATCCTGGAGTCCCAGGATCGAGTCCCACGTCGGGTTCCTGGCATGGAGCCTGCTTATCCCTCTGCCTGTGTCTCTGCCTCTCTCTCTCTCTATGTCTATCATAAATAAATTAAAAAAAAAAAAGTAACAGCGTGAATGCTTCTCAAAATAATCACACTCAGTGAAAGAAGCCAGAAAATAGAGTATGTGCTGTATGATTCCATTTATACAAAATTACCCAAGATGCAAACCAAGCTACAGGGACAGAAGGTCAGTGGTTGGAAGGTGGGGGCACCCAGAGGGGAGATAGTGGAGGTGCACAAAAAACCTTAGGGGATGATGATGTTCATACTCTTTATTGTGGTTATGGTTTCACAGATATAGCATATGTCAAAACTTACCAAACTGCTCATTTATGTATGTCCAGATTTTTGCACATCAATGATACTTCTAGAAACTTATTATTTTTAAGGGAAGGAAACAACAACAACAACAAAAACAAAAAACCCTGCCATTTTTCAGTAAAGAAAAGGAAAAAATATATACTATCTAGGAAACCTATTCACGTGTTACAAGATATCAAAAATACTTTATGGTGGGTGCCTAGATGGATCAGGTGGTTAAGCATCTGCCTTCAGCTCAGGTCATGGTCCTGGGGTCCTGGGATCAAGTCCTGCATCAGGCTTCCTGCTCTGCGGGGCATCTGCTTCTCGCTCTATCCTTCCCCCTGCTCATGCTCTCTCTCTCTCATGTTCTCTCTCATTCTCAAATAAATAAAATCTTAAAAAAATACCTAATGGAATGAGGCAGGATGCAAAAAAAGAAACAAAAAGATGAAAAAAATATTCAATTTGAATAAAGAAAGGAAAAATATACATTGGACTATTTCTGAATCTAAAGGTCATAGCAGAGTTTTTCTTTAAAAAAAAAAAAAGGAAAAGATTTTTTAATCAGCCAGTATTACATATTCCAATGGTCACAGAGGAATTATATTTCTCCCAACTCCCCCCACCCCAATTATACCCTCTTAGATTGGTGTTGAAAATCCCACTGAGAATTCTTCATTCCAAATTCCACAAAAGATACAAGCCCCAGCATACAGCTGCTGATGGTCCCATGGGAGCAGCGCCTTGGGGCCAGGATGCAGGTGCATTCTGCAGCACACATCCAGGGGGGCTGCTGCACCCCACCATCCTCGGCTCTCTCCACTGAGCATTCAAAGGGGGGATACTGACCTTGAACACCCTAATAATCCACGGGACTGAGTATTCAGATCTAGCCAGGAAGACATCTGCCTCTCCACATTCAAAACCCTGCTTCCAACCCCCAACCAAACACATTGGGAAATTTGGCTAAGAGTACATTTCCGTAGTGTTATCACTTCTACAGAGCATTTCTGAATATGAATAATATGAATTGGCCATCTAGTTCTCCGATTCTTAAAGACATGTAAAAAGGATACTTGTGCATTTGAGCTGTAGCATTTTCCAGAGTCAAACTTTGCAGTTTGATTCTTTATTTGAGATCTATTTAAAATTCAACCTGAAATGTGAATACTAGATAAAAGTGGGAGAAAGTCAAGAGACTGGGAGTGGGGAGGAACCGAAGATGATTAAAATAACCTTGTCAATCTAGACCCTCAGACAATAAGCTTCCTAGAAAGCCAAGTATTAGGAGGGATACACATTTTCTAGGAGGACACTTTTAAAGATTTTGACCATTTTGTTCGATAACAAAAGAAACCACCCGATAAAAAAATGGGCAAGGAACTTGAACAGACATTTCTCCAAAGAAGATGCGCAAACAGCCAACAAGCACGTGAAAAGATATTTAACATTATTTTGGTCATTAGGAAATTGTACATCAAAACCACAATGAGACACCCATTCACATACACCAGGATGGCAAGAAACAACAAAATTGAAAGTAATGAGCCCTGCAAGGATGTGGAGAGACCGGACCTCACACATTGCCACTAGAGACAGTGCAGTGGTTCCTCAAAGAGTTAAACGAAGAATCACCATTCCATTCCTGGGGTATACACTCCAAAGAGTCAAAAACAGGGACTGGAACAGACATTAGCACACTCACATCCAGAGTAGTGTTATGCACTACAACCAAACGATGGAAACACCCACGTGTCCACTAGCTGATGAGTGGATAGAGAAGATAGGATGCATCCATACAATGGATATGATTCAGCAATGAAAAGAGATGAAATTCTGACACCTGCTACAGTGTGGATGGAACTTGAAAATAGTATGTCAACTGAAACAAGCCAGTCATAAAAAGACAACTCTTACACGATCCCACTTATATGAAATATCTAGCCTGGGCAAATTCATAAAGGCAGACACCAGATTAGAGGTTGCCAGGGGCTGGTGGGGGTGTAGAGGAAGAATGGGCCCGTTGCTGCTGGTGACCGAGTTTCTGTTTGGGGCTATGAAAAAATCCTGGACATAGGGGTGGTATTGGTTGCACAACTTTGTGCATGTAATTCATGCCATCAGATTTGTACACTTGAAGACGGTTAAAATGGCCAATTTTGTTCTATATATTTTATGACATTAAATAGGTACCCCAGGGACACAGCTGGCTCAGTGGTTGAGTGTCTGCCTTTGGCTCAGGGTGTGATCCCAGGGTCCTGGAATCGAGTCCCGCATCAAGCTCCCCGCAGAGAGCCTCCTTCCTCCTCTACCTGTGTCTCTGCCTCTCTCTGTGTCTCTCATGAATAAATAAAATCTTAAAAAAAAATAGGTACCCTAATCTTTTTGTCAACCATCTTGAATGACTGGCTTTCAAGAAAATAATATAGAGTTCACCCCTGAACAACCCGGGGTTAGGGATGCCGACCCTCCCTCCACAGTCAAAAATCCACATATAACTTTTGACTCCCCAACAACCTAACTACTAATTACCTACCATTGACCAGAAGCCTTGTCGACAACAAATAGTTGATTAACACATACTCTGTATGTTGTACGTGTTACACACTATATTCTTAAAATAAAGTGAGCTAGAGAAAAGAAAATGCTATTCAGAAAATCAAAAGGCAAAGAAAATACCTTCATAGGAGTGTATTTATTGAAAAAAAAACCCCACATATAAGTGGATCCATGCTATTTCAAACCCATGTTGTGCCATTTGGGGGTCAACCATATTCATGCTTTCATGCATCCCTGCGCTCTCTGTGCCAGAGGCAGGGCTGGGAGGTGGAGATGCAAAGTGCAAAGCCCCAGAGCATGGACAACAACATTAACAGAAGTGCAAGAGTGAGAATACAAGCTGATGTTCCCAAGAAGCATGGAGAGGGGCCCGTGGGTGAGCCCGGCGTGTCTAGAAGGCTTCCCAGTGCTGAGTGGCTGAGTTTTAAAGGATCAAAAGGAGCTTGCTGAACAGAAAACAAAGGCATCCAGAGAAATGCCCAGTTCAAAACAACAGCTGACCAGCTCGTACCCCTATTTTTTTTAATTATAAAACTGGAGCAAATACTGGTGAATAATGAGCATGTGAGGATTTGGAACTATAACTGTCAGACATCTACGAGACGAACCCAGACATCAGTACCCAGCCTGCGAGCACACCAGCAACTTCTGATTGCTTCCCTCCTCTTTCCAGGCGAGGATCCTGAGGACGGAGAGTGCTCAGTCATGTTTGCACACCACATGTGAGCCGTGGGCCCCTGGGCCCAGGCTCTCCACTGGGGTACGTGCAGTATGCATGCAGACCGTTCCAGCAGCCCTACGAGGGTGGGGGGTTCCCAGGGCTGCCATGGCAAAGTGTCACAGACAGGGGTGCTCAGACAATAGAAACGATTTCTTTAGTGTTCTAGAGGCTGGAAGTACAAGATCAAAGTGCTGGCAGGGCTGGTTTCCCCTGAGGCCTCTCTCCTTGGCTCGCAGACGCCACCTCGTCCCCATGTCCTCACATGGTCTTCCCTCTGTACACGTATGTATCCTAAGCTCCCCCTCTTAGAGGATGCCAGTCCTATCAATCAGGGCCCATCCTAGGGACCTCGTTTAACTGTAATTACCTCTTTAAAGACCTTATTTCGGGGCACCTGGGTGGCTCAGTGGTTGAGCGTCTGCCTTGGGCTCAAGTCATGATCCTAAGGTCCTGGGATCGAGTTCTGCATCGGGCTCCTTGCAGGGAGCCTGCTTCTCCTTCTGCCTGTGTCTCTGCCTCTCTCTGTGTCTCTCATGAATAAATAATCTTTAAAAAAAAATAAAGACCTTATCTCCAAATATCGTCACCTTCTGAGATGCTGGGGGTTAGGACTTCAACATATAAACTGGGGTAAGGAGGACACAATTCAGCCCACTACAAAGGGTATTTATGGTCCCACGCCTTCCAGGGCTGGACGCTGTTCGAGGGTATTTACACAGTGCTCGTCCCTACGGGCTCCAGCTTCTCTGCCAGGGTATAGCCCGCTACACAGCTCTCTGTGGAGTAGGACCCAGGCATCGTTCCACACTGCTGCATTTATTTTGCACCTCGTGGTATACAATGTCTGGCTCTGAATGAATAAAAAACTCACTAAAATCAGTATCTGGTACCACCTCGAATCGTCTCCTGCAGTGTTCTGAACCACAATCACATTCTGTTCCTGGTCAATACACAGCGCTTTGTGTTGCAGAACATCCCTGGGCACAACAAAGTTCTCACACGCCTTCTGTTCCCGACTCGTTTTCACTCTTTGGCAACAGTGTGGACTTCAGCTTTTTTCCCTCCAAAATGCAATCACATTTGTGACACCTGTAATCCTCAAATACTCTAGTTTTTGTTTTGTTTTGTTTTGTTTTTTGCTTCAAGATTTTTTTTTCAAGGATCAGGGCAGTATTACCACGGGACACCATCACTGTGCTATGCGGTGGTGGCCTCGCTTCCATCTGTGAACAAAGACAAGTGTCCGTTCGTGGCAGGGCATAAGCATCTTCACAGACCGGTGGGAACCATGGGAGGCTGTGACAGGCTTCTTATATAAGGATGCTCTGGGCAAGTGGATTTGGCGGAGGGAGCGGTCACAACTGAACACCCATCCCTGATAGACTGTTGCTCAGTGCACCCACACCACTTACCTGTATCCTAACCCTGCTCAAAATCACGCAGGCAAGTGCTCTGGACATGCTGCAGACTGTCATCCCTCATAAGAATGAACACTCATGGAAGCTGACACAATCACCTGTTACTATGTAACTGTGCCAAGGGCTTTCAGGTATTGTAGGTACAGAGGCAAGACTCCAGAAAGTCATAGCTCCTGTGAATGGAGATGCCTAAGGTCTAAAACAACTATTTTTTTTAAGATTTTTTTTTTTATCCATTTATTTGAGAAAGAATGCGTGAGACAGCATGAGTGGGTGGGAGGAGCAGAGGGAGAGGGAGAAGCAGGCTCCCCGCTGAGCAGGGAGCCTGATGCAGGGCTCGATCCTAGGACCCTGGGATCATGACCTGAGCTGAAGGCAGATGCTTAACCGACTGAGCCACCCAGGCACCCCCAGAACAACTATTTTGAAGTGAAAGGGGCTTCATTCCCCCTATTTCCTCTTGATCGTTCCCAGCGGCATATACAGGGCAGAAGTCTGGAACCTGTAAGTGAAAATCCATTGTACCCTTCACACGGCAAGAGGCTGGCTGGAGCTGGTTATGAATTCGGTGAACTTGGGGGAAGCTCCCAGGACGTGCTCAGCCCTGCACTAGGTGTGCAGGTAACAGTTCCCATCCTTCAGGAGCTTGGAAGCAAACAGGAAAACTGCCCACAGGCTGCAGTGAGCGCCGGAGCAGAGGTGGACAGAAGGTCCAGGGGCAACTGGGAGGACCAGAGAGGTGGGACGCAGGGCACACACTGAAGGGGGCACTCAGCTCTGCCACATTCCAGCTATGAGCTACTGGCAGTTGCTCGATCTCTCTCAGCCTGGGTCTCCTGACTGTAAGGTGCTTTCGGGGCCTGGGTGGTTCAGTCGGTTGGGCACCTGCCTTCGGCTCAGGTCATGATCCCAGGGTCCTGGGATGGAGCCCTGAGTCAGGCTCCCTGCTCAGCGTGGAGTCTGCTTCTCCCCCTGCCCATCACCTCACATGTGTTCTCTCTCCCAAGTGAATAAATAAAAATCTTTCTTTTAAAAAAAGTGCTATATAAGTTTACAGAAAAGAGTGAAGATTAGAAATAATGCCTAGTAAAGTCCTCCTCCTAACAAACCACAGCTTTTCTTGTTTTAGCCTGGGGCAATCAGGGAGAGCTTCCCGGAGGAAATGGTACTGAACACTGAGTGATCCAGAGCGACGCCCAGACCACCCAATCCAGATCATTTCAGTCACCAGTTCACCACCCTCAGGGTTCTTACCACTCCAGGAAATTCCCTTGCTCCGCTCCCCTCACTAGGCCATAAGGACCTTTTTTTTGTTTCCTCCACTGCTCTTTCTCGAGAGTCTAGACATGGGCTTGGCATGCTGGAAGCACTCAATAAATATGTGGTGGAAGAACAAGCAAACTCACACTTCTCTAGCACTATTAAAGCCCAGAGACTAGCCACGCACGTTGCTTCATTTGTTTGTACAACGAGCAAGGCATCCTGAGAAGTACTAATGGATCACTTGATCCAATTTTGGAGAGGATAGGAAATTCAGGCTCAGACTCAAGGTCTCACCCAGGCCTGGTGAAGCCCAGGCCTGTGACTCTGCCACTAGGGCAATCAGCACATCACAAAGGGCCCCAGCCCTGAGGCCTATGCTGGGACACAGCTCCGGTGAGGCCAGGACAGGCCAACACCCACTGCAGCCAATGAGGCCTACATACGTGGCAGATGCTGCCGGGATCCGGGAGCCAGCGCGAGCATGAGAAAAGAAGCTCTTCTGCTGGCAGCAGGGTCCCCCTGAGTGGCAATTTTATAAAAAGAGATGGAGTCAGTATATAAAGATGCTAGCTCCGCATCCTAAGGCAGCCTCCCCCCCGCCCCATCCCCTGGAACTGACAGGCATGGTGTATGGTGAGGCTCAAGCTGGAAAGGCGGAGGGGGGCCTTGGTCTTCTTCCCGGAGGAGGTGGCTTCTGGAGGGCCCGGGCACTCAGGCAGGCGGGAGCCCAGCCTGTCAAGGCTTTGACACTACAGTGCGAATCCAGAAGACACAGATGGACTGGACCGGTGACAACCAGCATGTCTGGTGGGGCAAAGTGGGCCAAGACGAGGGAGTGTTAAAATATGAGGAGGCTGGAGGGAGATTTCGGCAGGCTGAAATGGGGGCCGAGGAATGGAAATCAGAAATGCCACCGAAAACAGAAGAGCACGGCTGGCTAGCAAGTCACCGGTGGCAAGCGAGCTTCCTCTGCCACCAACCTGTGCGGGCAAATTCAAGCCCAACGCCTCCTCTGTGGGACACAGCTTGTAATAAAAGGAAAATCCTGCACATTTTAAAGCAAAACAGACAAAGAGGACAGGATCTGGAAGTCCCTGGCCAGGAGGTGTCGTACAGGGGAGGCTACAGAAGGAGAACTGATGCAGATGGATGAAGAAAGAATCAGAGCAAGAAGCAGAGAAGGGGTGGGGAGAGCAGACCTCCTCTCCCACCTCAGCCCCTGCCGGGCTTGACTTCCTGTGGGCCCTGGAGGGGGTACAATAGCCTCACTAAATAAACTATCATTCAGATGACCCCCGTGAAAGTCCTTGGAAAATGTCATCGCACCTTCTAGATACAAGAGGTCATTATCGCTGGTGCTTTTCAAACAATGGAATGTTGCTACATGAGTATTTGTTGGCTACCGCCCCCCCCCCTTACACACACACACATGCACACATGCATATTCTCAGACAGCTCCTGCATTTGGTACTCAAAAATACCCTCAATGATGGTGCTATGGTCTAAAAAAGAAAAATGGAAATTTGGGGGAAAGGAACCCTAGGATAATACGTAGTCCTAGCACTGAAGATGTGTGTTGTCTGCCCTCTGGTTAGATGCCAGAGCTCCTATTTGCAATCATTTGCAACTACCTCACAGGCTGCAAAATGCCTTTGTTCAAAAAAGAGCAACCCAATGTCTCATTTCTGCACACCAGGCTGGCTGTCTGCTCCTATTACTCAGTGTTCCACGGTGACGTGCCATCATTTGAAGCTGCGCTTCATCCTGCCTTTCTGATCCGCACCCCCCCTGAAAGGGAGTGAATCTTGTGGCTCTCTGACCGCACATATGCTTACCGTTAATGGTCTGTGGTTAGCCACAGAACTATACCACGGAGCACGCAGAGTAGCAAATAGAAATGTAATTGTTCATCCTAATCTGAGTGATTTTTAGATCTGCTCCTATTCCATTTCATCATCTGTTGTCACGTGGAGTGGAATCCCTTGAGTGGGAGAGATAAGGGTCCCTTTCCTCCTGGTGCAGAAGGCAGCAGGTGCAACAAACAGAAAGAGCCCTTAAAAGACCCAGGCTAGGGGCGTGGTACCCCCAACGGACTATTTAACCCTAGATGCAATGTCCTCATCTGTACCATAGGGATAATGACCCTATTTCACGGGGTCACAGTGCCGAGACACTCAAATTTAAAGAGCTTTATATAAAAGCAAGACAGAAGTTCATGCAGGAATCCATTCTGCAGGGACACCTGGGTGGCTCCATGGTTGAGCGTCTGCCTTTGGCTCAGGTCGTGATCCCCGGGGTCCTGGGATCGAGTCCCACATCGGGCTCCCTGCATGGAGCCTGCTTCTCCCTCTGCCTGTGTCTCTGTCTCTCTATGTCTCTCATGGATAAATAAATAAAATCTTAAAAAAAAAAAAAGGGGGACCCATTCTGCAGTAACCACATTAGTTAGCACCCAGCCTCAGCCTCCACCAGCCAACAATGTTGGGGGGTGGCACTTGCTTAAAGCAGGTGATTCCATGGTTAGGAAGTGGCCCGGCTTTGTAAAAATCACAGCTGAAACCTGCCCCTGGGCTCTGTGTGCCTTCCCCTGCTGCCTCCTTTCATGCTTCCCTGCATCTCCTTGGCATCAGCGTCATCAGTGTCATTAGTGCACTTTGGGTCGCTTTACAGCAACTGCTTCAGTTGCTACCGGAGCTGAGCCCAGGCAAACCACAGCTTTGATTCTGAACCGACCCGCGATGCCCATCTGATGGCAGGGCACCGTGTGTACGCTGCGGGGAGGAATTAGTGTGCTCACGGAAAGTGCACTGGGTTAATGGGGAAATGATGACTGTGTATCTCTGATTGGACGCTCTTCCTGTCTGGACATGTGGACGGCTGGTTTGCCAAGAAGTCATCTCAAACCAAAGAATAAAATCCTGATGCAGAAAAAAGTCTGGAGAGGTGCTGAGATGTCAAGATTCTTCCTCTTCACCCCCCAAAACCCTCTCCCTGCAAGCTGCCACATCCCGGGCATTGCCAGCTACCAGCAAGAACCAAGATGTGCACAAGTTTCCTACTGAAGGTACCTCTACGTGCAACGTGGTGAGTGACGGGCTCTCTGCGATGCACCTGCATTGATCACAGCAAGGGTAACACTCTATGATTCATTTTCAGTAAACACAAAACTAAGAATAATATATCATTGAAATAAAATAACTGTGTTAACCATCCCCTGCCTTCAAAAGACACAGTGTATAAGTAGAGCTAAAAAGCTCTAAATAAAAATACATTGTAAGACAGATCAACTTCCACGCCCACCCGCTAGATGGTTGCTAAAGCCCTTGCTGCCAAGTTGCCTGAGTGGCATTCAGCAACATCCTCTGAATTTACGGCTGGTTCTTCCAGCACAGCCCCTCCTGGGTGCTGATTTATGGCGGAGCACCTTTAATAGGCTGGGTTGTTAGTGAATTGTCTATGTGCCACAAATTTGGAATTAGGAGATTCTTTTGATTCTTTTTTTTTTAAGATTTATTTAGTTTAGAGAGAGTTTGTGAGTAGGGAAAGGGGCAGAGAGAGAAAGAGAGAGAGAGAGAGATTCTCAAGCCGACTCCCCACGGAGCACAGAGCTTGATCCCATGATCCTGAGATCAGGGCCCTGAGGTTATGACCCAAGCCAAAACCAACCAGCTGAGCCACCAAGGCTCTCCCTTTTGATCATTCTTTAATCCACTTTGATTTTAGAAGTACAGAATCACCATAGAAAAACATTTTTAAATGTACAGAGAAATGGAAAGTAGTAATCATCAGGCTGGCTACCTGGTGC
Organism: Canis lupus baileyi; assembly: GCF_048164855.1. Classification (NCBI taxonomy): domain Eukaryota; kingdom Metazoa; phylum Chordata; class Mammalia; order Carnivora; family Canidae; genus Canis; species Canis lupus. The sequence continues at coordinate 69,650,842 of NC_132846.1, read as the reverse complement.
CAAGCCGTCGTTCAGGGTGGGCCTAGGCATTACCAGGGATGCTGAGCGAGGAGAGGCTGAGTTGTCCTGTTCCAGGTGGCCCCGCTCTTCCCACCTATGTCTGCTTCACATCTACTGTCTCAGGGGAAAACTGATTGAAAATGCACCTGGGGATGCTCGGGTGGCTCAGTCGGTTGGGCATCTGCCTTCAGCTCGGGTCATGATCCCCGGGAACCTGGGATTGAGCCTTGCATCAGGATCCCTGCTCAGTGGGGAGCCTGTTTCTCTGTCGCCCACTCCCCCTGTTTATGCTCTCTCTTACACTCTGTCAAATAGATAGACAAAATATTAAAAAACAAAACAATATGTCAGTTAAAAGAGAAAAAAAGGAAATGTTCCTGACCCAATAGGCTATCTCAACTCTGCGATGAGCACACGTCCCTCTGACCTCCCCCTGCTGACTGACCTACAATACCAATGACCAGACCTCACCCAAACCACATGGGAAAGATAGACTTCCAACACTACAACCCCTCTCTGGCCATCGGACAGAATGTAAATCCTAACTACCAGGACACCTGGATGGTTCCGCCGTTGAGTGTCTGCCTTTAGCTCAGGCCATGATCCCGGAGTCCTGGGATGCGGTCCCACATCAGGCTCCCTGCATGAAGCCTTCTTCTCCCTCTGCCTGTGTCTCTGCCTCTCTCTCTCTCTGTGTGTATCTTTCATGAATAAATCAATAAAATCGTTTAAAAAAAAAGAAAAGAAAATCCTAAGTTTGAATATGTTATGAGTATGAAGAAAGAAGGGTAAAATGTCTGAGAAGTATGGAACCATAGATGGGGAAAAAAAAACACTACCCTATTTGTAAAAGAAAGAAAGCTGGGTTCGGGGAGTAGGGGTAGGATGTAAACTGTAACTGGTATTTGTAATCATCCTTCACAGATAGACCTGAAGTCTGTGTTTAGTTGAGGAACAAAAATGTGTGTTTTACAGGCCACGCTGCTCATAAGGGATCCGTTTAGCATGTTACGTTTAGAGGCATGCTCAGATCATTATGCAGCATTTAGTGGAAGAGTGGCTGATTTTTAAATTTTTCTCTACTCTCTTCTGGAGATGTCAGGACCAGGAAGACCCAGGTCTCAGGTTTCCTTCCTCCAACCTGCTGACCCGCCCTGACTCCTCTCTGCACTAGAGCAATTCTCCGCCTGGGTGGTCTCTACAACTCGGTGGGGCTTCACCCATGTCCTTTATCCTCTACAGGTGACTCCTCATTTGAAGTCTCTGGTCCAGAACCACCCCCGTCTCCAGACGTGACTCCATCAGCCCACGGACATCTTCACCTGGAGACATGGGCACACATATATGTGTATACACGTGTGTGTGCAGATGAATATAATCTGTGAAGTTAAAGTTGCTGTCTTGCCTGTAATCACCTTGGTGCTCTCTCACCTCTGATCGCACTGCTGAGAGCCAGTCATTAATCTACAATCTCAGCATGTCCTTAACTGTTTCTGTCCTTCCCGCCCTTAACGTCAAATCAATCATCAAATCCTGCCCACTCTAAATTTCTCAATATTTCGACTATGAAATAGTTGTTCCACTGTCTCTGATCCCATCTCTGTTACCCTCACCTGGATTGGTCCTGGGGTTTTGGTCTCTGGGCAACAGGGGGTGCCCCAACTGGCTCACCTACAAGTCTTACAGCCTCCTTCCTGGTCTTCGTGACTACCTCATATTCTGGAGCAGTGTCCATGTCTTTGGGATGAAATACTTAGCACCTAGGGTCCAGCTTCTGCCTACACTGTTTTCCCACCTGACCCCCCACCCCAGCCTGCTCCTGGGCTCCAGCCCAAACCAGACTGCTTCTAGTTCCCCAAGTATTTCAAACTCTCTCCTGCTTCCAAGCCTTTTCCCAAACCACTGGATCTTTGTGGAACACCTTCCCCTGTTCTTTACCTGGCTTACTTCCTCTCCAGTGCTCACCAGATCATTGCTATTTCCTCCAAGAAATACTCCTCATCACCACCACTAGATTAGTGAGCTGGGTCAGGTGATTCTCCTACATGTTTGCAGAGCATCCCCTTGGCTGACCATTATCACCACGCTTACTTGACTCATTCTCCATCAGACTGTGATCTTCTTGAAATCAGGGACTGTGATATTTCTTTTTTGGTATCTTCAGCCCCTAATGCATTATGTGGCACAATGCCAGCCCTCCAAGAAGGTGTTGTGTGAAGAGAGCTGCTTCTGAGAGCAGTGATTCTAAAACAAAGGTCTGAGGCCCCTTCAGGAAGTCATGAGGTCATCTTAATACCAAGATTTTATCTCCCTTTGTCACTTATATTGACATGTGCAAAAGCAGCAGTGGGTAAGACCATGGGTACCTGAGCCCCATCAAGGTGGTGGTCACTGTGCTCTTTGCTGCCACTTTTTTTTTTATTAAGATTTTATTTATTCATGAGAGATGCAGACACACACACACACACACACACACACACACACAGAGGCAGAGACACAGGCAGTGGGAGAAGCAGGCTCCATGCAGGGAGCCCGATGTGGGACTCGATCCCAGGACTCCAGGATCACGCCGAAGGCAGGCGCCAAACCGCTGAGCCACCCAGGGCTGCCACTTACAGTAAAAATGCCAAATGCATATAAGAATGTCTTTCCTGTGGATCGTGATCCTGGAGTCCTGGGATCGAGTCCCACATCGGGCTCCCTGCACGGAGTCTGCTTCTCCCTCTGCCTGTGTCTCTGCCTCTGTGTGTGTGTGTGTCTCTCATGAATAAAATAAATAAAATCTTAAAAAAAAAACACATCTCTTTAATATTCTGAGAGACAAACGGCAAGTACATATAAAGCACATTTGCTACACTGACCAAAGCACACTGGTTGTCTTGAGGCAAAGCTCTCTGTGCAAGGGAGCTGGAAGCTTTCTTCAGAAACCAGCATTTCCACTGGAAGGAACAGCTGAGAGATAAACTGTGGCTATGTGGACTTGAGTGTTTGTAATCATTTTCTCAAGAATGAGTGAAGTGAGTTTGTCCCTTCAAGAACAATTGACAGTGTTTGTTGCCAATGATAAAAATGTGAGCTTTTGAGAAAAAGACGGCACTTTGGAAAACTTGTATCAGTGTTGGCAAGCTTGATCACTTCCTAATACTTAAAGGCTTTTCTGATGGTATTGGTGATACTGTTAACCTGTGTGATTTTGTAGATATTTTATAATGAAATGTGTCAACATTTGGAAGACCTGCACAATCCAGTGCATCGGTATTCAAGTGAGCAAAACAATGACATTACAGAACCACGCAGAGGTCGGAGAGCCATTCAGATGCCAGATGGACCAGAAGGGGTGACCTCTGCCCTCCAGTGTCAAGCTGAAGGACCCAGAGTGGAAAGGCAGGCACATAAATCTCCATTACAATGGACTCCCTCCTTTCCTTAGGAATTGCCTGGGTGCCCTCACAGTTAGAAGGATGTTTTGTACTTGTGCCTGACAGTTGTGCTGTTTCAAACTAAGCTTTCCTCATTTCAAACAAAATGTGTACCTTTCAGAGCTGGACCAACCTGAGAGGTGATATGGAGAAAACCTGGGGAGGAGGTACACAGGAGCTGGACTCCAGATGTCACCAGGCACCACCAGGTGAGCTGAGCAAAGCATCCAGCACCCCAGTGTCTGCATCTGTAGCATCATGAGTACCTGCCTGCCTGCACAGAGCATGCTGTGGGAAGCCAGTAAAACACAAGGAACATACTTCTGGTCAGATCTCTGACCACCGGAGTCCCTGGGCCACACTTCACATCTCATGGACAGCATTTGGTATCAGTAATAACCCTCCAAAAGGAGGGGGTGTAAGGAAAGTCGATGGGACACACACAGTATTGAGAAATAAAGGGGAAAAGGCCAGAATGAGGGAACAACGTGCAAATGTTTGTGCTCTGGGAGCACCTGGACAGAATGTAATGTGAGACAGATCTCACAATGGGTTAAGCATCTGCCTTTGGCTCAGGTCATGATCTTAGGGTCCTGGGATTAAGCCTGTGTTGGGCTCCCTGCATCTCCCTCTGCCCCTCCCCCTGCTTTCTCTCTCTCTCTGTCAAATAAATAAAATATTTTTTAAAAATTTGTGCTCTGAACTATTAGCAGACATCAGATGAGAAGTACTTGCTACACAGGAATCCCCACATTCTCCCTCCTTGAGATCTCTATCTTGCAGGAGTTACTTTTCACCTCTGAGCAAACATAAAATGAATTCATTGAAGTCACAGGGTACAAAATTAACATGCAGAGATCTCTTGCATTTCTATATACTAATAATGAAGTAGCAGGAAGAGGAATTAAGAAAACAACACCTTTTACAATTGCACCAAAAAGAATAAAATACATAGGAATAAATTTAACCAAAGAGGTGAAAGGCCTATACTCTGAAAAACTATAAAACACTGATGAGAAAAAATTGATGATGACAACAAACAAATGGAAAGAAAGATATTCCAAGGCTCATGGACTGGGAAAACCAATGTTGTTAAAATGTCCATAACACTCAAAGTAATCTACAGATTTAATGTCATCCCTATCAAAACACCAACAGCATCTTTCACAGAAGTAGAACAAATAATCCTAAAATTTGTTTAGAACCACCAAAGACCCTGGATAGCCAAAGAAATCTTGAAAAAGCAAAGCAAAGCTGGATATATCACCACAATTCCAGATTTCAAGATATACTACAAAGCTGTAGTAATCAAGACAGTACGGTACTGGCACAAACATAGACACATAGGTCAATGGAACAGAATAGAGTCAGAAATAAACCCAAACTTACAGGGTCACTTAATCCATGACAAATGAGGAAAGACTATCCAATGGGAAAAAGACAGTCTCTTTAACAAATGGTGCTGGGAAAACTGGACAGTCACAATGAAAAGAATGCAACTGAACCACTTTCTTACACCATACACAAAAATAAACTCAAAATGGATTGAAGACCTAAATGTGAGACCTGAAACCATAAAATTAATAGAAAATATAGGCACTAATTTCTCAGACATCGGCCACTGCAACTGCTTCCTAAATGTGTCTGCTCTGGCAAGGGAAACAAAAGCAAAATTAGACTATTAGATTATATTAAAATAAAAAGGTAAAAATAAATAAATAAATAAATAAATAAATAAAATAAAATAAAATAAAATAAAAAGGTTTTACACAGCTAAAGAAACAGTCAACAGATAGGCAAGCCACAGAATGGGAGAATTTGCAAATGACATATCTGATAAGGGGTTAATGTCCAAAATATATAAAGAAATGATACAACTCACTCCCCCCAAGAAACCTAATTAAAAAATGGGCAGAGGACATGAATAGACATTTTTCCAAAGAAGACATACAGATGGCCAACAGATGCATGAAAAGATGCTCAACATCACTTATCATGATGCAAATCAAAACTACCATGAAATGGGGATCCCTGGGTAGCTCAGTGGTTTAACGCCTGCCTTCGGCCCAGGGCCTGATCCTGGAGTCCTGGGATCAAGTCCCACATCGGGCTCCCTGCATGGAGCCTGCTTCTCCCTCTGCCTGTGTCTCTGCCTCTCTCTCGCTCTCTCTCTCTCTGTGTGTGTCTATCATGAATAAATAAATAAATGATTCTTAAAAAAAAAAAAACTACCATGAAAAAAATCCTGCAATGAGATACCACCTCACATCTGTCAGAATGGCTAAAATCAAAACCACAGGAAACAAAAAGTGTTGGTGAGGATGTGGGGGAAAAAACCCCAGTGTACTGTTGGTGGAAATGCAAACTGGTGGAACTTCATGGTGGAGAACCTTTAACCTTTCTCAAAAGGTTAAAAATAGAACTACCATATCATCTAGTGATTCCACTAGTGGGTAGTTACCCAAAGAAAACAAAAACACTAATTCAAAAACATACATGCGCCTCTATGTTTAGTGCAGCATTATTTCCAACAGTCAAATTATGGAAACAGCAAGTGTCCATCAATAGAAGAATAGATAAAGAAGATGTGGCATATATACAATGGAATATTACTCAGCCTTAAAAAAAGAACGAAATCTTGCCATTTGCAACAGCATGGATGGATCTAGAGGGTAGGCTGCTAAGTGAAATAAGTCAGTCAGAGAAAGATGAATACCTATGATTGCACTCATATGTGGAGTTTAAGAAACAAAAGGGCAAAGAAAAATAGAGACAAACTATAGACTCTTAACTCTAGAGAACAAACGTGGTTGCCAGAGGTGGAAGATGGGGGTAGTAGGTTAAAAGGATTAAGAGTACACTTATCATGATGAGCACTGAGTCAGTAGAATTGTTGAATCACTATAGTGCATACTTGAAACTAATTAACACTATATGTTAATTATACTTGAATGAGGAAAAAAAAAAACACAAATTGCTCGTCTCACAAGCATCTCCATGACAGAAGCAATGCCAGTGTCACCAACATGGTTTATCTTTCAGACAGACCATAAAAACAAGACAGAAAGAAAACCACAAACACCCTAAAAATGCCCTTAGTTTATGAAAACCCAACAAAAAGCAACTCAGAAGTGTTCCTCCATTGATCACTTAGGAGTTATTCTACGAAACTCTGATTCTACCAACTAATCAAAACTCTTCTGGAAGACTGCAGAAAGTATTACAAAGAGCTGCTGCAATTTTGCTATTGGAAATAAGTATTTATTCATTTCCATTCGAACAAAGGCAAACAAAGAAGAAACCAGTGTTTATAGACGAAAAAGAGATCATTACAATTTTCTCTAAAATAAGTCAGTGTTAACCACGACACAAGGGGATGCATTGTTACCATATTGGAAGATGTACAGTTTGTTTAGAAAACAAAGCCATTGACCAGGCAATGCCCAAAACCCCCTAGCTGTAGGTTGTACAGGAAAGTTCTGGAAGCCAACCAGAGTTTGAATGCTTGTTTGCCACTCCCTAGCTGTGTGACCTCGAGCAAATTGCCCTGCCTCCTTGAACCTCAGCTGTTCCATCCATAAACCTGAGATAACTCAGCCTGCCCGCCATAGGACTGCTGGAAGAGTAATGAATATATTGACCTAGCAGGGTGCCTAGCACAAAGTCTCGTACTGGGAGCTTATCTTTGGTCCAGTAAGGACCATTGAGACCCGCCTGCTTGATAGACACTCTGCAGAGGTGCGGTCGTGGCCCAGGAGTGTGGGAAAAGGCGTATTCTTGGCTGGGAGCTGACTGGTCCCCCGTGGACCAGTAGGATTCAGGGAGAGGGGAAGAGGAGAAGGAAGGGGAAGGGGTCTGAGAGGGAGAAGAGGGGGAGAGGAAAGAGAAGGAGGGGGAGGGGAGGCAGGAGAAGGAAAGGAGAGGTGGGGAGTTGGAACAGCTTCAACAGACTCCACTGTGCTATGATGCAAGCCTCCGCATTCTGCAGAACAGCCTTAAGTTATATTTTAACAGACCCCCACTCTGCTTTATGACCTATCAATTTGAAAAATGCTCTACAATAAAACTGGTTCCCTTGACCTTCTTATCGGGTTCTTATTTAAAGATGAACTTCTGCCCTGATTCCTTGCAGGTCCTCTCCATCTCTAGGTTCACACAAAAATGACAAGAGCTAAAAAATCAAAAAACAAAAAACCCCAAAAACATGACAAGAGCTCCATTTCTCCTTTTCATTCTTTACTGTTTGGGGGGAGAACAGTGTGGTCTCTTAGGAATGCCAATAACACACACACACACACACACACACACACACACACACACTGCAGAAGGCTACAGGTGTGTCAAACACACAGTGCTCCCCTTGGGTCCCCCAGGGCCCCGGCTGGCTCTCAGGCTGGCATCTGCAGCTCCTCCAAGCCTGTCGGCACCTCTACGCTCTGTGCAAAAGGGATTCTGGGTCAGATGTTCCAGAGCATAAACAGAAGTATTCAAGTTGTCCAAAGTTTCATTAACTTCAAGTTGATAACTTGTACTGATTTGGATTAGTCTAATTATATGCAAAGTTTACGGTCTTTTCACATCTCTATATTTTATTAACAGGTATTTATTCGTCAGTCCTGATAAACTACCAGATTATCCCTTCTACAACCAAAAAGCCGTATAAATGTACATGCTACCCGCATCTGAATATTTTGCCTGGAAGATTTTATTTTTTTTTAAAGCTAAGCAACTGTTGTATTTTTTTTTCCCTTAAATCAAAGCCAGTATTTCTCTTGCACAAATTTGTCATTTGTGCCTCCCTCACCGAGAAGCAGGAAACTGACAGGGCTGGTATTTGAAAGCGCACAAAACTGGTTCAGCCATACCGGGCACCCTTTTGCTGGGCATAACAAGATTAATCATCTTTCCTCAAGAAGGGTAGCTCGCGAAGATTCCCGGGCCAAACAGGGCCCTTCGTTTCCAAGGGCGGCACCTAATTTATTCAGCCTCGAGGAGAAAGACGTGGGGCTGACAGTGTGGAACGGATTTTTTGGCAGAGGGAATTAGAGATCCTTTGGCTGAAGGGCCCTCTGCCCACCCTCTGCTAGCCATGGATCAGGGAAGAGAATCATTGCACTTAGGAAAGCGGCATCCCTTCGCCTGCTTTTTAAGAAGCATGTGAGAATGTTTAGCTAAAGAAAAGCAAATTGTAACAAAGCAGTTGGTAACCGAAATGCTAGTCACCGGGCCGCCAAACAAACCATTCGGAGCCTCTATTCAAAGGTTTATATTATTTCCTTGACCCCTGAAACTTTCAGCAACCCTGCAGAGAAGCCTGTGCTCCCCCTCCCACCCTACCCACTTCAAAAGGGCCCTAAATCTTAACACTCTGAGTCTGGAGGAAACCTCTGAGCCAGACAAATTGGTAGAACCCATTGTGTGGGGAGGGAAGAGGGCCATGCACCCTGGGAGCGCATAATCAACCAGAGAGGGTCACCAGGAGGCTCCTGGCAGGGGAGGAACTCGCAGGAACACCTGAATGCCACTTGGTTCTTCCAAAAGGCCATGAGGTTCAGATGCTAATTCCCCAGCCTCACGGTTACTATTTCTAGTTACAACAGATCAAAAAGAAAAAAAAGGAATCATCACAGGGATAATGCCTAAAATCTACATTTTTAGATGTAGTTGAGCAACATTCATTTGGTTGACTCTCTAGGTCTGTCTCCAGAAGTTTGGTGTCCTAAAGACTCAGGCTGTAAATGCCCTCAGGCACATGACTAAGGCCGCTGGGGCACTCCTGCCAAGGCACCCCTGACAATGTCAATGCCAGCGAGTCCAAACCGCCAAGATTATTCCAATTTGTATAAACTCCAACTCACATTTATTGTTCACTCAAGAAGCTAGGCGACACTCTTGAGGATGTCAGAAAGGAGTATAGGAGGCGAGCCCCAAAAGGCTTGGGGGGATGCTCAACAGACATATCTGCCTGTGGGGGTGGGAAACCATCCTTCCCCATGTGGGCAGGGAGAGTGCTGGAGTTCCCCAAGCACATCGGCACAGGGGCAGGAGGCCCACTTCACAGCACAGAAAACCCATCACACTAAAGTTGGAGGCTTCACCCCGGGAACCTAAAAAGAGGTACCACTTCATGTGGATTGGACTTTGAAAAGGTGAGTCTCAGAAGGTAGAAATTTGGGGTGCCTGGGTGGCTCAGTGGTTGAGCATCTGCCTTTGGCTCAAGTAGTGATACTGGGGTCCTAGGATCGAGTCCTGCATTGTGCTCCCCATGGGGAGCCTGCTTCTCCCTCTGCCTATATCTCTGCCTCTCTCTGTGTGTCTCTCATGAGTAAATAAATAAAATCTTAAAAAGAAGGAGGAGGAGGAGGAGGAGGAAGAAGAAGAAGAAATTTGATCCAAATCAACAAAAGAACCGTGAAGGCCTTTGAAGGCAGAAGACTAGGAAAGTGTGAAGTGTGGGGTCTGCAGGTGGAGGGCTGTGTGTCGCCAAACCACACACCCCTCAGTTCCTCCACTATGGAAAAGGCCAACCCGGGGCTTGCCATGGAATGGTGTGAGCATGAGGCGAGGAACTCTAACTGTACGAGCTGTAGACAGGGAGCAGATGTGAAGCATCACTGTTAGTTTTCACGGGGCAAGTGCCAGGCCTTGTTAATGGAAGACACACAAATTCCTGTGGACGGAAGCAAGGGAGCCATGGTCGGGGGAGGAATACAGTAAAGTCACTACACTCTCCCTGAACTTTGCTTTCTTGGGATAAAATTCTACACAAAATCGGGTACAGCTGGCTGCCTGGCTCTGTAGGCACCTGGCTGGCTCTGTGACAGGTGGCTGCTGTATCACAGCTTTAGGGTTCCCTCCAGGGGCACCCTCCACCCACAAGCCAGCTTTCCCCTGAATGTTGGCCAAGCATCAGGCCAGCGTCCCTGGATGTAGGACAGTGGAGAGACCAGCCATGCAGAGTCTCAGCAAAAACCGCCCTGGGCACAGGGCCAGCTTGGCCATCGGGTCCCAGTGGCGCACGAGCCTTTTCCCCCAAATCCCCAGTGCCTGATATGCTTCTGAATTCAGATTGTGACCTCAGAACGGAAGCATGGAACATATACATATATTACCCAATATCCCCAGAAGTTCCTGGGGCAGCAGCCATAAAAACACACTCAAAAACACAGAAAAGCAGAACTCTCATATAAAAAGAAATAAATATAAACCGTTAAAACCACATGCTCTCATTCAGATGAGTTGTTTTTTCCTCACCAAATGATCTCAGATCAGGCCAAGACTAACTATCAAACGAGTTACCAAAAAACATTTGGTGCTCAGAGCCTTCTGGATTTTGAAATCACAGATAAGGGATGTGGGCTGACTTAGCGGCTACTTCTCCCTCGGGACTGTTGGGTCTCAGGGCACCCGAGACAAAGCCCGTGCGAGGGGTGAACCCAGCACACAGGCAAGAGCAGCAGCCTGCGCTCCAGGGCACCTGTCCGAGCCCCACACACACTTCTGGCCCAGCTGCATCTCAGCCCACACTTCAGCCAGAATGGAAAACCACATGCGTAAGGATGCACTACTGTGAAATCAGCAGTCTCTCCACCCCTCTTAAATTTAAGAAACATCAGATGGTGATTTCAGGCAGAGTAGGAGTTTAAAAAGGGGGGAAAAAAAAAAGAAAAAAACAGGGCAATTTACCCAGAATGTGGCCCTGAAGAATGTCAATGTTCGGTAAATGTGGTGTTTAAGAGGACAAGGCAATTCACACTTTTAAGAAAAACGCTACGGAACCTTGTAAATAATCTTATAACGGCTTACGTATTATACATCTGGGTTTCTAAATGTCAGGTTCTCCCCGGGACACAAGGCTGGTTCAACACCCGTAAAACAATCAATGTGATTCATCATATCAGCAAGAGAAAAACCAAGAACCATATGATCCTCTCATTAGATGCAGAGAAAGCATTTGACAAAATACAGCATCCATTTCTGATCAAAACTCTTCAGAGTGTAGGGATAGAGGGAACATTCCTCGACATCTTAAAAGCCATCTATGAAAAGCCCACAGCAAATATCATTCTCAATGGGGAAGCACTGGGAGCCTTTCCCCTAAGATCAGGAACAAGACAGGGATGTCCACTCTCACCACTGCTGTTCAACATAGTACTGGAAGTCCTAGCCTCAGCAATCAGGCAACAAAAAGACATTAAAGGCATTCAAATTGGCAAAGAAGAGGTCAAACTCTCCCTCTTCGCCGATGACATGATACTCTACATAGAAAACCCAAAAGTCTCCACCCCAAGATTGCTAGAACTCATACAGCAATTCGGTAGCGTGGCAGGATACAAAATCAATGCCCAGAAGTCAGTAGCATTTCTATACACTAACAATGAGACTGAAGAAAGAGAAATTAAGGAGTCAATCCCATTTACAATTGCACCCAAAAGCATAAGATACCTAGGAATAAACCCAACCAAAGATGTAAAGGATCTATACCCTAAAAACTATAGAACACTTCTGAAAGAAATTGAGGAAGACACAATGAGATGGAAAAATATTCCATGCTCATGGATTGGCAGAATTAATATTGTGAAAATGTCAATGTTACCCAGGGCAATTTACACGTTTAATGCAATCCCTATCAAAATACCATGGACTTTCTTCAGAGAGTTAGAACAAATTATTTTAAGATTTGTGTGGAATCAGAAAAGACCCCAAATAGCCAGCGGAATTTTAAAAAAGAAAACCATATCTGGGGGCATCACAATGCCAGATTTCAGGTTGTACTACAAAGCTGTGGTCATCAAGACAGTGTGGTACTGGCACAAAAACAGACACATAGATCAATGGAACAGAATAGAGAATCCAGAAGTGGACCCTCAACTTTATGGTCAACTAATATTCGATAAAGGAGGAAAGACTATCCATTGGAAGAAAGTCTCTTCAATAAATGGTGCTGGGAAAATTGGACATCCACATGCAGAAGAATGGAACTAGACCACTCCCTCTCACCATACACAAAGATAAACTCAAAATGGATGAAAGACCTAAATGTGAGACAAGATTCCATCAAAATCCTAGAGAAGAACACAGGCAACACCCTTTTTGAACTCGGCCACAGTAACTTCTTGCAAGATACATCCACGAAGGCAAAAGAAACAAAAGCAAAAATGAACTATTGGGACTTCATCAAGATAAGAAGCTTTTGCACAGCAAAGGATACAGTCAACAAAACTCAAAGACAACCTACAGAATGGGAGAAGATATTTGCAAATGACATATCAGATAAAGGGCTAGTTTCCAAGATCTATAAAGAACTTACTAAACTCAACACCAAAGAAACAAACAATCCAATCATGAAATGGGCAAAAGACATGAACAGAAATCTCACAGAGGAAGACATAGACATGGCCAACATGCACATGAGAAAATGCTCTGCATCACTTGCCATCAGGGAAATACAAATCAAAACCACAATGAGATACCACCTCACACCAGTGAGAATGGGGCAAATTAACAAGGCAGGAAACAACAAATGTTGGAGGGGATACGGAGAAAAGGGAACCCTCTTACACTGTTGGTGGGAATGTGAACGGGTGCAGCCACTCTGGAAAACTGTGTGGAGGTTCCTCAAACAGTTAAAAATAGACCTGCCCTACGACCCAGCAATTGCACTGCTGGGGATTTACCCCAAAGATACAAATGCAATGAAACGCCGGGACACCTGCACCCCGATGTTTATAGCAGCAATGGCCACGATAGCCAAACTGTGGAAGGAGCCTCGGTGTCCAACGAAAGATGAATGGATAAAGAAGATGTGGTTTATGTATACAATGGAATATTACTCGGCTATTAGAAATGACAAATACCCACCATTTGCTTCAACGTGGATGGAACCGGAGGGTATTATGCTGAGTGAAGTAAGTCAGTCGGAGAAGGACAAACATTATATGTTCTCATTCATTTGGGGAATATAAATAATAGTGAAAGGGAATATAAGGGAAGGGAGAAGAAATGTGTGGGAAATATCAGAAAGGGAGACAGAACGTAAAGACTGCTAACTCTGGGAAACGAACTAGGGGTGGTAGAAGGGGAGGAGGGCGGGGGGTGGGAGTGAATGGGTGACGGGCACTGGGGGTTATTCTGTATGTTAGTAAATTGAACACCAATAAAAAATAAATTTTAAAAAATAAATAAATAAATAAATGTCAGGTTCTCAATAAAACAGAGTATAAATAATTCTCTAAGGTCCAGCAAAACAACAACGACACTTGCAGAATAAGAGATGCAATTGATCTTATTTTCTTTTTATTATTTTTTTAAGATTTTATTTATTTATTCATGAGAGACACAGAGAGAGGCAGATACACAGGCAGAGGGAGAAGCAGGCTCCTCTTGATCTCAGGACCCGGGATCATGAGCTTAGCCAAAGGCAGACGCTCAACCACCGAGCCACCCAGGTGTCCCAATCTTATTTTCTTTTTAATAAAGTGCTCTGATAAAGGTAGATCAGCAGATGGAAGTGATTGCTAACGCGAAGACAAGGAAGAGAAGGCACAGCTCAAAAAGCAGAAGGCTCAGCGGTTTAGCGCCGCCTTCAGCCCAGGGCCTGATCCTGGAGACCGGGGATCGAGTCCCACATCAGGCTCCTGCAATGGAGCCTGCTTCTCCCTCTGCCTGTGTCTCTGCCTCTCTCTCTCCCTCTCTGTGTCTTGAATAAATAAATAAAAATCTTAAAAAAAAAAAAAAAAAAAAGCAGAAGGAGACCTGCCCTTGAGGAGGCCCGTCACTTACCTGCACGGCTGTGGTGAGCTGACCTAGCATCCCTCCTAGACCCTCTGCAAAATGAGTGCCATGAATAGGATGGTCCTTACCTCAGAGTTTGCTTGTGAGAAACAGATCTGAAGGAGCTTTCAGAACTTTAAAACACTAGAGTGGAGATTGTTTTATGTTGGGGTTATGTTTTTGGGTCAATAAAGGCGATGAAAATGGCATCAAAATTATTCTTGAAGGGATCCCCGGGTGGCACAGTGGTTTAGCACCTGCCTTTGGCCCAGGGCGCGATCCTGGAGACCCAGGATTGAATCCCACATCGGGCTCCTGGTGCATGGAGCCTGCTTCTCCCTCTGCCTATGTCTCTGCCTCTCTCTCTCTCTCTCTGTGTGACTATCATAAATAAATAAAAATTAAAAAAAGAAAGACTTGCAGTTGTCTTTAAAAAAAAAAATTACTCTTGAAAAATCCCCTAGTCCACAATGCACACCATATATGGTTTTGTGTAAAACTGTCCCAACTCTCCATAAACCACTCCAATGGTTGGAACAGATTACAGTGGCTGGACTGTGTTTAGAGGCCATGGTGAATAAAAATCAGGTAAACCAACAAAATAAAATTGTATATATGGTTTTATCCACAGATATAGTTTTCTACCAACAACGTACACAGGGGATCCCTGGGTGGCTCAGCGGTTTAGCGCCTGCCTTTGGCCCAGGGCGCGATCCTGGAGTCCCGGGATCGAGTCCCACGTTGGGCTCCCGGCATGGAGCCTGCTTCTCGCTCCCTCCTCCACTCTGCCTCTCTCTCTCTCTCTCTATGTCTATCATAAATAAATAAATAAATAAACAAACAAATAAATAAATCTACAAAAAACCACAATGTACACAAATATGTGTCATCCTAGCATGTTGGAAGTTTTTTTGCCTTGTTTTTTTGTTTTTTTTTTTTATGTTGGAAGTTTGTACGCTGACCCCATCCTACAATTGTCAAGTGGCTTTGCTACATAGGACTGAGTTATCTCACTACTGTAAACAATGAAATACTGAAAAGCTTTGCAGGATCAGGAAGTCTTCCCTTTCTTTGTCTTTTGCAATTATTTAAAGATAGCATGGCCCTTTCTAAAATGTTAGTATTGACTTTTCATTCAACAAGCATTTATCAAACACACACTATGTGCAGGGGACGTTGCAGAGCAATGGAAAGAAGCGAAATAAAAAGACAATACAGGGGCCCCATCTAAAGGAACTCACTAGCCAGTGGTGGAAACAAAGGCTGTACAGGTAACCATAACACATGAGGGAATGAACCAAGCGCCAGTCAGAGGTATATGTATCATAATCTAGAGGCGCAGAGGAAAGATAAAGGAACTCTGGGTAGATGCAAAAGAGTTCGCCAGGAGATGGTCTCAGTTGGGCCCCAGGATGAACTGCATTTCAGTGTAGAAACAGGGGGTGTAAGGGTCAGTAAAGCATGACTACAGAGCCATGGCAATCCCTGCACACTTGGAGGAACAATGCCCCTGGGAGGCAGCGGGATGTGCTAAGACCCCAAATTCAACATCAATGGGATCCCTACTTGACAACAGGAACCAGGATAGGTCAACGTTGTTGCAACCATCAAGACAGTGACAGGAGGGCAACACGCACTACTGGACGTGAACGTCTCCATCCTAGACCACGCTACTGGACCTCTGGGGCCCACCCTCAAGATCCTCCCTCCAGTCTTCCATCCTGCCTTCTCTGGGAGGCTGCTGGGGGTGGGGGTGCCATAAGGGCTCCTCTGCTCTCTGGCTCCCTTGGAGTCTGCCCAGCAGGGGCACAGAGCAGCAGATGGGAGGGAGAGGGGGGAGAGGGGTCAGGGTGTGGATTCCCTCAGCTTCTTCATAATTGACACACTCAAGATTCCGACCCAGACCCGTCCTTCTCCAAAGTCCATGCTCAGAGCCTTGGAAAGAGTGATCTGTTGATAGAACACAGAAGGTCTTAGAAAGAGGGATTTGGTGACAGACCACAGAGGGTCTTAAAAGGGATGCACGTAATCTTTTGTGCTCATTCTCAAGAGCTAATGACTCACCCTGCACATAGGCAGCCTATGCTTGCTTGTTGTTTTAAACAGTCCTGCAAAGGAGATGCTCCAATCAGACAGTCATGTTAGTGGATGGTGCCAAATGTGTAACAGTGATCTCTAAAAAAGAAAGAAACTCAAGAGATATTCCAAGACTCCCGCCCCGATCCTTCCTAGATCATGGGTCTCACATCTGCTGTTTCCTTTCTTAGATCCTTAGCTAGTTGCAAGAGAATGCATGCTATTGGTGATCAGAAGGCATATGTCACGGAATTTCTTTAGCAAACATATGCCCCTCATCATTTTCCTAAACTGCTCTGACATTTTTCCCCCACCTCCTCCATTCCTAAGAGATTTAGACACTTGTGACCATTCTCCGCTTGTCAGAGGGGCCTCTGTTGCTGGCCGATGGGTGTCAGGACAGTGGCGAGCCTGAGCCCTGTTTCTAGAACTCTGCACCACCCTTCTGGAGGCCGGCCTTGTACTCACGCTAGCCTGGGGGAAAGAACACACTTTTTATTACAGGGATTCCAGAGATAAGCAGCTTAGACTTCACATAGGCTGAGCAGAGCTGCTGGATGGCATGTGGGTGTGATCAGGTGACACACAGCAGGGGCTCTGACAGCTTTGAACTTCGAGGTAATTATCCCACTCTTTATGCCTGGCTTTGAACCCTTAGTTAGACGTTGTTCAGTTTGGGATTCTAGAACTTCAGGAAACAATGGTTTTTAAAAGGGTTCAGCAAGTGAAATAAGCCAGTTACAAAAGGTCAAATCCTGCATGATTCCACTTATATGAGGTCTGTAGGGCAGTCCAACTCACAGCGAGAGAAAGTGAATGGGGGGCACTGGGGGCGGGGGGCATGGGAGTCTGAGTTTCAGGGAGTTTCAGTTCTGCAGGAGGAAAGGCATTCTGGGAGGGACAGCCCGGTTGAGGGGGCGGGTGCTCAGCAGTTTGGCACCGCCTTCAGCCCAGGGCCTCGTCCTGGGGACCTGGGATCGAGTCCCACATCGGGCTCCCTGCATGGAGCTGCTTCTCCCTCTGCCTGTGTCTCTGCCTCTCTCTCTTTCTGTGTGTCTCTCATGAATAAATAAATAAAATCTCTAAAAAAAAAAAAAGGCATTCTGGGGAACGGATGGTGGCGACGGCTGCACAGTGACGGGAACGTGCTTTAGTGCCACCAACTGCAGGCTTCACATGTTTAAAGTGATGCATTTAATGTTTGTGCGTCTCACCACAACTAAACACTTTTTTACAGGGTTTTGAGAAAAGCAAGGGAATGATGATAGAATAAGGGTGATGGGATACGCCTGGTGGCTCAGCGGTTGGGCACCCGCCTTCAGCCCAGAGCGTGATCCTGGAGACCCGGGATCGAGTCCTGCATCACGCTCCCTGCACAGAGCCTGCTTCTCCCTCTGCCTGTGTCTCTGCCTCTGTGTGTGTGTGTGTCTCTCATGAATAAATAAATAAAATCTTAAAAAAAAAAAAAAAAAGGTGATGGAGAAGAACGAAAGCACCAGAGCTGTCCACAGGAAGACTGACCAGCGTCATGAAGGCTGGTGACAGCAGTCGCAGGGCCAGTCCTGGAGGAAGTGAAACATCCTCAGCAGGCAGTTACCAGCCTGAAATGGCTCGCTCTTGGGGTCAGTGTGTAGGTGCCGAGGGTCCACGGTGTGGTCCTCTGGGGGCTGCCGGTTTGCAGCGAGACTCAGGAGGCTGGCCCTGAGCAGCTCTGCACTAGGGAGGCTTCCTGGGCCATGGAGCTGGGTTCTAAGCTCTGTGCTAGGGAGGCTTCCTGGGCCATGGAGCTGGGTTCTAAAGGACCAGGAGTGGTCAGGTGAAGAGGGATGGGGAAGTCAGGGCCCTGGCAGGGGAGGATGCACATCAAGCAGGTGGTAGCCTCAGATGTGCTGGAAGAAGCCAGGGTGGCAGAAACCAAGGGGCACCTGCAGGGACAAGTAGCCCCTGGGCCAGGGAGGTAGGTGGGAGGCCGTTTCAGACCCAGGCCTTATCCTCAGAGCTATGGGGGAGCTTCTGTGTGACTTTGAGCAACTCAGGGCTAAATGGTATTTCGGCCTCAGGAAGTGCTGAAGTGCAACGATGGGAAGGGAGACAGGGGTGAAGAACCCCCACAGCAAGCCTGTGAAAGGCACCCACATCTGAGCCGGTGCGCAGCCCCCTAGGGAAGCAAGGCACCGACTGAACCCCCCTCCCTTGAGCCCCCTCCGCGTCCACGGTCGTCCCCATCTCTGACCCATGGCGGGCGCACCGAGCATAATTGAGCACCCGGCATGCTGTGGACAGCGGAGCCGAGTGCCTGGGTTCAAACCCCAGCTCTGCAAAGCACCGGCCAGGGGACCTTGAGCAAATCACCTAAACTTTTAGGCCTCTGCTGCCTCACCAGTCAGAACAGAGACGATAACAGGCATCGCCTCAAAGGGGTGCAGTCAAGATTAACAAGGGGGTGCCCTGGGCCACCTGCCCCTGGTTGCTGACAGCACTGCCCCCCCCTGCCGCCCCCCCAGTACACGGGGCCCCACACCGCTGGGAGCCAGAGATGCGGGAGCCCTGGCCCTACCTCGGAAAGCACAAGCTCCGGTCTGGAATGACAGCCCTGTCATGATAGCGCTGTAATCCAGGACAAGATGCAGTATGGACACATATTTTTATGTAATTAAATTATATCAACTCAGTACAAGGCCATTTTCACGGAAGGCGAAGATATCACACATGGAGTCAGATTTTAGTCTTTGAGAGCACTGGAGTGTGGGCAGTCCTGCTTAATTACTTTCTAAAGGACTAATTAGGTGGAGCCATGCTAACAGATCATTATCTTTATTAGATCTCCCATACGGTCCCCGAGGAGCAGCCTCCGCGGCTCACCCGTGGAACGGTTCAGCATTGCGAGGGGCTCCGTGACGGATGAAGTACCAGCACTCAGTTCTCCTCCTAAGGATTTTCAGCTATAATTGGGGCTAAAATGTGTAGCGATGCTCTAGCATAAGCAAGTCCTAAGTCCACCCAACTGTTTCTCGACTGCCGCATGTTTTTCTAAGGGTGGTAAAATTCTTGTTACATAAAACAACTTTTTGGGGGGCTGATTTAACAGCCAGATCTCTCTTAATGTTAAAAACGCCGCCTTTGCCAAGAACTACTCCATCGTGTCAATTACCCTGGCTGAAAATAATGTGTTTTAAGCCTGTTGAACCGCAGAGTGCTTTTTGCAAATGTTTCTCCTCATTGATCCAAGAGCCAGTGTCCAGCTCGAGGTATTCTGTGACGTTTGTGCAGATGAGTGGGACTCCACCGGGCCAGGTCACCTGCTTCTGGCTTTTCCCTGATGAGGTCCCCTCGCCTGGAATGCCTAAGTCTCCTCTGAATGCCTATGTCCACTGGTTCTTTGATGAGGGGAAGAGTTAAATGTCACATGATGTGTGCATGTGTGCACACCCATGTGACACATGTAAATACATGCATACCGTGTAGCCATACACATATGTGATATGTAACATATAAATATATACATTATTTCAAGCATACAGGGAAGTGGCATGAGTGCTTTCTCCAGTCACGATTTAGGCTACTACACCTGTTACATGTGAGCCACTTTGCTGGTGCGTGTGTTTAAGGGGGTGCTCTGGGATAAAGAAGGTGGTCCCTGCTCCCACTCAACCAGTGTTCACCAGGAGACCCATTAGGTACCAGACATTGCTGAAGCATAGACACTGAGATAATCACCAGGAGACTCTTCCCGGAAGAGGGTGACAGCCATGAGAGATGTGAAAATAAGCCACAGTGACAGGCCTCTAGGATAATCGTGGTAACAGATTTATACGAGATAACCACATGGCCACCAGGGAAAGACCTCACTCTACTGGGGCAGGCAGGAGCCAGGAGGAGCTGTGAGCTGGCTAAGCCAGCAGCCCCTCTAAGACGCCTTGGATGCCCGGGGGGTGGGGCACACGAAAGACTTTCAATCAGGGGCCTGTTATGATCAGATCTGTCTTCCAGAAAGAGCATTCCAAAAACGTCACATTTCTCCTTAGGTGAGCTCATCTGTGCCATGGATTTAGCTATTTACTGATGGCTCTCAAATTTTTTACGCCTTCTCCAGGCATCTCCCAGCACGAGACCCCACAGCCCGCTCGGCTCTTTGGCTTGCATGTTCCACAGTCCCTCACACCTGGCCCGTCATCTGCCTATCCATCCTAGCTCCTTCTATCTCTGCAAATGGCCCTTAAGTCAGATGAGCCAGAAGCCTGGGTGTCATCCCCGGCTCCCTCCTGGTGATGACACAAGTCCTGGTGAGGTGAGCCCTACGCTAAATCCTCGAGTGGAAACCATCACCACTGTCCCCTGGCTTCGTCCTCCACCCCCTTCTAGCCTTCCCTCCACATTGCAGGGGGAGCTCTCTTTCAAAAATCCCTGAGAATCTGACCACGTCACTCCCTTGCCTCAAAATTCTCTGCCACGTTTTCTCTGCTCCTCAGAATAAAATCAAACTCCTTACTGTGGCTGAGAAGTCCCACAAGATCCGCCCAGCTTCATTTCAAGCCACTCTGCTCCTTCTTCTCTCCCCATATGAGACCTTTCCTCGACCCCCACTTTCTGATTGCTTTCCCTGGTCTGGACTGCTCTTCTCCCCCACCCCGCCCACTCCCCACCCCCTTGCAGTGTTGGACTTCCAGTCACCCTGGAAAGAGAAGCGCACAGAGGCCTTCCTTAGGAAACCCCAATACACACCCCTTGAGTCCAACGCCCTACAACACTCTACAGTGCTCCTTAGATGTATTAGTACGGTCCATCCTGGGGCCGTCAAGTAACTCATCATGAAGGTAGCACTGAATGTCTAGCTCCCAATGAGCAATGCAGGTGTCCTGAAGACAAGGGCCATGTCAACCACGTGCATCCTTGGAACCCCCCTCCAAACCCCACCATCAGTGTAATAAAGAGCGTGGTGGATATTCTACTTGTTTAATAAAAAAGGAACATGCTGAAGGGGGTTGAGACTGGAGGCAGAAAGACTAGTTTGGGGCTGCCATTTTCAAAAACACAAACGAAAACCCAGCTGAGAAGTGATGGGTGTCTGAACTGAGCAGAATGGATGGGTCATAAGATCCTTGGGGAGCAGAATCCACAAAGTCCACTGAGATGGGAGGATGGGGCACACAGAAAAGTCTACGATGATTATTAGGGCAATCTAGGGCAGTTTCTTAAACCCAGAGAGTTCAAATCTTTTCCAGAAACCTGGCAAAATAAATACTGCGTTTTAAGACATGACAAAGTATTCTGCAAAAATGCGGTTTTCCACACCAAGAGTATTTTCCAATAAAGATACAGCTTTAGAGGAAACAAAATGGAAATATGTCTACCTAACTCTTCATCTAAAAATTAGTACTTTAAAAAATAAAAATAAAATAAAAATTAGTACTTTAAAGAAGGATAAACTGTTTTAAATAGCTGTTTCTTTTCTTCTAAGATTTTATTTATTTATTTGATAGCACACACAGAGGGCAGAGGGAGAAGCAGGCTTCCCGCTGAGCAGGGAGCCCAATGCAGGGCTTGATCCTGGGATCATGACCTGAGCTGAAGGCAGATGCCCAACTGACTGAGCTACCCAAGCGGCCCTAAACGGCTATTTCTTTAAAGTAAACCATACATGTGCACTCATTGCTGCTCGAACCCCAGGACACCCCTAGCCCTGGACTGCATTCAAACAAATACGCTGCCCAGTGGAACAGTAAATGTATGTGTCAAATATCTAATGAGAAAATCACCAAGCTTGGGGCGGGGGGGCTGTATTGATAAATAATGAGACAGCATTTAGAGTTTATAGTTTATGGCATAGTTTTTTTGGTTACTAATGTTTCTGCTGGCATTTAAAACATCTTGCGAGGGGATCTCTGGGTGGCTCAGAGGTTTGGCGCCTGCCTTTGGCCCAGGGCGGGATCCTGGAGTCCCGGGATCGGGTCCCACATCAGGCTCCCGGCATGGAGCCTGCTTCTCCCTCCTCCTGTGTCTCTGCCTCTCTCACTCTCTATCATAAATAAATAAATAAATAAATAAATAAATAAATAAATAAATAAATAAATCTTTTTAAAAAACCCAAAAAACTATTAAAAAAAACATTTTGCGAATACTAGAAACCCTCTATTAATAAGCTAGGATTTTAAAGATAAATAAAAATATTTTTTCTGAAAGAGATTTTTATAAGTAGCACAAAATATCAGTGATTTCAAGTCCTTACTAATAAAAGCAATGCTTTAAAGTAGAATTTTCAACGCTGTCATGATTTTTTCATGCTACTGGTTTTATGGCCTGAACAGACTGTAACACTAGAAACAAAGATGTTATTTCTCTTTCCTTATCTACCATCCACTCAACTAAAGTGCTGATTTCTTAAGAGAATATATGAAAAGGCTTTACGCTATCTCAGAAATTAACACCAACCAACTAATGGTTACTTTTAAAACACAGTTTTGTGAATTTTCCACCAAAACGCTTGGGTTTGTTTATAATGTCATAAATGCTTGTGGTTTGGCTATAAAATAAATTCCTTGCTGGGCACCATGTACCAAGAAGAAATTCTCAGTTAGTACGGGTGCTTGCTTTGCACTTTCCCTGAGAGCATTTTCTTTTGATTTTGCTCTCATACAAATCCTAAGTCAATGCCCGGTCACCACACGAGAATGCAGAAGAGGGCTGAAAATACTTTGTATGATTTCCTCACAGGAGCTCCTCGATCCTGTTTTACACCCAACTATGTGCCAACTTGAAAATTCTATCATACTCTTAGTTAGGGGAAAGTCATCAGTACTATAGATGCCAAAGGTTTTAAATAAAGTATTTTTACTTTTCAAAATATAAAGCCCTAGAAATTAAGGTTTTTCCATTTCAAAACTATAAAAAATAAATAGCGATAGCTCCAAAGATTATTATAGTGATTTCAAAGGATGATTGGGAGTAGCAGGTACCATAGACTTGACCTGCCATGGTTATTAAAATGTAACACCTGCAGGAGAAGATGATCAGGGAATGGGTAGTTTAACTATGCACAGGCTTTAGAGGGAATCTGATCGTCTCTCGTGACACCTTCCAAGGGAAGACGGAGGAAAGGCTGCTATCCAGAATCATAACCCTTTAGGACAATGACCAATTCCCATGTTATGATAATGCTGAAGTATTTTATATGAGCGCCGGGGCTATTTACCACATCACAACCTGTAACTTGACAGGGCTCTGCCTGCTGGAAGAAACTCCTCCTCAAAAAGGAAAGGTAAAAGTAAGAAAAGAAATAGCTTATCCATCATACATATAAAACAGACAAGAATTTTAGCTGAAAATCAGTAAGAGGTAACAAAGTGAAGTGATAAGTAAAAGGGCTAATATCATCTTAGGCCATGTTATAAGAAGTATAGATTTTAGAATAAGAGAGGTGAAGTATCCTGCTCTATTCTGCTCTGTTTATCTTTTTTTTTTTTTTTTTAATTCTGCTCTGTTTAAAAACCATGTCTGGAATACCGAAAGCAGTTGTGCCCAATTTTAAAAGGCATATAGACAAAAGGAAACACATGTAGATCCAGCAATCCAAAAATCATTAAGGGCATAAAATTGTATCTTATAGGAATTTTTCCCGCCAATGGTAATGTTTAGCTAGAAGAAGACTTCAGAAAGAGCTGTCGTAATTGTTTTCAAACATGTGACAACATAGTGTATGGAAAAGAGATTAAACCTATTCTCTGTGGGCCCAAGAGACAGAACTTGGGCCAAGGTTTGAGTGCACATAGGAACTGAGAGTCTGAACTGTCCACAGAAGGAATGGTTTGCATGGAGAGATAGTGAGTTTCCCAGTCCCTTGGAACTGCTCAGGCAGGGGCTGAATAAGGTTTGGGGCATCCTCCCATACACCCGAGATTTCCAGCCCTGGAGAGATGGGGGGCTGGATCAGTGTGTGAGGGTAGGAGCCCGCGAGGAGGGCCAGAGTGCTATCCTCCTACTTGAGCTGAAGCAGCTCCATGTTCATCTGCTTTACCTTTGGGTTCCTGGGTAAGCTGTACTTTGAAGAAACAACTCAAAGGCTTAAGAAAGAAAACCACAGGATGAAATGCCTGTTAGGTCCCCTCAAGCTCTTCTAACCTACAGCCTCTAAGCAAGGATGCGCACTGACTTTGGTGAGCCGCAATTGATGAAAAGCATCCAAAGTGATTCACAGAAATGAAACAGCAACATTGTATTCTTTGCTCCCACTTCTCTTCCTCCTTGATCCACCTCAACTCCCTCTTCTTTCATCCGCAAGGTATAATGTAAGAAGAGGTTGATATTTAGATTTCAAAAAATTCAGATTGGTTTCTCAAAAATATTAAAGCCAGAGTTACCATACGACCCAGCAATTCTACTCCTAGGTATGTACCCAAGAAAGATGAAAATGCATGTCTGTGCAAAAAAGCCTGTACATGAATGTTCATAGCATCATTATTCAGAATAGTCAAAAAGTGGAAACAATCCAAAAACTCATCAACTGGAGAATGGATACATAAAATGTGATATATATATATATATATATATATATATATATATATATCCATAAAATGGAATATTATTTGGCCATAAAGAAAGGAATGAAGTACTGACACATGCTACAACTCTGGGCAAACCTTAAAACATTATGCTAAGTGAAAGAAGACCAACACAAAAGGTCAAATATTAGGATGATTCCACTTACATTAAAACATCCAGAATCAATAGAAACAGGAGATTCGTGGTCATTAGGGTCTAGAGCAATGAGGGAAAGGCAGTAACTGCTACTAGGGGGTTTCTTTTTGGGGTGTGAAAATATTCTAAAATTAGATATTGGTGACACTATCAGAATTCTGTGAACATGCTAAAAACCAGTTAATTGTACACTTTAAAGGGGTGAATTTTTATGGGATGTCAATAGTATCAATACAAGGCTGTTATCAAGACAAACAAACAAATAAAAGCTTCAGACTGGCATCCAAGCCTTAAAGGTTGTGTGTGTGGCCTTACAAAGTCACCAAATCCCTCTCGCTCGCTCTCTTTTTTTTAAGATGTATTTATTTGTTTGTTTGTTTGTTTTAGCGTGGGGAGGGCAGAGGGGAAGAGAAGCAGACACTTTGCTGAGTGCAGAGCCTGACGACTGGCTCTCCATCTCACGACCCTGAGATTATGACCCGAGCCGAAATCAAGAGTGGGTCACTTAACCAACTGCACCACCCAGGCACTCTGCACCCAAATCAATTTGAGCTTCAGTTTTCTCAAATGTAATATGATTTACCTCAAAGAGAGGCTTTGAGGAAATATGGAGTAAAGAATGGTATGTATTACCCAAATCATAAATTGGCTTATAAATGATAACTTTTCTTCACTTTTCAACTATGGTGGTTTTTCCTGGAGCAATAAAAGAAGTTTGTGGTTTCTCGCTCTTTGACCAGAGTTTTAAATACTTTGCAGGAAAAAAAAAAAAAAAAAAAGCTGCACAAGTTTTCTCCTGAAACGAGAATGCCAGTATCTGAAAGATGAGAATGAATAGTCTTTTCTGGAGGCTAGACACCTCCTGACTTTACATTTCAGATCCACTGCAAATTAGGGAGGAGACCCAGCAAGAGGAAAAAAGGATGAGGGGAAGACGGAGAGTTCATTCACTTGCACAAAGTTTTCTCTTCTGTCTCATTTAGATATTCATTTCCATCTTTATCTCCCCAGGAGGATGCTGACTGTGACAGTAAGTATGGGTTGTATTTGCTGAAGCTAATATAGAACTATGACTCTTTAGTTCCTGTCATTATCAAAAGCAGGAGGCTTCATCAACATATGAAAATGGAGGAGTTCATATATTATGCTGCTGTAGTCTGGCCCATTGTCATGTAAATCCCTCATTTAAAAAGAAAAAATTTTTTCTCAGTGCAGCTAATGAAATACCCACATGTTTCATTTCATTCTTGGTGAAACGGTGTTTCTGTGAGCCGCTGCTTTAATGGAATCATCATAGTAATTAGCTAAATTGTGTTCATTTATACTTTTACTTAATGGAAGCCTCTTAAAATGAATAATTTCACATCAAAACATCTGTTGCTTCAGACATCATTAGTTAACGCCCATTCTGCCCCATAAACTATTCTTGCTTTAAAGTTTATTCATATGGTAACCAAAACATAATAAAAACAGAGCTAAGCACTTTCTGAGAAAAGAAATTCAACAGCTATGATTCATTCAACCGTATTTTGAAGTGATCCTACAGTCTGATTCTAGCTATTTTAAAGTGATTTTTCTTAAACTCTCACCCATGCAACATGTAAGAGCTGGCCGTTACTTTCTCCTAGACATCATTATTAGGAAGACCCCTTACCAACATCTCTAAACTTGCAATTAACAAGAAAAGGCCGAAAACCAAAACCCTCATGAATAGATGTGTAGGTCAACCTCACGACTGAACTGCTATTTAGGAACGATATGACCAGGCCCCCAAACAACTGCTCAAATAAAAATATCTAGGCTCATTTCCATAACCTAAATCAAACTGTCAACGTATTTGCCCACATATTAAGTTTTTAAAATCCTTCATGCCTGGAATTCACTTAATATGATTTCTCAGCCACAGGCCTTTCACAACTAATATAGGTGGGATTCTATCATAAACACGCAGGAGGCGGTACTACCTTTACATCACAAATAGTAATTCAAGTAGGATTGATTGTAAGTCATTTAAGGAAAGCATTCAAAATTTAATTGAGAATTCTATGCACCTCACCAGAGAGCAGAAGGCTCCCATGACTCTGAACTAGGAGGGATTCCAGTGGCCCAGAACCAGATACCTTCTGCCTGCCTTCAACACCATCTCAGGACCCAAAACACAGGGGTTCTGCTCTGGGAAGCTGCTGTTACATCTGGAGAGCTCGAACTTTCTCCCCTTCCACTGAAGAGAGCATTACTAAGTTAATGAAGGCCTGCATGTGATTAACAGGAAAGTTATTCTCTGCTGAACTATCAGAAAAACTCTTCCACAGAAAAGCCAAAGATCAATTCTGCCAGAGATTAAAACATCATTACAGAGGAAGAACGGACACACTCAGTCATCTTTATTGCTACGGCGAATACCTCTTATTTGCAAACAGGTGTCGAAGAGCCGTAAAGTTCCCCCTAAATCACAACTACAACCGCAAAACAAACTGCTCCAGTTGTCAATGCATCTAGAATCCCAAATTATTCCTATGGTACTATCGGCAAACTCGGTAGAAACACACATGGTTCCTACTCTAACAAACTTTTGGGACCCTCTGAGAAAGCCATAAACCCAACGTTAAAAACAAAACAAACAAACAAAAAAATTGGTTAACTTCTGTGCATGAATTATCATACATCATGTTCCCATAAAATAACGCCGTGCGATGTGAAAACCTTTTTCAATCCTGCTAAGGAGACTGAAAGCTTTCAAATCTTTCAAGGATTCTTTACATTTTTTTTATCTTTTTGCCCCAAAGATGCCACATTGCTAGTTATTAGTTTCCTGCCTGTAAAAAAAAAAAAAAAAAAAAGAGGATAATAGAAATTTTTTTAAAAAACAGTAAAATCTACCCTCCCGTAAACAAAACAGGGCG
The DNA here is from genome assembly GCF_048164855.1 of Canis lupus baileyi. Taxonomy (NCBI): domain Eukaryota; kingdom Metazoa; phylum Chordata; class Mammalia; order Carnivora; family Canidae; genus Canis; species Canis lupus. Next base: position 69,622,980 of record NC_132846.1, on the reverse strand, counting down.
AGCCCTCTGCAGCCAGGCTCGCTCCGCCTGCGCCCCGCGGTGCACGGGGGTGGCTCCCCGGGGAGGCGCTGACCGGCTGCACGGGGTCCCGCCGCCGCCGAGGGTCGTGCTCCCCGGGGACCCGCGCGCCCAGATGCTCCCGCAGAGCAGCCTCGCGGCGGCCCCGACCCGGCGGCGAGCAACACGTCCCCGCGCCCGCCCGGCCTCCCCACGCGCCGCGCGCCCCGTGCGCTCGCTCCGCGGCTCCCCGGCCCCGGCCGCCCGCGCGCACCGGCGGGCTCGGGGGCGCGGGGGGCGCGGGGGCGCGGGGGCGCGGGGGCGAGCCGGGCGCGGCCCGAGGGCCTGCACAATGCGCCCGCGGCGGCGGGAACCGCGCGCCCCCGCCGCAACTTTGCGCGGCCTCCGCGCCCGGCCCGGCCCGGCCCGGCCCGGCCCCGCCGCCCTCACCGTTGCAGAACTGGAGCAGCGAGGACGTGTCGTACAGGCTGCTGTAGCTCGAGAAGCCGTCCTCCATGCTGAGGCCGCCGGGCCGCGCCCGCTCCCCCGGCCCGGCCGCGCCGCCGCCGCCGCCGCCGCTCACCCCCACACTGAGCCGAGCCGAGCCGCGGCCGGCGTTGGCGCTGGGGCCGGCCCTGCTGTGGCGGCGGCCGCGGCCGGTTACCATGGCAACCCCGGGCCCGCCGCCGCCGCCGCCGCCGCCGCCGCCGCCGCCGCCGCCGCCGCAGCCGCGCGGGCCCGACGCCGGCGCTGCTCGCGCTGCCCGCCAGGGGGCGGCCTCGGCGGGGCGGCGGGGCGGAGCCGGGGGCCGGGGCCGGGGGCCGGGCGGCGGGGGGCCCCGAGAGGCCGGGACGCACGGCGCGGGGGGGGACGCCCGGGGACAAAGGGAGCGGCGGCCCGGGGAGCCCCCGCCTGCGGCCAACGAGGCCGATCCCCGCGCCCCCGGGGCCCCCGGACGGACACGGACGGAGCGCGAGCCCCCGTCGGAGCCGCTCCGCGTCGGGCCGCGGCGCGCCCCCTCCCCACGCGGCCTCCGCGGCGCCCGGGCCTCCGCTGAAGCCGAGGCCGCCGAGTCTGGGCGGCCTGTCCCCTCCGATCAGCCCCTGCCTCGCAGATCGGCCACATTACACACTCGTTAGCCGGGTCCGGGGGCGGGGACAGCTGTGTGCGTTGTGCCGGGAGCACATAGCACGACAGACACCCAGACCCAGCACTCTAACTTTTCCAGCGCGCGCACACACACATGCACACACGCGCACACACATACACGCACACATGCACACACGCGCACACACATGCACGCAAGCGCGCACAGACACGCATACATGCACACAAGCGCGCGCACACATGCACACGCGCACACACATGCACGCGCACATGCACACACGCGTACACACACATGCACACAACCGCGCGCGCACACACATGCACACAAGCGCGCGCACACACACATGCACACAAGCGCACACACATACACGCACACATGCACACAAGCGCGCGCACACATGCACACGCGCACACACATGCACGCGCACATGCACACACGCGTACACACACATGCACACAACCGCGCGCGCACACACATGCACACAAGCGCGCGCGCACACACATACACGCACACATGCACACAAGCGTGCGCACACATGCACACACGCGCGCGCACGTGCACGCAAGCGCGCACATACACGCATACATGCACACAAGCACGCGCACACACATGCACACAAGCGCACACACATACACGCGCACATGCACACAACCGCGCGCACACATGCACACAACCGCGCGCACACACACATGCACACAAGCGCACACATACACGCATACATGCACACAAGCGCGCGCACACACATGCGCACACGCTGCATTAATGACTGGAGTTCCACCCCGCGCGGCCCCAAGTACTGGTGCTGGGCGATGGAGAGAATACGCGCGCTGGAGGATCCCCTGGCTGGGTGCAGAGGAGACTGCCAGCACGTGTGCTCCTGCCGCGCCGCAGTTGCAATTCGCAATTCGTAGGCCTTATGACTACCCGCGATGCGCTTCCGTGTTCTAATCCACTTACATGTATGAATGGTCTCAAGTTGTAGGTATTCACTTGTATGGGTTGAACACCCTGGAGGTGAAATGAGAATAGTGAGAAGCTGCAATCAAGACGTTGTGTGGGGCTCAGTGGGTTCAGAGGCAGAAGTGGAAGGCACTGCCAGAGTGGGGCTCTATCACTGTAAGTGGCCTGTTTGGCGTGGGGGGGGGAGGCGGGGGTTAGCCATGACCCACACTGGAGGTTGTGGGCAGAAGGCAGGTTGAAGATCTTACCCTTCACCTGGCCAGAGAGACCAGACACACAGGATAACAGGGATTGTCAACTAGGAAAATGCGTGTGGGACTGTGAAGGGCTACCGGGGTTGCTTTGACGGGCCCCAGAGCTTGAAGGTCGCTGGGAAGGACAGCATGAGTGATCCCAGGTCTGCTGACCCGCCAAAGGGCTGCTCTGGCAGGAATGAACAGCTTGTATCACAGACAGGTGGGAAATAGATTGCACTGAGTGGGGGGAGCCAGGTAGGAGAGGCCCTGAGGGCCTGCAGAAGAGTCTGAACACAGCTGGTGGCGGGCGGAGGAGGGAGGTGGGATGTTGGCACACAAGCAAGTGGCAGCTAAAGCTGCGCCAGAGAGACGTGTCTGTGTGTGGACTGGACAGCAGGGGCCTGGCTCTGGAGCTGGAGTGGCCCAGGGCGGGGCGGGGCCTGAGCACCTTCACCATCAGAGGGAGGTAAAGAGACTGGGAGACACTCCAGAGGAACCTCGTCATCACAGAACAGGCTGCTGGACAGGTGGAAAAGCCAAGAGAGGACAGCAAGCATCCTGCTAGAAAAGCCCGGAGCGATTGGAGATTGGTGATGGCGTGCCAGTGAAAGAAGGGGACTTGGGTAGAAGTAGTTAACAAACTATTGAAAGGTGAGGAAAACCTAAAAAAAAAAAAAAAAAAAAAAAAAAGAAAAAAGAAAGGTGAGAAAAGTAAGTCAACCGAAGTTGGGCAGCACTTTGGGATGGGACAAGTGAGATTCCAAAGGAGCATCCAGAAAGAGAGGCAAGAAAGCCACCTAGGATATTGTCTCATTGAACTAGGAGCACAGAAAGTTGTAAAGAGGTGGGCATTTTCACAGGATTCTCTCTGCAGGATGGGTCGAGGAGGATGAGGCTGGGCAGAGGCCCTTCCATCTGGTGGCAGAAGGCTTGTCGGGTGGCCTGGAGCATCTCGGTGAGCAGTGGGGACAGAAGCCAGGCCACTGGTCATCAAAGGGAGAGCACACGCAGATGCACATTTGAGAACTTTGGAGGGGAAAGGGAATGTGCACCAACTAGAGAGGGCAACAGAGGCCGAAGGGTCATTTAAAGCCACCCCTGTCACTGCCCAGTAGAGGTGGACCCTCTGCATCTCTAAAGCAAGAGGCAGGTGCTATAGAGAAGGGGCTTTCGAAGGGCAAGACTAAAGGCAGGTGCACTTGGATCTTTGCCCTCGTCTGTGTTCTCGTCTCCCACCTTCTCCCCTTCAAATCCAATCCTAATGCTACCTCTTCTCCACTTGGCAGTTTTACGCATTAGAATGCAGCAGATAATTGGCATAAAAAGCTGACTACTGGCATTCTTCAAATTGGAAGAGGATGATAATTATGAATAAATGATGAAAAGATGTCTCTTCTTAAGAGCGTTAATATTCTTTTTAGATTTTATTATTTATTCATGAGAGACAGAGAGAGGCAGAGGCAGAAGCAGGTATGCGAGACTCGATCCCTAGACCCCAGGATCATGACCTGAGCCAAAGGCAGACGCTTAACTGACTGAGCCACCCAAAGGCACCCAAGAGCGTTAATATTCTTGATTTAGCATGTTCGCGGAATGCTATTTGACCATGACTGAAAAGAGTGAAGAACAAAGGAAATTCAGAAGTGGGGCAGGAGAAAAATTGAGCTGGAGATTTTCATAGACAATTTTACTTTCACTAGAGCACAATTGCAAATAACGATTAAGAACTCAGTCCAAAAATGCTTACTTGTGTAGATAGATACACACACGGGACCTAGGAGTCAAACCGTAAACTGCTTGTGATTATTATGGATGACTTTGTTCTTTGCTTCTTGTGTTTTTCAGTTTCCTTTTATGCACATATTAACTTTTAAAAAATAAATTTTTAAAAAACCTAAAAAAAAAAAAAAAAAAGAACTCAGTCCACTCGCTTTCAAGATGATCGAGATTGTGATTATACTCTTAACCTAACTACTTAACGGCTATGTTTTTCCCACAATGGCAAAAGCTCATTCTAAAAAAAAAAAAAAAAAAAAAAAGCAAAATTTAGTATAATTACAAGGATACACATGTTAAGTCAATTAGGTATAATCTACACAGCATTGAAGAAGATCCGTGGGGAAAGTCCAAGAAAAATCTCTGAACACTTAATTAACGATGTGTGATTTTTTGCGCCCAAACATCTTAACAGATTGTTAGTCCATGTCATCTTGAGATAATTTATGGCCCAAGACCAAAAACCGTTGTCACTGTAATAAGTGATGTACACTCTCTAGGACAATATAACCATAGCATTCAGTGGCATTAATAGCAGCATATTGTACAATGTGTGAAAAAGAGAAAGGAAAATGGGAGCTCTGTAGCCTTTACTCGTAGAGAAGTAATTTTTAAAATTACCCAGAAATGTAGCTTGCGTATCTATTGTTTAATTCAACATTTCTCCAAAAATAGTTTATACAGTACCAGGCACTGTGCTTGGGGCTGGGAATATGGCCACAGAACACAGTACTCTCCAAACTGCAGGTGGCCGTGCGTAGACTATTTAAAGAGTCATATGTGCACTTTAAAGAATGAAGTAGAAAATTCGACTTCTGGTTATATACCCAAAGGAACTGAAGGCAGGGTCTTGAAGAGATATCTGCATACCCATGCTCATGGCAGCATTATTCACAGGAGCCAAATGTGGAAGTAACCCAAGTGTCCCTTGACAGACGAATGGACAAACAAGATGTGATATATACACCCAGTGGAATATTATTCAGTTTTTAAAAAGAAGGGCAGGGGCACCTGGGTGGCTCACTCAGTTAAGTATCTCCCTTCAGCTCAGGTGGTCGTGGGATCGAATCCTGCATTGGGCTCCCTGCTCAGCAGGGAGTCTGCTTCTCCCTCTGCCCCTCCCCCTGCTTGTTCTCTCTCTCTCTCTCTCTCTCCCCCAAGAATAAATAGTCTTAAAAAAAAAAAAAAAAGAAAGGAAAAGGGCGCCTGGGTGGCTCAGTCGGTTGAGTGTCCGACAGTTCAGGGTCATGAGATTAAGCCCTGCATCCAGCTCAGTGCAGAGTCAGCTTGGGGTGCTCTCTCTCTCTCTCTCCCTCTCTCTCCCCCATAAATAAATAAATAAATAAATAAATAAATAAATAAATAAATAAATAAATAAATTTTTAAAAATACATACAATTAAAAGAAAGGACATTCTGACATCTGCTACAATGTGGATGAACTTGAGGACCTAATGCTCTAAGAAAGAAGCCACTCACAGAAAGACAAACATCACATGATTCTACTTACATGAGGTCCCCAGAGGAGTCAAATTCAGGGAGACAGAAGTGTAGAATGGTGGGTGCCAGCGGCAAAGGGGGAGGGGAAGTTAGTGTTTAATGGGGACAAAGTTTCAGTTTGGAATGAGGGGAAAGTTCTGGAGATGGACAGTGATGCTTGTTGCACCGCAATGTTATTTTACTTACTGTCCCTGAACTGTCCATTTAAAGTTGAAACGGCAAATTTTATGCATATCTTAAAACCATTTAAAGATGGAATGGAGGGGCGCTTGGGTGGCTTAGTTGGTTAAGCATCTGTCTTTTGCTCAGATCATGATCTCGGGGACCTGGGATGGAGCCCCATGTCAGGCTCCCTGCTCAGCGGGAAGTCTGCTTCTCCCTTTCCCTCTGCCCTCCCCCATGCTTGTTCTCTGTGTGTGTGTGTGTCAAATAAAGAAATAAAACATTTTTTAAAACATGAAATGGAATAGGAAATATCAGAGTACATCGAATATGCTAAAAACAAGAATTTTTACTCGAAACGTTGGTTTTTACTTGAAATGTGTGCTGGATCATGGTGTAAAATGTGTGTCTCCCTATAGGTCACAAAATCGAGAAGACATTCAGGCACATAATAACCAATTGTGATAAGTGCTAGGCAACAGAAGCAGGAGGAAGGACTTCAGATTATTCCAGAGAGCGTGAATGCTGGACTGAGGGTAGAAGAGGAAACCAGAGCTGGGGAGGCCTCTCCATCAGGTCAGGACCCAGGACTGACCATCTGAGACACTGAGGAACTCCTCCCCAGGCAGGAGTGGCCCGTTCACATGGGGGTTCTGATTATATTCTGAGAGCAAAGAGAAGGTGCCCTAGGTTAGTGTTGTGGGTAAAGCTGCGTCAGCCCCAAATTCATATGCTGAAGTGCTAACCTCTAGCATCTCGGAATGTGACCTTCTTTGGAGGCAGGGTCTGTACAGCGGTAATGCAGTTAAAATGAGGTCAGTAGGGTGGCCCCTCATCCAATAGGACCAATGTCCACGTATGAAGAAGGGGTTAGGATACAGACACACAAAGGGAAGACCATGAAACAAACAGCGAGAAGACGGCCATCTACCAACCAAGGAGAGAGGCCCGGGACAGATCCTTCCCTTGTGGCCCCACAAAGGGGGCGAGCCCACCAACACCTTGATTTTGGACTTCTAGCCTCCAGAACAATGAGACAAGCAATTTCTGTCCCTTAAGCCCTTCCGCAGTGTGTAGAACTTGGTTACCGCGGCCCTGGCAAGCTTGCATAGTTAATATAGAATCCCAAAGTCAAGAATTGACTTGATCTATCCCGTAGATCCAGGACACCATTCATTACTGCTATTAAAATACAAAATACACTTTCAATAATAGGATTGTCACTCCATAAAATGAGAGGAAATCAGAGATTCCTAGCATCAATAAGGAACATTAAACTCTACAGCCTCCCCGCCGCCTGCCGGTGAAGCTATACTTTTCTACAACATCCCTGACAAATGGTCCCTCAGCCACTTCAAGGTTGAAGAGCTTGAATTATTGAAAAGATTGCTGGTTATTTTTATCCTAAATCGCCTTTCCCAAAGCATCCTTCAGCGGTCCCACTCGCGTCCGATCATTTTCATCTCCGGGGTCCTGGCGAAAGCTGTCTGTTCTGAGACACTACAATCACAGCCTGTGACCTGTTTCCCCAGCCCTATTTTGTGACTCCAGGGTTAACTTGCCCAGAGAGGGGTTAATGATGGCATTTCATTCTCGGTCGCCTACCCCATTAAGTGCAAATATCTTGGCGCAGACTTCAAGTGTGTCTGTGTTCTGGCGGCCAGTGCTGTCTTTGGCATCTGACACGCTCCCGCCACACCACGCCATCGGCAGCTCCCGTGCATGACTCTCGGTCATGCCATGCACTTGAATGCCCTGGACCTCTGCCCATGCCCCAGCCTTCCCCGGCTGCCAGCATAGAAGCCGCACAATCCTGTCCGTGACACTTCCAACATCTGCTGATACTTTACTGTGTCCCTTATGTTAAGTGGCTTTGCCTTTTAGGAACTGTGTGTGTGTGTGTTTGTGTGTGTGTGTGTGTGTGTGTGTGTGTCCATCTCTCCCAGGAGACTGGATGCCCCAAACACTCCTCATGCTGGACATAATGTTGACAGTAGTTGGCACTGAGTAAAGGCCGAGTGAATGAGTGAAATGAATGAATGAACCCGCTAGACAAAATCAATAGATTGCTCATCACGCACAATAGGCTTTCAATTGCCTAGAAGAAGCTGAAGCTCTCCATTTGCTCCCCGGCCATCACATGACACAGTTCCTCCACCCCTTGTCTGAATAGATGCCCACCTCACTCAACTGGGCTCTTTTCTCCCAGAACTGAATACAATAACCTCAGAGGACAGACCTGTGTGGCCTTTCCCTTTAACCGCTTGGATAGTATGATTCCATTAAGGGAACTGAAGTTCATATTGATTTTTCTTTTCTCGTTTTGAGCAGTCAGGATATATACTGTTGATTCCTGTTGAACTTCCGGTCAATTAAAAACCTATCAGTCTTTTCGAATGAACTGCTGTTGGGTCTTCTCCATCCTGTACTGAGCCAATCGATAAACAAAAACAAAACAAAACAAAAAACCTAAAGACAGAATTTATCTTTAGCCCATTAAATGTCATTTTGTTGGTTTCAACCCATCCTGATAGCCAACCCAAATCTTTAAGCTCTGAAATCTGGCGTCTAACACATCAGCATTCTGAAGACAGGGAAGGTGCCCGGACAAGCCCTTCACTGGGGGCTTGATCCTTGGAAATGACAAACACACCTGCAGTACGAGAGAGGGCAGAGCTCTGTGCTCTGCTTCTCCATCGATCCATTTATCTATACCTTAAATATATTTGTCCAACTCAATATGAAATTGCCCCAACTGTTTGCTTACCCAGCCTATTTTTCTCTATCACGCACAGTGTTTTGTGAAGGATCTTTACCAGTGCTTTGTAAATCCAGTCTGGTAACACCGTGAAAAAGAGAGAACAAAGTCGGTTTGGCTCTCAGGGACCACATTTCTTCCAAGCCCGTACACACTAGCTCCTCAAAGATCTGTTATGATTTTCACTCGGAACCAAGATTAAGATCAAATTTATCATCCATATTTCCCAGAATCCAACTTCTTCGGCTTTGGGGAAAATTATGACATTTTTTCCTTCCCAGTTTTCTGCGACGCCCATCTGGTGAGGTTCGAGATGGTTGGTCAAGGCCCAGAGAATGTATTCGCGCGAACTAAGGAGCCCCCGCCATTTCTCACTTATCTTTGGGTTCTTGACAATTCTTCCAGGGATGTTTCTCCTATTCTTTCCAGTTTTGCAACTGCTTTCCTTATAGGAGAGAAAAATTAACCCACAAAGCAAAGTCCAAAATATGCAGACGGCTTTCAGAGTCCTCCATGGCCCCTGTTTCTCTCGCTCATGCATTGCCACCCTAGTGAGCTCACACCACTTCTCGTTTCCCAGACACTCCCAATGGCCTGTCCCTGGGGGCTCCCCCTGTGTGATTCCCACTGCTGGAAGTGTCCTTCCACTCAATCCATGAGCTCTGCTCAACTGGGCTCTTTTCTCCTGAATCCTGACACCCAGAACTGGGTACAATAACCTCAGAGTCCTGCCGGAGTCCCCACCTCCTCCACAACTAAAGGCATTCATGACCGCTCATCTGAGCCCAACCAATCTGTGTTTTGAAACCCTGTAGAAATTGGACTGTCAATACCTCTGGGAACCACGGGAGTGTGGCTTCTGGTCTTTGTGTTCATTTGCCAGCACCCCCCACCCACATACACACAGCCAACATGAAGTCTTCATAGCGCTCTCCCTGGCCTGCCCCCGAGGGCCCTGTCTTCACATTGGGAGGCAGATCTATAGCTCATCTCGCAAAGGTGAGTCAGCTGCAGCTTGGTGAACCTGGCTCCTGACTACCTGTGCCCCACCTGTCCTGGATGGGCGGGGATGGGTGAGAAGCGCTGGCTGAGAAACAGCACACATGGCCTTATCAGGGGCCTCTCCAGCCTCATTACCCTATCACAGAACTGTTGGCACTGCGGGACCATGAACTTCTGAGCCTTCCACACACTTAATTTGTTCATAGTCCAAATGGTTATGAAAACTCACAATCTGAGAAGCCCATGGCTTTTTTTTCTTCTTGGGTCATTCACTCAAAAGTGTTCTTAGTGATTTGCATCTGCCAAAATAATTTGGTGGAAGTGTCTGAAACGAAGCAGAAGTTGAAAAATAATATTCAATTTCCCTTTTTAAGATACTGTTTCATTTAGGAAGCTCAACGTTGTGATCGTCTGTGATTCATACAGTCGTGCAGGTGTTGCAGCAGACTGCAAACAAAATCTCCATTGCAACATTCCACCGAACGACGTCATTTTCAGGAATTTGTGCTCATTTTTCTCCACTGTGTTTGTTGCCTGTGGATTTTACAGCAGTTCTTGGCACACCACCGACTAATGACAGAGTAGATGCACCAATATTAGGTCGACTATTCATCTCAGAGTGCTGGAGCAGCTGGACTTGTGTCTGTGCCCTGGGGGATCAGCAGGAGTCCCCCTGGGACCCTGGAGTACTCGGGCTTGGATGATAAATTATTGTAATTCCAGGGAGCACGGAAAGACTTAGAATCTATCCATATTGTATATTTTAAAAATTATTGAGATTCACACAGGTATATTTAAAGTGCTACCTGACACTGCCTCATGGCATCAAAGTTGCAAGAAATAAGGTTACCAGAAATATGAATATTTATCTGGAAAGCCAAGTAAAAAACCTGTTTCTAAGGTTTGCCTGGTCCCTCCTACCACCCCTATCATGGGCTTTTATATCTCTGTAGCCTAGATACACAATACTCATTTGTGATTAACCAAGTGTCATGAAAGCCTTACTGAAATATTTGCCTTTGGACTTTAGACTCCAGCTATCCCACTGAGTTAGGCAAAGGGTTAAAGGGTCTTCTGATTAGAGATCACTGGTAAGACACTGCTGCTTATCACTCAGTCCTGGCCTGCTCACTGCGTTCTTCATCACAGATGGGGTTCACTCCCTCACACACACTGAGTGACTACTCTGTGCTGGGAGCAGAGGACGCAAAGGGGAGTAAGGCACCAGCCACCCCCTGGGGGTCTCACGGTCCAGGAAGAAGCATATGCAGAAGAACACACCAAACATACAGGAGCCCATTGGGGATATGTGCCAGTTGCCATCCTTGTATCAGCTCCAGCCCAAGCTACAAGCCTGTGGGGTAGGTACTACTGCCTCAGTTTTATACATAGCTGGGTGCCCATGTGACTCAGTTGGTTAAGCATCCGTCTCTTGATTTCAGCTCAGGTCATGATCTTGGGGTCATGTGATTGAGCCCCACATCAGGCTCTGTGCTCAGCACTGAGTCTGCTTGTCCCTCTCCCTCTGTTCCCACCACCACCCACCCCCGTTGTCTTGAGCTTTCTCTATCTCTCTCATAAATAAATAAATAAATAAATAAATAAATAAATAAATAAAATCTTAAAAAAAATTTTTTTACACATAGGGAGACTCCCCTGTGAGCTCAGAGGCACTGAGCTCAGTGCCTGGCCTGAGGTCATGGGGCTGGTGAATGGTGGAGACAAGATTTAAATCTGGTTCCTGCCAGACCCAAACCCTCACTGTTCTGTTCAGAGCTATTCCCTCTGCAGCTGAAGATGGGATAAGAACTGAGAGGGAGAGAAAGGAAAACTTTACCCAAGAATAAAAGCTGACACCAGTTGGACACAGGAAGGAAGAACAGCCCGAAACAGGGTGTGGCCTCAGACACCCTGTGGGGTGCAGACCCCAGATCCAACTGCACCTTACTCATAGTATGCATTCAGAAAGTCTCTGCTGCGTGGGCTTGGGACAGATAAAGGCATGAGGACGACTGCACCCCCAGTAGAGGGGGCAGATGGAGAGGAACCGTGGGTGGATGGACCTAGAGCTCCAGCCCTGATGGCCTGGGAGACCAGACAGTGGGAGGATGAGGTAAAGACATCCAGGGAAGAGTCTAGCAATACATGCCCAATGTGTCTGGGAAATGATAAGCCATCTAGTGGGTTGAAGTCAAGCATGGGATAAGGAGGCTGGAGGCCCCACGCGGAGGGCCTGGGAGCCCCTACCTACGAAGGGATTGGGCTTGGCCCACGGGCAGTAAGAAGCCCCTTGAACACCACGAAGGTGGGCTGTGCTTCAGGAAGGCTGATGGGGAAGGGTGTGTCAACTGGATCAGGGGACCCTGGGGACACAAAAACAAACTAGTGGATGCCTGGCATAGTTCTGAGGGAGGTGGTGAGAGCCTGGGTACCGCCACCCAGGTTGGGTGGGGAATGGGGTGGCCAGACTAGGTTGCTGATACAGAGGACACCGAGGGAGGATGTCTTCTAAGAGAAGAGGAGTCAGGGGTAGAGGGTTGTCAGGAAGTGAGTGTGGTGCAGGGAGAAGGCACGGCTTTGCCAATGAGGATGCCACGGGGGATGTGGAGGCTGGACAGCTGAGCAGTGGCAAGCCCTGAAGGCTGGAGGTGGCCAAGATCAGGCAGTCACACAGGAAGGGAGAACAGATCAGGAAACCCCACCTCATGGGCATCAGGGCCAGTGGGAACTTTGTCAGGATGGGAAGAGCAAGCATGGTTGATGGGAGGAAGAGTCAGAGGAAGGCAAGTTAATGATGATTCAAGGAGGCCAGAGGGGGCTGCAAGGACTGGCTTCCAGAGGCCACAGTATATGGGGGAGTCTCCTTTGACAGAAGGAGAAAGGGCACCTCTTCTGGGAGGGAGGATCGGAAGGATAAGATGGGTGTAAAGCCACCAAAAAATGTAAGGTTTCGTTCATTTGTTCAACAGATATTTGTTGGCAGCATAATAGTCCTCATAAAGAAGATCTAATAGCAGCTTTCCAGGGAAAGACAGTGGACCAAGCATGTTCTGCTGAAGTTTCTCATATCCACAGGCAGAGAGGATGGAAAAAGAGAGAGGACTTCCTCATGACTGCAAGCTGGGCAACAGGACAGGACAGGTCAGGGCTCATCTGCTCCCAACAAGCTGCAACTGAAGCCAATAATGCTGAAGCAACCAAGAAGCACCCCATTTGCTACCACAGAGCCCCCCTAAAGATTCAAGAGCTGACAACACCAGCACCTGTGGCAATGAGGGACAGAAGAGATGCTGGAAACAGAAGGATTGGCCAGAAGTATGCTTAGGAAACTGCTACGGCCTGAACTGTGAGTCCTTGAATTCCTGAAGCCCTGACCTCCAGGGTAGCTGTGTGCAGAGAGGGCTCTAGGAGGTAATGAGGGTGAAATGAGGTCATAATGGTGGGCTCTAATCTGATAGGATTGGTGGCTTTGTAAGAGGAAGATCTCTCTCTCCCCACCTCCCTCTCCATCTCCACCATAGCGAGAAGACTGCTGTCCAGAGCCAGGGAGCAAGCCCTCACCAAGAACCGACCCTGCTGGCACCCTGATCTCAGACTTCCAGCCCCCAAAACTGGGAGCAAATATGTTTCTGTTGTATAAGTCCCCCTGCCTATAAAGCTGTTTTGTTACAACAGCCCAAGGTAACTATGACAGAAGCAGTTAAGACCCTTTCCCAATGCCCTCCCACTCCATGCAGAAGGTTAGAGGTTTCATCTCTGCAACAGGGGATCTAAAGGGTTCTCTGAACCAATGGATATCAGGGGGCACTATCCTGCAGGTGACAAAGAAGTGATCACCTAAGACTGAATGAGGAGCCACTATGCCAACCCCTTCCCACCCTCAGCTCTGGGAATCCTGGCAGCCAAGGATCTGCTCTCCAGAACAGAGTATGGGAGACCCTTCTTTGGGGACTCAGGAGGTGACCAGGAAAAGATCTGGAGGTGTGGAAGGTCAGAAATCACAGGGAAGTTCTCCTGCTGATGAGCCTCATCTGTGGACTCCAAGCTTCAGGCAGTTGTTGAATGTTGTGAACGGAGAGCCAAAAAGTCTCTGAACACTTGAGAAAATATAAAAGGATAAAAGGAGAGGGGGAAGAGGAAACAGACATTACAGGCAATGGAAGGAAATAAAACAATCATCGACAATCTCAAAGATCTAAGATATTGCAGCCACAAGATAAGGATAAGATGCTAAAGTCAGACGATTAAAGAGAGTTTTGGGAAATTGAAAAATGACAGTAGAAATAAAATAGAGTTAAGGAAATCTTCCAGAAAATTAGCACAAGAAGACAAAGCAATATAGAATACAAGAGAAAAAAAATCTAGCAATCATATTGGGAAGTTCAGTGTCTAAAAACAGGAGTGGGACAGCCCGAGTGGCTCAGCGGTTTAGCACCACCTTTGGCCCAAGCTGTGATCCTGGGGACCTAGGATGGAGTCCCACGTCGGGCTCCCTGCATGGAGTCTGTTTCACCCCCCGCCTCTTTCTTTCTGTGTCTCTCATGAATAGATAAATAAAATCTTTTTTAAAAAATAAATAAATAAAAACAGGAGTTTTGGGGATCCCTAGGTGGCTCAGCAGTTTAGCACCTGCCTTCGGCACAGGGCGTGATCCTGGAGTCCTGGGATCGAGTCCCACATAGGGCTCTCTGCATGGAGCCTGCTTCTCCCTCTGCCTGTGTCTCTGCCTCTCTCTCTCTCTCTCTCTCTCTCTCTCTCTCTGTGTGTCTCTCATGAATAAATAAATAAAATCTTTTAAAAAATAAAACAGGAGTTTCGGCAAGCAAAAACAGTTAGAGGAAGAGAATCATCAAAGAAACAATTCAGGAAAAATTCCTAGAACAAAGGGACATAGATTCCTAGATTGAAAGGACCTACTAAGGGCTCAATACAATGGGGATGAAAGAGAGAGAGAGAGAGAGAGAACCAAGTTTTTATCCTATGACACTTTAGAACACTAGGGACGGGGTGGGGGGGATAAGAAAATCATTCAGAAAGTTTCCAGGGAGAACAACAGGTCTCAGACAAAGGATCAAGAATCAGAACAGCCTTGGATTTCCAAGTAGCAATGGGTAGACCTCATTGTCTTCTTGACAATAAGGACATTCAAAGAGTCAGTTTTGCAGGGGTGCTTGTTTTCAACCTATGATCCAGGCCAGACAAACCATCACATCAAGTGTGTGAGTAGACTAAAGATATTTTTCAGTCCTGCAAGCTCTCAAAAACTTAGCTCCCCTGTGTCTCCTTTCTCAGTAAGCTCCTGCAGGATGTGCGCCACCAAAATGAGGGAGTTGCCAAGAAAGAAAAAGACAGGATCCAAAAAACAAGGAATCATATCCAGGAGAGAGGTGAAAGGAATCCTCAGGAAAATGGGATGGGAGATCTCAAGACATCAGTTGTGCAATGTACAGTAACAGTTGTGCTAGTAGGTAGCCAGTCAGATGTCAGCCCAAGGGCAGAGATGCCGGAGAGATGCCACTAAGTAGAGGAAACTAAAAACTATTGAGAGGAGATTGACACATAAGCCAGAGTACTGGGGGATGACTTAGTGATAGATACACACAAAAGAGAAGACAGTCATTCCAGGAAAGAAAAAATGTAGAAGAAAGGAAATCCAATCTATACTACATGGCTTAACTATGGAGAGCATTTCATCATCATCATAATATAAACACATACCGATCAAATAAAAATAATGACATGACATAAACTTAACCAAGAAGGTAAAAGACCTGTACTCTGAAAACTATAAAACTCTGATGGAAGGAATTGAAGACAACACAAACAAATGGAAAGATATTCCACGCTCGTGGACTGGGAAAACCAATGTTGTTAAAATGTCCATACTATCCAAAGTAATCCACGGATTTAAGGCAATCCCATTAAAATACCAACAGCATTTTTCATGGAACTAGAATGAATAATCCTAAAATTCATATGGAATCACAAAAGACCTCAAATAGCCCTGGCAATCTTGAAAAAGAACAAAAGTAGAGGTATTGTAATCCCAGATCTAAAGATACACTATGAAGCTATAATAATCAAAACAGTTTGGGGGGCATTTGGGTGTCTCAATCGGTTGGACATCTGACTCTTGATTTTGGCTCAGGTCTTAGGGTCATGGGATTGAGCTTCGAGTAGTGCTCCTGGCTAAGCATGGAGTCTGCTTGGGATTCCCTCTCTCCCTCTGTCCCTCCTAACCCCCACATGCTTTTTCTCTCTCAAAAATAAATAAATAAATCTAAAAAAAAAAAAAAAAAGTTTGGTCCTGGCACAAAAGTAGCCACATAGATCAATGGAACAAAATAGAGAGTCCAGAAATAAAGCCATGCCTTTATGGTCAATTAATCTATGACAAAGGAGGCAAGAACATGCAACGAGGAAAAGACAGTCTCTTTAACAAATGGTGCTGGGAAACTGGACAGTAACACGCAGAAGAATGCAACTGGACCACTTTCTTACACCATACACAAAAATAAATTCAAAATAGATTAAAGACCTAAATGTGAGACTTGAAACCGTAAAATTCCTAGAACACATAGGCAGTAATCTCTTTGATATCAGCCATAGAAACATTTTTCTAAATATGTCTGCTCTAGCAAGGGAAATAAAAGCAAAATCAAACTATTGGGACTCTACCAAAAAAAAAGCTTCTATATAGCAAAGGAAACCATCAACAATGTAAAAAGACAATCTACTGAATGGGAGAAGATATTTGCCAAATGAGATATTCGATAAGGGGTTAATATCCAAAATATATGAAGAACTGATACAACTCAAAACCAAAAGCCAAATAACCCAATTAAAAAATAAGAAGACATGAGTGGACTTTTTTTTTTCCCAAAGAAGACATCCAGGTGGTCAACAGACATGAAAAGATGCTCAACATCACTCATTTTCAGGGAAATACAAATCAAAACCACAATGATATACCACCTCATACCTGTCAGGATGGCTAGAATCAAAACCACAAGAAACAACAAGTGTTGGTGAGGATGTGGAAAAAGGGGAACCCTTGTGCTCTGTTGGTGGGAGTGCAAACTGGTAGGGTTACTGTGGAAAACAATATGGAGGTTCCTCAAAATAATTAAAAATAGGACTACCATATGATCCAGTAATTCTGCTACTATTTATCCAAGGAAAACAAAAACACTGATTTGCAAACATATATGCGCCCCTATGTTTATTGCACCATTATTTACAATAGCCAAAATATGGAAACAGCCCGTGTCCACAAGCACACAAATGGATAAAGAAAATATTTATATATATGTATATATATAACATTCCATTACATATAAAATATTCCAATATATATAAATATATATAATGTAATATTAGTCGTAAAAAAGAAGGAAATCTTGCCTTTTGCAACAACATGGATGGGTGTTTAGAGGGAATAATGCTAAGTGAAATAAGTCAGGGAAAGAAAAATACTGTGTAATTTTACTCATATGTGGAATTTAAGAAATAAAACGAATGAACAAAGAAAAAAGAGGCAGGAAAAAAAAAACAGACTCTCAACTATAGAGAGCAAACTGATGGTCACAGGGGTAGGGGGAGGTGGGTGGGGGTTGGGGGAAATAGGTGAAGGAGATTAAGAGTACACTTGAGATGAGCACTGACTTATGTATAGGGTTGTTGAATCATTATATTGTACACCCGAAACTAATATAACACTGTGTTGTTTTTTTTTTAATATTTTATTTATTTATTCATGATAGTCACAGAGAGAGAGAGAGAGGCAGAGACACAGGCAGAGGGAGAAGCAGGCTCCATGCACCTGGAGCCTGATGTGGGATTCGATCCCGGGTCTCCAGGATCGCGCCCTGGGCCAAAGGCAGGCGCCAAACCGCTGCGCCACCCAGGGATCCCCAACACTGTGTTTTTTATACTTGAATAATAGTAGTAGTAAATTATGACATGACTATATTGGAAAGAGGGAGAGGAACATGGGTGCATGTGTGGGTGTGTAGTGAGCCACGTGAAAGAGAGCTAGGCCCTCATGTGTTGTGGTGGGACGCTAACAGGTAACACGTTCAAGAACCTGGAATATTAGGAAGAATCAGTAAACCCATGCTATTTCTTTTTTTTTAAGATTTTATTTATTTATTCATGAGAGACACACAGAGAGAGAGGCAGAGACACAGGCAGAGGGAGAAGCAGGCCCCTTGCAGGGTGTCTGACGTGGGACTCGATCCCGGGTCTCCAGGATCACGCCCTGGACTGAAGGCGGCGCTAAACCACTGAGCCACCGGGGCTGCTCAACCCATGCTATTTCAAGAAACATAAATCATACCACAAGAAATAGATAAAATATTTGGAAGTAGCAATTGTGTCTGAGAGGTCAGGATGTGGGGACAGCTTGGTAAGCAAGAGATGCTATTTTTTTGTATTAAGCTTTGTAGAACTCAATTTTTAAAAATATGTGTAGTATGACTTTATTTTTTTTTCTTTTTAAAAATATTTTATTTGGGGCCCGTGGGTGGCTCAGCAGTTGAGCGTCTGCCTTTGGCTCAGGTCAGGATCCCGGGATCCCGGGATCGAGTCCCACGTCGGGCTCCCTGCATGGAGCCTGCTTCTCCCTCTGCCTGTGTCTCTGCCTCTCTCTCTTTCTCTGTGTCTGTCATGAATAAATAAATAAAATCTTTAAAAATATGTATATATATTTTATTTAAATTCAATTTGCCAACACATAGTATAGCACCCAGTGCAGTGTGACTTTAATGAACTGAAATTAATTTAAAAACTATACGGACATTTTCATCTAATCTCCTGAGCTTCAATTTGTTTATTCATTCTTTAATTCGTTCATTCATTCTATTCTACAGACATTCCTGGTGAACTTTCCTCTGAAAGTCAGGTGCTGTGCCAATTCAGCTCCTGCCCCTAAGGGACCTTTCCTTTTAATAAGAAAAGCTCCAAGGAGGTTAAAGATTTATGTGCCTTTTTACTTTGTTTTGTATAGTAGATGGGTTTCTGAAGAACTCTAAATTGCATTTGAAAACCAGGTGAAGGCTTGGGACAGCATGGCTGGAGCTTCTGATGTAAGGAGCCTTATGACAAATCGGTTAGGGAAAAAATCCACATATTATATCAATGTGTAAGCTCATATTTTCGTATATTGGCCACTCCAGTGAGAAGTAGATATGGTGGCAGGAAAGGTGGTTTGAGAACAAATTTATGGGCAACATACAGCCATTTGGGAAGAGGAAGATTAATTTATGACCAATATTACTAATGACAACAAATTAGAATTCATGTCTATTCCATATACTGTGATGCAGTACTTAATTACATTATTATGTGCATTCTTAATGATGTCATTTACTGATTAAAAACTAACCAAATCTAATGAATGGGATAGTCTAATGCTCATCTGTGTGTCATTGGGACTCTGCACTGATTAATTTCACAGGATTTTTACACTTTCTCCGTTTATAAAAGATAGAACTTTCTCCTTTCAGCTCCATCTATGAGGACAGTGAGGACAGACGCTTCTACATATTAAATATATGAACAGCTGTTTTACCTGCTAAGATTTTATTTTTGCCCAAAGGACATTTTATTGCACCAAATTACAGCAGCAGGAAATATTCTTAAAAGATAGCCACAGTTTGGGAAAACCATCTGTTTTAGTTGGAAGAGCAGAAACGTAAAATGTATCATGCAAATTTGCTAAGGGAGAGCTTTCGCCCAAATGTTACCTTTTGTGCTATGATTATTTATAATGTCTTAGACCAATCTACAAACGTTTTGTTCAAAGTCCTTGTTGCTACCCCCAAACTGTCATTATGTAGGAAACAGAAGAGGCTCCGAAGTTATACCCTTGTTTGGGACACGCCTTTCAAATTGGTCCAAGAAGCATATTAAACAAAATACATCTCACGGTAATGAAGATCTATCTTCCACAGGGTGGCCAGGTTGGTCTGCTGAGCTGCGCCTCTAATGCAGGTGCTACCCTGCTCAGAAGTCCCCAGTGGCTCTCCACTGCCCATGACTGAAGACTAAACCCGGCCTGGGAACTGCTGTGATGGGGTCAAGCCAGACTTTGCACCTGCTTACACCTCAGTCTGCTCACCTGTGACGTGGACCACTTCATTCTCTAGATACCCCCACTCTGTTCCATCTCAGACTTTGTGTTGTCCCTTCCTATTACTCCCTGTTATGGACAGAATCATGTCCCCCTGTCTCCCCATTTCCTATATGGAAGCCCTAACCCTTGAGACACCTGCATCTGAAGAGGAGGGAATCAAAGTTAACTGAAGTCACTAGGGTAGGGCCCTCCTGTGATAGGACTGGTGTCCTTCTAAGAAAAGGAAGACACCAGAGCTTTCTCTCTCCTCCATGTAAGGACATATGGGAAGGTGGGTGTCTGCAAGCTAGGAGACAGTCTCCCCGGAAGTCAGGCTTGCCAGCATCTTGATCTTTGACTCCCAGCCTCCAGAACTGGAAGAAAGTAAACCAAACTGGAAGTTTGGCAGCCCAAACAGATGAATATACTCCCATTTTCCCAGTCGCTGTCTCTCAAGATAGCATCTCAGATGCTACCCTCTCTGGGGACCCTCTCCCCCTCCCTGCCAGATGCCCCTCTACCTCCTCGGAGGCCCTCCAGTGTGAGACCTTGCCTCGGCACCCAGTGGGCTCTGACTCCCTGAGAACTGAGACTGGATTCCTACCCCCTCCCCACCCACCAAAGCTCTGTAATTAGGAAATGGATTTGCCACGGACACACAGCTTCCTGGAAATTTTCGAGAGAGCTGTGATGCTCGGCCTGTCTTGAACACTGTGCCAGCAGGCTACACTCCTAATTATATAACAGTATTAGAATGTAAAATACATGTCAGTACGAAGAGAGGAACAACCGCCTCCTTTTTTTTTTGTATGTTGTAACTAGAAAAGCTCTTTATGATCCCTGGACTCTTTTCCATTTTAAGCTAATTAGTAAATTGCATTTTTGGCTCTTTAACTGGCTAGGTTAAATTTAGCTCATCTTTTCCCTTAAACTCAAGCTGTCAGTGGGATTTGCAATTAGAATTTTCACTCTCAACTTTCTTTCCCATTCAGGGGGATGCCAGCAACATACTCCGCCCCCACCCCCCTCACACACACACATACTCACGCACATACACACACTTGCGCCCCTTTCTCCCTGCAGCCTCTCCTGACCCAGGGCTTCCTGTGGAGGCACCAAGACAGCTCCTTACCCCTAAGCTTGCAGGTCACCCATCAACAAGGCTGACATCCTTGGATAGCCCCACAAGCTGGCAGGACATAAGCCCATGACTGCAAATCAGCAGGCAGTCATGCATTGGATAGCCTAGCATAAAGAAGGCCCCAAAGGACTTATTAAACTGTGCAATCACTGGCATTGCCAGGACTGCAGCAAGGGCCTGGAGCCCCTGATGTGTTCGGCAGAGCCCTATCCTTGTTGGACATGGGGAGGTTGGAGGGAACCCAGAAGGAGGCTGGGTGGCAGGACAAAAGGATGCATTCAAAGGAGGATTGGGGATGAGGCAGCTTTACATAAATACTGAGTAGTATAGAAAGATTTGAATCTTAACTATCACCATAGCCAAACCAGGTGCGCCAGCCGACTCGGGGCCCTGCCAGGCCCTAAAGGTGCCTAAGAACATGGTGGTGAAGAGCATGGATGTGTGTTAGTTTGGAGGTCACCAGGCCACACCCGCATGGCTCTCTGGTGACCACAGTCATTCTGAGGGCGAGGGAAAGTCCTCTACCCTGAGAATCCCACCCTCACCTCCAAGCCCTCTGCAATTTGCTTGGATCTCTGCTTCCC
Organism: Canis lupus baileyi; assembly: GCF_048164855.1. NCBI lineage: Eukaryota > Metazoa > Chordata > Mammalia > Carnivora > Canidae > Canis > Canis lupus. The sequence continues at coordinate 69,601,643 of NC_132846.1, read as the reverse complement.
TCCTTCTCTCCCTCCCACCCTGCCTCCCCTTGGGCCCCTCGAAGGGCTCTTCCCTGACCCCAGTTCTTGCTGCCCACCCCATCCACCCTGGGCATGGTTCAGAGGCCCAGGACCCCAGCCCTCAGCAGGACGGCCTGAGGGTGGGAGGGGGAAGATGCTCACCCAGTCTTTGTTAGGCAGAAGAAAGACACCTGGCCAGTTCCTTGAAGTGTGAGCACCCAGCTGCCCCTCCTCCAACGGGGAGAGGACGCATAGACCAGCCTTAGGAGCGGAGCGCCTGCATCCGACTTCTCTCGTTGTCATTAAGCAAGATGGGCTGGTTATTTCCAAGAAGAGAGACATCCATTATGCAGGCACTAATGGGGCTCTGGGCCTCCAGTGCTGCTGGGAGTGGGGAGGGTCGGGGAGGGGGGAGCACTCCCACCTGGCCTGGCGGATCCTCTTCCCAGCCCCGCCTCTGTTCTCTGCCACAAGGCTGCGGCTGCGTATCTGGGTGGTGGCAAGTAGGGCAGAGAAAGCCACCCCAGGGGACTGGCTGCAGTTAGTGAAATGAGCTCAGCGATCTGGGGAGTCTAGAGCACAGATGGGATCTGGGAACAAGCGCCCCGTCTTTGCAGTCAGAGCTACTTGGAATTTTGGTGAATTATCTGTGGAAAAACTGGAAAATATCTTCTCTCTCCCCATTGTGGGACCCTGGGCTAATGTCCACCCCGCTCTGGGCCTGACACAGGAGGGAGGTAGATTCTGGAACCTCTTAGTGTCTTTCTACCCTGGCCTCCTGTGGCCCTGGTTGGATCGGAGGCTCCCAAACACCCAACCATGGAGTAAGAAAATGTGCAGTGAGTTTTCATAATGAACAAAATGAATTTGATTTCAGATCTTTGCCTTGTCCTGAGATGGTCCATCTGGAATTTTGGTGATTTCTTTTTTAATGAAATGATGGCTCAAGTCATTATTTTTAAACGTCCTTATTTAAATAAAAAGTTTACAGCCTTCTGTTGTTGCCTTGGGGGTTCAGGGACATGCAAGCAAAAGCCTGTGAATCACATGTAGCAGCAAGGCTTGGACCCTGGAGGACTCTTACTTCCAGCTTTGGTCACTGCAGGCACCTAGGCGAGGGAGGGGGAGGAAGGGACACAGATGTTCACCCATCTGTGAGAACGTCATTATGACCACCCTGCTCCCAGTATGTTCAGGAAAACTGGGGCAGAGGAGGGGGAATCCCTTGCATTTTGTTCAATGAGCTCTTCTAGTAAGAGCACCTGCCCCTTGCCTGCCAGGCATTAGAACACCATGGGTCAAACTGTGGGTCGTGACCCAGTCTTGGGTCATGAAATCAATTTAGCAGAGGACTGAGACCAGCATTTTTTAAATGAAATACTGTGTAGCAGAGCAGAAAATATCAGATATAACATGTGTAAACACGGAGTAGGGTAAGTATTGATTCAGAAACCTTTTGTTTCAGATATACATCAAATGTACATGTGTTTGAATATATGGTCAAATATATGTTAATATATTTGAATATATACATATAGTCATACATACACACACATATATTCTGCTTCTGGGCGGAGGAGTGAATTCCTTACAAACCAACCCTCCTGTAGACAACATCTACAGATTTACAAACTATGAACAAAATACCAAAACCAACATCTTGAGGGTCATGGAGAATAAACATAAGCAGGCAGGTTTTAGAGTAGCCTTAAAACCTAGAAGAATCAACCCATGTGGGGTGATTTCCCATTTTTGGGCCTTGCTCTGAAGGAAGCCATATTTGTGGGGGGGACAAGGTGCTAAATCCCGTTGGGAGGCCTATTGTCCCTCTGGACTGAGGAACCAGAAGAAGGTGACTTGGACAATCAGAGTGGCTGGAGAGTGAGGAGGAACCCCATAAAGGAGAGAGCCAGAGAAGGAGCACATAAAATTTTGTGTATGAACTCTGCCTGTGTTTCTGGCTGACCCCTAAAGCACACATGTATGGAGCATGTTAAAAGCAGCTTGAAACAAGATCTGGGCCCCCACCCACCACAAGTGTCACAGAGTTAAAGGTTGAATGTAGCCAACTTAATTCCTGCTGAAACAAGAACATCAACCCTCTTCAAAACAATATCACAGAACCCAGAGTTTCTACAACAGAAAACCCACAATGTCTGGGATACAATCCAAAATTACTCTATATATTAAGAGCCAGGAAGTGCAACCTATTCTCAAGAAAAATGTCAATCAACAGAAACCAACCTCAAGATGACCCAGATATTGGAATTATTAGATAAGATATTTAAAGCAGGTATTACAACAATATTCAATGAGGAAAAGAAAATATAGGATATCTCAATCAAGAGATATAAAATATAAATGTGAGCCAATTGGCAGCATTATTCATAAAAGATAAAAAGTAGAAAAAAATCCAACATCCATCAACTGACAAACAGGTTAATGAAATGTGGTATATTCATGCTATGGAATATTATTCAGCCTTTAAAAAGAACGAAGTACTGATACAGGCTACCACATGAATAAACCTTGTTAAGTGAAAGAAGCCAGTCTTAAAGACCACTTATTGTATGATTCCATTTATAAAAATTTCTATGACAGGAAAATCTATAGGGATGGAAAGTAAATTAGTAATTGCTAGGAGCTGGGGAGAAGGGGGAATGGGTAGTGATTGCCAATGAATATTGGTTTTCTTTTGGGAGTAATGAAATGTTTTGGAATTACATAGTGGTGATGATTGTATAATTTTGTGCAAGTACCAAAAAAACTTATGAATTATACATTTAAATTAATCAAATGAAAATTTCAGAACTGAAAACCACAGTATGTGAAGTGAAAAAAATTCACTGGACTAAGAATGAGAAGGGAAAAATAATCCTTGAACTTGAAAAGGAATGAATAAAAATTTTCCAATCTGAAAGAGAAAGAGAAGAAAAAGACAATAAAATTAACAGAGCCTCAAGGACACATAAAACAATATCAAAATTTTAAAAGTTCCAGAGGACAGGAAGAGAATAAGATAGGAAACATTATCTGAAAATTTAATCACTGAAAACTTCCCATTCTTAAAAGAAAACAGAGGTTGTAATTTCAAGAGGCCCAGAACATCTGAATAGTATAAAGAAAGCTATGTCTGGGGCACATCATAATAACACTGCTGGAAACCATATAAAGGAAACAGCTGGAGAGCAGACAGAGAAAAACCATGTGTTATATATCATGGAATCAATATTTGAATGACTGCAGACATCTTATCAAAAACCATGGAGGCCAGGGGACAGTGGAATCACAGCTTTAAAGTGTTGAAAGAAAAAATCCTATCAACCCAGAAGTCTATGTCCAGCAAAAGTATTCTTCAAGCATAAAAATGAAATAAAGACATTTTAAAATTAGGCAAACTTTGGTCACTCATCTCCACCAGGCCTACGCTATAAAATATGCTAAAGGAAGTTCTTCTAACTGAAGGGAAATAATGCAGGAAAAAACCCCAGGTCTTCATAAATGAATAAATGGCATCTGAAATAGTAAGCACAAATATCTTTTTCCTCTTCACTTAAAAAACTACCCATTTCTGGGGGTGCCTGAGTGGCTTAGTCAGTTAAGCATCTGACTCCTGATTTTGGCAAGGTCATGATCTCAGGGTTGTGAAATCGAGTCCTGTGTCTGGCTCCAAGCTCACTGTGGAGTTTACTTGAGATTCTTCCTCTCCCTCTATCTCTGCCCCTCCCTCTCCTCTCTAAATAAATAAGCAAAAATTTAAAAGAAATTACCCATTTCTATTTGAAGCAAAAATGGTTAGACCATCTTGTGGAATTTAAAGTAGATACAGATATAATACATATTGTAACTATAGTGTAAGGATGATGGGAATGAGGATAAATGCACCAGATGGGTGCAAAGTTCCTACATTTTATGTGAAGTCATCCAATTTTAGCCTTAATTATAAGTGAAAAATCAAATGTATATTATAATTCCTGGAAAAATTAGCTAAAAGGTAATGCAAAGAGGTATATCTAAAAAGTCAATGGGTAGATTAAAATGTAATTCCCCTAAATAATAAAATAATTCCCCCAAAAGGGCAGGAAAGGGCCACCTAGGTGGCTCCATCAGTTAAGCATTGGACTCTTGATTTCAGCTCAGGTCATGGTCTCAGGGTCCTGGGATAAAGCCTGGTGTCAGGCTCTGTGCTCAGTGGAAAGTCTGCTTCAGGATTTTCTCTCTCCTTCTGCCCCTGTCTCCTAATTGCTTGAGCTCTCACTCTCTAAAATAAATAAATCTTTTTTAAAAAGGGCAGGAAAGCTGAATAGAGAAATTAAAAACAGAGGTGACAAAAGGGAAACAAAAAATAAAACTAAAGACTCATATCCAGGGGGATCCCTGGGTGGCTCAGTGGTTTGGTGCCTGCCTTTGGCCCAGGGCACGATCCTAGAGTCCTGGGATCGAGTCCCACATCGGGCTTCCGGCATGGAGCCTGCTTCTCCCTCCTCCTGTGTCTCTGCCTCTCTCTCTCTCTATGTCTGTCATGAATAAATAAATAAATAAATAAATAAATAAATCTTTAAAAAAAAAGACTCATATCCAACCAAGCAAACAATTATATTAAATGGTAATGGGCAACCAGTCTAATCAGAAGACAGAGGTTACTAGAATGGGACAAGAAGTGATACACAACTATACATAGATGCTGTCTACAAGAGACCTACTTTAAATATAAAGTCATGTCGATGGAAGGTGAATAGGTTGGAAAAATGTAAATGCCAGCAGTAGGTATGACCAGGTTTGAGTGCCTTTATCAATACCAGATAAAATGGGCTTCAGGACAGGGAATATCACTCAAAGTAGAGAGACACCACCTAACAATGAAAGGATCAATTCATAGGAAGACATACCCATAATAAAGGTGCATGTGCCAAATAACAGAGCCTCAAGATACATAAAACAAGATGAACCACTCTAAAGGGGAGAAATAGGGACTCCTGGCTGGCTTGATTGGTAGAGTGTGTGACTCTGGGTCTTGAGTTTGTGAGTTTGAGTCCCATGTTGGTGTAGAGATGACTTAAAAATTTTTTAAAAAGATCTTTGAAAAAAATAACAGGGGAGAAATAGACAACTTCACAGTCATACGAAGAGATTTCAACACCCCTCTCTCAGCAATTTATAGAACAGTTAGACCATTAAAAAATCAGTAATGACAGAGGATCCCAACACATCTTGACCTAATTGATATTTATACATTTGAGTTATGATGTAAAATATATTTCTTCCTATGACTCATTTCTAATAAAGGATTGAAAATCACTCTGCTAGGGCACACACAGAGGACTAAATCATAGACCCTTAAAATTCAACATCTAGTGGGTCTGGCAGACACAGGTTATTATAATACCAGTGGAAATTGCTATAGGCAAGAGTAGGAAAGGGAAGGACTTAATGTTTATTCAGTACCTACTAGGTGCCAGGCCCTGTGCTTAACACATCACACAGTCACAGAATTCTCATTTCTTGGCCAGGTGGTATTATGATCCACCTTTTACAGACAGAGGACCTGAGGCCCAGGAAGGTAAAATTACTTGTCTAGTGTCACAAATGGGATTTGAAGCAGCTCTGACTCCTGCAAAAAGACCATAGGGCGGGATCCCTGGGTGGCGCAGCGGTTTGGCGCCTGCCTTTGGCCCAGGGCGCGATCCTGGAGACCCAGGATCAAATCCCACGTCGGGCTCCCGGTGCATGGAGCCTGCTTCTCCCTCTGCCTGTGTCTCTGCCTCTCTCTCTCTCTCTCTCTGTGTGACTATCATAAATAAATAAAAATTTTTTTAAAAAAGACCATAGGGAGACAGAGAGGGCAGTCCCTTCTCTTTGGAGGACAGTGTTACAAGGAAGTCCAGGTGTCGTGGGAACCATGTGGACGTGAGAGAAGAAGTGTTGTGAGCAAGGAGAGGAGGCAGGAAAGTCTGTGTGTGACATTTATGGACATCAGGTGACTGGATCTTGGAGGAGGCAGGAGGGACTGGTGGGACATGTGCTGGAGGGATGACAGGGGCTAGATCAAGTCCAGCTGAGCCCCTGTTTCTATTCCCAGGAAGAAGAGAGAAAGGTGATAGTGAGGAAATAAAGGGGACTTGAGTGTCTTGCTCGTCTGCCCCTCCTTGGCTGGCTGCCCTGAGAGATGGGTCTGGGAAGAATTTTCTCTACACTTAAATTGAGTGTCTCCAAAGTCCTGTCCTGAGAAAACCTGTGTGTTAACAGCAGGTGCATCTAGAGGCCATCATGACACCCATCCAGATGCTGAAACACATATGCCGTGTCCTTGGTCCAGACTAATGTCTTAAAGACTAGGGATGGGTAGTGTGGAGAGCTCTGCCTTCATCAGTTGTCAGGCCCCCCAAGGAGGGACACTGGGCTGAGCACTTAAACCAAGGAAGTTTGGGGGCAGCCAGGGTGGCTCAGCGGTTTAGTGCTGCCTGGAGACCTGGGATCGAGTCCCGCATCGGGCTCCCTGCATGGAGTCTGCTTCTCCCTCTGCCTGTGTCTCTGCCTCTCTCTGTCTCTGTCTCTGTCTCTCATGAATAAATAAATCTAAAAAAATAAAAATAAAAACCAAGGAAGTTTGGGTTGTTTGCTCTAAATGCATGGCTGTGGGTGAGAAAGGGACCTCCTGAAATGAGAGGCACTTGTTTCCCTGCCCAGTGCCAGGACTCCAGCTTCTCTGTTCTCACTTCCCAAGGGACTGCCTCCTGCACATGCTCCCCCAGAGCCTCCTGCTGGCACCCAGGGCAGGGTCCCTGAGACCATGACCTTTGGAACAGTGTTTTTCTTGGCATCTCAGGGATGCATTCTTCCCATGGGAGGACCTTAACCTGGGTCAAGTGTCCCCGCAGGTGACCAGGATGCCATCTGCAGAGCACACTGACATCCCCAGCTAAGTACCCAGCACTGCTGCAAACCCCTGCTGGACTGACTTGCCAGAAAAGATGGTTACTGCTGCTCTCTTCTATGCCTCTCGAAGGCAAAGTGGGGTCTGCAGAGAAAGGAGGATCAGAAAAGGATCCTCTGGTGGGGTCTCTTCCCTGGTGGAGGGGTGTGCAGCTCTTGGCTGTCCTGACTCCACATCAAAGCCTCCCACCAATGCCAGCCTGGGTCCCTGTGGAGCCCCAAACTGGGCGCAAAATCACCTGGGGGTTTTTCAAGCACACTTCAAAGTTTTCCCCTTTGGCGAGCATGACACAAGATCTGAGCAGATTCCCTTTGGGCCCATCAGTGGAGGGCTGTGGTGTATGTTATTCTGGCCTGCCCACATTCTGTGCACCTCCCTCCTCTTCTGGGCTCCAGCCACATGGGGTTACCCACAGCTCCTTCAACCATCGCTGGCTGCCACGTGCCCTTGCGTACAGCTCTCCCGGCGCCCGTGAAACCTCTTCCTCGGTGGCAGCTCAGCCAATGTGGCAGCTCCGGTCCTTCACCCTTCGGCCACGACAGCTGTTCCACGAAACTCTCTGAGACCCCACCCCGTCACATGGAATGAACCCTTCCTTTCTCCAGGGTGCCTCTGCCAACGGAGAAGTTCTGAGAAGTTCAGGGAATACGTGGCCTTGTGATTACCAATTTCTCAACACTAGGACACATCTGTCTGCTTTTGAAGGTTCCTGAAATAAGATTGACTCTTCCATTTCAGTGCACCCTTTTAATGTAGGTATGCTCCTCTCTGTTGCCTCCCCCCAGGAAAAGCTGCTGTAAAATCAAAGACAGGTGTCAGAATCGGGGTGACTCAGCCCCCTTCCCCGAGGCGTCTCCGTGGCCCCACAGCCTGGTGCAGACTGCGCGTGGCAAGTACTTGCTGGATCCAAGTGTGAGCTCAGCGCAAATACTCCTCGAGGCCTGCGCTAGGAAAAGTCATGTGCTCTGCAAAATGGAGCAATCGGGATGACAAAGGAAAGTTCTCATCCTTGAGGAGGTCAAGGCTGCTGCATGTGTGAATGAGAGGGTTGGGGCGGTCAGAAGGAACGCAGCCAACAGTGATGCCAGATAAAACCACCTGTGGCAGCACCTTGGCCTGGACGATGGGGCTTTGTATTTGAGGGATTTTTGTGATTTTTTTTTTAAATAAAGTTTTACAATTTGTAAATGTAAAATTTTCTCAATCCATTTGTATTTTCCCAATCCATTCCACAGAGAACCCTAATTGCCATTCTGTTTCTCAGTTTATAGAGAAAGGAACCGAAGCTCAGAGAAGGAAAGAGTCTTGCCCAAGGTCAACAACCAGAAAGCGCCAGAACCAGCTAGAAAGTGCTGGAACCAGGACCAGCTGCCCCGCTGTTCTCTTTCCCTGACTCCTGCTCTCTCTGAGCCCAAGTAAACTCTGTTCAGCAGAACCAACCTCTTCTTCTCTTTAAAATAGAAGCATGTAGCCCACTCTCCAGCAGAAGTCAAATCTCAGTCCTGTGAAATAAGAAGGAAACTCTGAAGTCTTTCCCTATGCCTTCTCCCCACACGGTCACCATGGCAATGGGAAAATATTATGCGGTGAAGGAATTGTGGGAATATGAATCAGCAGAACCAGCAAAAGGACCTTGGAAAACTGTGACTCCCAGCGGACAGGCCGCACTTTCAAAGTAAACACTCCAAGATGATGGATTGCACTTTGCCTCCTATAGAAACTCCACGGCCAACCTCACTCCATTAGCGACAGACCCGCTGTCTCCTGGCGAACCCTGGCCTCCTCCTCTCTTTATAAGAAAAGCTTTGGCCGTTTGTGAGCATGGTTGCTGCTTGGCAACACAGGGTTGTGGGTATCTGCTGGCTTCATTGAATTTTAAACATTTTCCCTTGCCAACTGGAACAAATTATGGATGTTGATTTGGGTGGATAGTTAACGTTGTCCAATGCAATTTCAATGGTGAAGAGTTCAAACCTGGCTTTTAAGCCTAGGATAATGAAGCTATTAATCAGGCATTAAATAATGTGAGAGAGTAATGACCGACTCATCCCGCTGTTGCTAAGCCTCCCTGAAATTCTCAGCCAATCTGTGGGGGATCAAAAATACTGATTCATTTCCTCAAAGTAGTTGCACATAGAATTGTCATATGATCCAGCAATTCCACTTCTGACTGTATACCCCAAACAGTTGAGAGCAGGGGCGCGAACAGATGTTTGCATGCCTGTGTTCACAGCAGCATCACTCATGAGAGCAACAGGTGGAAACAGCCCAAGTGTCCACTGACAGCCGAAAGGATAAACAAAAGATGGTATGCCTATAAAATAGAATATTATTCAGCCTTAATAAACGAGGAAATTCTAAAAAGCGCTAATTCAAAGGGACACATGCACCCCAATGCTTATAGCAGCATTATCTATAATACCCAAATTATGGAAGCAGCCCAAGTGTCCATCGACTAATGAATGGATAAAGAAGATGTGGGATATATACGTGTGTGTGTATGTATATAGGAATAGTACTCAGCCATCAAAAAGAGTGAAATCTTGCCATTTACAATGACATAGATGGAGCTAGAGTGTATTATGCTAAGTGGAATAAATCAATCAGAGAAAGATACCATATGATCTCACACAGAGGTAGAATTTAAGAAACAAAACAAATGAGCAAAGGGAGAAAGCAAGAGCGAGAGACAGACTCTTAACTACAGAGAACAAACTAGTGGTTCCTGGAGGGGAGGTGGGTAGCGGGACAGGGGAAGCAGGGGATGGGGATTAAGGGTACACCTGTCATGGGACGCCTGAGTGGCCCAGGAGTTGAGTGTCTCCCTGTGGCTCAGGGCGTGATCCTGGGGTCCTGGGATCGAGTTCCACATCGGGCTCCCTGCATGGCGCCTGCTTCTCCCTCTGCCTCTCTCTCTCTCTCTCTCTATCTCCCATACATAAATAAATAAAATCTTTTTTTTAAAGAAAAGGGTATACCTGTCGTGATGAGCACCAGGTCATGCATGGAAGAGCTGAATCACTGTATCATACACCTGAAACTAATATTACATTGTATGTTAACTATATAGAATTAAAAAGCTTTTTTAAAAAAGGTAAAGAAATTCTGGTGCTTATGGGGAAGAATAAACTTCTCTTCCTCTCTAAAGAAAAAGAAATGTAAATGAATTCTGACGCCTCCTACCACATGGATGAACCTTGAGGACATTACACTAAGTGACAATCACAAAAGGCGGTCACCTAAGGCAGTCATGCAAAGACAAATCCTGTCCGATTCCACCTGTATGACGTCCCTGGAGGAGACAAATTCAAAGAAAGAGAAAGTAGAACGGCGGTTCCCAGGAGCTGGGGGAGGGAGAGGCAGAGGCAGTGCTTACAGGATAATGAATATAGGGTTTCTGTTTTGCAGAAAACAGTAGAGATGGGTGGTGGTGGCGGCTGCACCACAGTGTAAATGTGCTTAATACTCTTGAGCTGTGCACTTTTTTTTAGAGATTTTATTTATTTATTCATGAAAGACACAGAGAGGGAGGCAAAGACACAGGCAGAGGGAGAAGCAGGCTCCATGCGGGGAGCCTGATGTGGGACTCGATCCCAGGACCCCAGGATCACCCCCTGAGCCGAAGGCAGATGCTCTACCGCTGAGCCACCCAGGTGCCCCTGAGCTGTACACTTAAACACGGTTAAGACGGTAACTTTTCTGTTTCCTGTGTTTTATCCCAATAAAAAAATACCATTTGAGGACTGAGTAAGGCAGTGGTTTGGGTGTCCCCGCCAGCTGATACAGACCAACCGCCGGCCAAGCCAGGGGTCTACCAAGAACCTTCTGTGCATATTTCACCAAGCGTGCTTGCTCCTGTGGCCATGCGCGGTCCATCCTGCTTCTCCTGCTACATACCTGGACTGGAACGCTGGTGGTGGCCTCTCTCCTTCTCTGCTTGGTCAGCCACTTCCCATTTCCTTCCTCTGTTTCCTTGGCAGCACCTCTGGGGTCCCCTCCAGGGAGCCTGCCCTGACCCTCCAAGGCCCTCTTTACCCTCTGTTTGCTCTGCGGGGCTCTGGCCTTTGAAAACATGAATGCTTGGCATCAGCAGCACCTGGGGGCTTGTTAGAAATGCAAATTATCCACCCAGTGAATCAGAATCTCTGGGCTCCAGCATCTGAGCTTTAACAAATTCTGCAGGTGAAGAGAAACGCACCCCCCCTTCCTTTCTCTCCTCCTCCTCTCACCCCAGAACTCTTAACCAACAGCTGCCCAATGAGTGTGCACCAAGGGCCTCACTGGCCCTTGGCCTGGGGCGGACTGAGGTGCCGATCTCATGCAGAACCCCCTGAGGGATGCTGTTCCACCTTGTTTGGCCTCTTCCCTGCCCTACTCCCCCCCCCCCCCCCCCGCCACTCTGCTCCAGGGCACCCACATTACATGCAGGGCAACAGCTCGTTCACGCTTGCACCACGGAACCGGATGCCCGGATGCGTAGTAGGTGTCTGCCGCTGTGTGTTAACCTCTATGGCTTAACACTGATCAACGCTTTTTTTTTTTTTAAAGATTTTATTTATTTATTCATGAGAAACACAGAGAGGAGAGAGAGAGAGGCAGAGACACAGGCAGAGGGAGAAACAGGCTCCATTCAGGGAGCCTGACATGGGACCCCATCTCAGGTCTCCAGGATCATACCCTGGGCTGAAGGTGGCGCTAAACCGCTGAACCACCTGGACTGCCCTGATCAATGCATTTTGAGAAGTATTCTTATCCACCCCAAAGGCATCAGTGCTTTCCACCAAGGGAGCCCCAGTGGGGCCGTTGACAGCATGGCTCCTTACTCTCCACACAGACACCCTGCCAGGCTTAGTGGGTGTCGTGGGGAATTTCATGTGTTCACTTGGCTGGACTAAGGGACGCCCAGACCACTAGTGAAACGTTATTTCTGTAAAGAAGCTCGCCCTCAGGGATGCCCAGGTGGCTCAGGGGTTGAGCATATGCCTTTGGCCCAGGGTGTGATCCCGGGGTCCCGGCATCGAGTCCCACATCGGGGTCCCCACATGGAGCCTGCTTCTCCCTCTGCCTGTGTCTCTGCCTCCCTCTCTGTGTCTCTCATGAATGAATAAATAAATAAAATCTTTTAAAAAAGAAAAGAAGCTCGCCTTTACCCCTGCGGGTGGGCACCATCCAGTCCACTACGGAAGTCCCGAATATAACGAACAGGTAGGGGAAGGGTGATTTTGCTCTTTGAGCTGGGACATCACCTCCTGCCCTGGGGATCTCTACACTCCTGATTCTGGGGGCTTTGGGACACAGACTGGAACTTACATCTCCTGCGACGTATTGGCTCTCAGATTCTCAGGCCTTTGGACTGGGATTGAATCATACCACAGGCTTTCCTGAATCTCAGGCTTGGAGATGGCTGATGGTGGGACGGCTCAGCCCCCCTAACCAGGTGCAACCAATTCCCATAACAAACCTCTTAAAGGCCCCTGTGTGTACCCCACTGCTTCTGTTTCTCTGGAGAGCCCTGAGTATACAGTGGGCTCTTCTGCTCTGCCCTGCTGCTGTCCCTGCCCAGGCACAATGAAAAGCCTGCCCGGCCCTCCTCTGACCCCACATTGGTGTGCATTTGGGTGGCAGAGACCATTCATTAGGCAGAATGTGCCTCTCAGGCTGCCACCTGCTGCAGCCCTTTCTCCTAGAAAGCAAGAACCAGCCTGTACCCAGGTGCCTTTAGATACGGATCACAGCAGTGTCTTTGCCAAAGGACGACACCGATGCGTATCTCAGGGTTGTCATCCACAGAGATAGGGCAACAAAGGAGCTGTGGCTTCCTTGGCTGCACCCCCATCCCCTGGGAGGTCCCACCCCACAGGAGGGCTGGTGGCAGTGTGTGGCCTGGGCTGGATCTCGCCCCGGCTATCCCACAGTGCAAGGCTCAGGCTCATCTTCACTCCTCAGAGCCTGGCTTCCCAGTGGGTAGAGCGGGGACAGCACCGCTCCCCTGCACAGGGTCTCACACGAGACCAGGTCCAGAGCGCAGAGGGGCAATTGCCAATTCCCTTGTCGCGCCGTCTAGCCTGGACACACAGGGGCAGCAACCCAGGCTTTGTGCTCCTCTGGGGAAAAGGCAGCAGGAACCAGTGAGGTTTTCTGAACAAGGGCCTGACACCAGGAGCTTAGCTTGGGTCCAGTGGGGAGGGGCGGCTCCAAGTGGGGAAGACCACCTTAACCCCAGGGGTGGCCAGGGGAGCACGAGGGACAGTGAGGGCTGAATTCTGGCCCCAGCTCCTACTGTCCATGTGACCTGGGCCAGGCCAGTGACCTCTCTTTATTGTCTGTGAAATTGCAGAAAAAGTGAGAGGGAGAAAGGGAAGGGGAAGGAGAAGGGATAAAGAAAAGGATGGGAGGAGGAGGGGGAAGGCCAGCTCTGGAGCTCACACTGCAAATCACTAGCCCACCTGGGATTCACACTTGTCTCCGATGCCCCAACTCTCGCACCCTGGCCTCTGGACCCTGCTGCAAGCCCTCTCTTCCTGAGGAAGCATTCAAGGCCCTTGGCTGGCCTGCAGTAGTAGCAAGAAGCCAAGTGCAGCCCTGAGACCCAAACCCTGCTTTCCAGGGAGGGCCTCCATGGGTCAGGGACCTCCAGTAGCTGAAGCCTCCCCCTGGCCCTGGCTGGCCCAGCAGAGCAGGTGTGGTGATGGGCAAGAAGGGCCACTGCCCTGAGCCTGAGCAGCCGGCCCACATCACTCCCCATGCTCATTTTTTTTTAAAGGTTTTATTTAGGGATGCCTGGGTGGCTCAGGGGTTGAGCATCGACCTTTGGATCAGGGTGTGATCCCAGGATCCAGGATCGAGTCCCACATCGGGCTCCCTGCATGCAGCCTGCTTCTCCTTCCTCTGCCTATGTCTCTGCCTCTCTCTGTGTGTCTCTCATGAATAAATAAATCTTTAAAAAATAAAATAAAAAAGTAAAGGTTTTATTTAGTGGGTGCCTGAGTGGCTCAGTTGGTTAAGTGTCCGTCTTTGGATCAGGTCATGATCTTGGGGTCCTGCGTTGGATTCCCTGCTTCTCCCTCTGTCTCTGCCCCGCCACCCTGTTTGTGCTCTTTCTCAAGCACACGCACTCCCTGTCAAATAAATAAATAAAATATTTTTTAAATAAATTTTATTTATTTATTTATTTATTTATTTATTTGAGAGAGACAGAGAGAGGGCAAGCAGGTGGGGAGGGAGCAGAGGGAGAGACACAAGCAGACTCCACGCTGAGCACAGAGGCCAACGCAGGGCTCCATGTCACCACCCTGAGATCACGACCTGAGCCAAAATCAAAAGATGCTCAACCCACGGAGCCACCCCAGCGCCCCTCCCACGCTCAGTGTTATTCTGTGCTGCAGCTCAGAGAGGTTAAGGAATGTGAACTGTAAAAGCTCAAATCAATCAAAACATCTGTACAGCTTAGTGGAGCATCCAGAGGACAACCCCAGTCATGAGAACTCTAACGCCAACAATAGCCAAGTTCGCTGGGTCCTCGGGGGAGGCCAGACACCTGCCCGAGTCTGAGCTCAGTTACTCCCGGGGTCTGGGGAGCATGCCCGCGCGTGCTCCTGTGTCTCGGCCTCCCTCCTCTCTGAGATCCATCCTGCTCTGTGTCCCTCTTTCCTTCTTCTTGCTGAGCGCCGTTTTACTGTGTGGATGCGCTGATCAATTTATTGATTTTAGTGTTGACAGACACGTAGGCAGTTTCCAGTTTAAGGTTTCATGAATGTGCTGCTGTGAACATTCTTGCCTTTTAGCAAATATGTATATTTATGTCTACTGGGGACATCACTAGGAGTAGTACGTGTGCACGTGCATGTGTGCACACACACGTGTCCTACACACACACACACACACAAATATGTCACACAGACATGCCAACAGTATAATTCTGCTTTAGTAGGTAATCACAGTTTCCCAAAATGCTTTCAACAATTTACAGTCCACCAGCAACGTGTGTGAATTCCAGTTGCTGAACTCTTGCCCAGCCTTCGTATTTGCAGGTACATAATGTCTAAACCAAGCAAAGCTAAGCTAGTGTCGGGGTTTCAGACAGCAATTTGCTTATGCGTTTGTGCCCAGAGGATGTGTCAGGGGCACTTCAGGTGCCATACCGTTCTGTCTCTTGATCAGGGTACTGGTCACACAGGTGTGTGTTCACTTTGTGAAAAGTCACCAGGCGGTGCACTTGCAACTTGCTCACTTTGCTGTATGCAACACTCGATGTCGATAAAAAAAATAATAAATACACTGGGACGCCTGGCTGGCTCAGCCTTTGGCCCAGGGCATGATCCTGGGGTCCCGGGATTGAGTCCTGCATCGGGCTCCCTGTGTGGAGCCTGCTTCTCCCTCTGCCTGTGTCTCTGCCTCTCTCTGTGTGTCTCTCATGAATAAATAAATAATAAAATCTTTTTAAAAAATAAATAAACACACTTAAAAACAATACAGGGGGCCACCTGGGTGGATCAGTGGTTGAGCGTCTGCCTCTGGCTCAGGGCATAATCCGGGGGTCCTGAGTCCTACATCAGGTCCCTGCATGGAGCCTGCTTCTCCCTCTGCCTCTGTCTCTGCCTCTCTCTCTCAATTTTTTGTCTCTCATGAATAAAAAAATAAAATCTTAAAAAAACAATCCAGGGGCACAGGTGCTGTGACTGTCCCACTGGTATGGATAAAGATGCTGAAGGTCCAGGTCATGGCCCAGTGGTGGGGTCCATTTCCTGGCCCATCCCCACATCTGTTCAGCCACTGAGTTGGTTCAGCCTCCAACGTGTTGCTCTCACAGGCCCCTGGTTTCTGTTGGTGCCAAGGCCTCAGGCTGGATGGCTCCCTGCTTACCTGTGGCTCCCCCAGGTGGGGTGTTGGTTCTTCTGTGGCCCTTGGGCAGCGTCTGAATCCCCCCGCCGCCCTCCCACTCTCTACTTGGCTGAAGACAAGTACTGAGTGAGACAGTGTGCTCAGCCTAAACTGGGATCCGTGATGCCAACGTGGGGACCGTCTGGCCCCAAGATAGGTGTTCACTTGGTGGGAACAAGACTGACGTTGGCGGCTGTCAGCACACGTTTGGGAGAGGAGCGGGTTCTGATCCTGTCCTCAAGGCTCTTCCAGTGAGGCTGGGGAGAAAAGCGTGTTTCCTGCCATAGGAGGCTAGCCGTGTGGAGGAGGGACCGGTGGGTAGCTGCCCTCCACCAGCAACATGACAGAAGAATTAAATTAATAGAAGGTGGAAAGTCATTTCCTTTGAACAGTGACTTTTAAAAACCCTGCATAGTAACACCCAATGTAAGGGAATTGTCCCGTGCATTACATTCTGTGGTCATTAAAGGCAGTAATCCCGGAGATGACACAGCAACGTGAGAAACACTTATGACATAAGGTGAGCACAAAGGATGGGAGACGCCCTCCTATGGGTGGCTTTTAGGGGCAGTTCTGCTGAGCAGCAGGCGGGCAGGGGGAAGGAAGCCCCGCACTGTCACGCTGCGTTTCCAAGCAAGGAGACTGGACTGCAGGTGATTTTTTTGTCCTCCATGTCACTAAATCTCCATAGAGATTTTGTTTCTTATACATATTTGGAAGTTTACTTTTTTAAAAAATGGAATGGTTTAAGCCCAGGCTCATAGCTCTTGATCCATGAGTGTTCACAGGGCTCAGGGAGCAGCTTACTCTGGCCCTGCTATAGGGGAGAATGAGGAGGGCCCTTGGGGGGCTCCCCCAGAGCTGCTGGGTGGGAGACTGTGCTAGGTGAGCCTGCTCCAAACCCGCAGTGCCACCTCTCAGCCACTCCCAGGACAGGCCCTCCCCGCTCCGACTGAGGCCTGGACCATGACCAGGAAGGATGGGATGCAAGGAAGTGCCCACACGTGAAGGCTGTGGATAGCAGAAAAGGAGCTGACAAGGGCAGCCCGGGTGGCTCAGCGGTTTAGCACTGCCTTCAGCCCCTGATCCTGAGGACCCGGGATCGAGTCCCACATCAGGCTCCCTGCATGGAGCCTGCTTCTCCCTCTGCCTGTGTGTCTGCCTCTCTCTCTCTCCTCTCTGTGTTTCTCATGAATAAATAAAAATAAAATCTTAAAAAAGAAAAGAAAAGGAGCTGACAGTCACAGAAGGATATAGTCAGAGAAACAAGACCGCCTCGCATAGGGCTGCCCTCAAGGGTGGCCGAAATATGACCTGCAAGACACAGCGGAACTGCCTGGAAGCCTCAGAAAATGTGGGCACATGTGGCAGCAGCTGGGCAAGAGGAGGGACGGACACAGGGGAGAGGTGACCTCCATCCAGCCAAGCAGACCATGCAGAGTTCACCTTGAACCCCGATGGCCAATGTGCCCACTGCGTGCACTGCAGTGCATCTGGGAGGCCACAGGTGGGCCTGGGAAGGGCAGGTGCCTGTGCTGGCCCCAGACACCTGCTACTACCTGGGTCCTACCCTGACTCTTGGCCCAGTGCTTATCGCATGATGCTACGGTCACATGGACCTGAGCACGCTCCCATTTGGAGGAATATGAGCCCTTTAAATCTAAACAGCATGTAAAGCACACACCCGGGAGTCAGCTTTTCAGCCGCTGGGCCTCTGCAAGGTCAGACTCTCAAGAGCTACAAGAGCTACGGGCCTGAAGCAAGTCGCCCGGGTGAGTGCAGCTGCTCTGACCCCTCCGGCCGCCAGCATTGCCATCAGAGAAGCAACAGGCAAGTAAACTCCAGAATCTTAGAAAACCAGAGTGCCATGTTGTAATGGAGCCAGAGGGGCGCCCCGCAATTTCACTGTCACGGGGAGGGGGGCAGGCAGTATATGAGCTTTACAAGAAGCGCTTGGGAGCAAGCCTTGTCAGGACTAAGCACTCCCGGCCCTCTTTGGCCTCCTCAGGAAGCCTCCCTACCAAATGCATAATTTATGAGGCTAGGCCAATGCATATTCATGAGCTCATCCCTTCCAAGGCCAATTGCTGTCTCTGAAAAATCCTCCCGTAATAAATTATTGCACGGGAAGTCAGGGCTGGGCCCAAGGCAGGCCTCGGTCCTCAAAATTACTACAATCTCTAAAACTTGCTTTGAAGAAAATGCTCCCAACTGTGCCTACCTTGGGTCAAATGTAGGGGAGATGCAAAGAATGAAGCCCCTAGGGACACCTGGGTGGTGCCCCCTGCTTGTGCTCTCTCTTCCTGTGTCAAATAAATAAATAAAATCTTTAAGAAAAAAAAAAAAAGAATGAAGCCTCTACTGTTGGAACCCCTGAACCCCAAGGCCGCACAAATAGGGACACGCCAGTAGCATTTCAGGCCAGTCTCCCCTCTCCCCGGAAAGAACAACCCTGTGTGCATGGTGGGTAGAACTCTGAAATAAGCTCTCCTAAGCCTCTGTTCACATAACAGCAAGAGCCAAAGAGTCCACTTGGCTGGTTCTTACCCTTTCTGGATCCCAGTCTTCCCCATCTGTGGACTGGGAGGCTGGTCCCTCCTGGCATCCACTCTGAGAGGGTCTTTTCACAGGTAAATACCTCTAAGACCAGAGCTAATTCGCCCATCAACGCCTTGGCTGGTGCCAGGGTATGAGTGGAGGTGTTTTCTCCTACTTCGTGGTCCAGGAGAGAACGTGCATCTTAGAATCAGCGGGATCCTAGGCTCTGATGAACACAGGCACACTTGCTTTGTCCCATGGCACTTCAGGGATACCCCGCTATTTACACATTGAAGATTTGTGGCCGTCCCGTGTCAGACAAGTCTCCTGATCCTATTTTTCCAACCGCATTTGCTCACTTTGTGCTCTACGTCCCAGTTTGATAATTCTCCCAAAATTTCATTATTCTTCTCACTATTCTTATATTTGTTATGGGGACCTGCGCTCCTTGATCGCCACTCACTGAAAGCTCAGCGTGGTTAGCATTTTTTAGAAATAAAGTATTTTTTGATTAAGGTATGTATATTGTTGTCTCAGACATTATGCTATTGCACACTTCAGAGATAACTTATCTATGCACTGCCGACCAAAAAACACATTTGTCCCAGTTTATCATGATAGTCACCCTATCGCAGTGGTCTGGAATCGAACCCGCAACATCTACAAGGCGGGTCTCCACAGCACTAAGCTCCCACTTCCAAAGCCCCTCCACCCCACCCCCAGTGCTTGCAGAGGTGCAGAGATAAAGGGCATCTCACTGAGCACACGGGCTGACTCCTAGCAGGTGCTCAATGAACATGAGTCTTCCCTTTCCACTCCTGGAAAGCAAGGACAGGCCCATTCATCCTAATTTGTGTCTGGTAGAGAAATCTGTTCACAAAATTCCTGAAGTCCGCATGTTATTCGGTGGGCTTTGTGGCATTTGAAGCGTTAAGTAAGTGCCAGTTTAATTTAGATGTGGGGTGGGAGTGAGAGGGAGCTTAAGAAGTTTTCCCAAACTAGTCACAACCCAATTAAAATGTTACTCATGAAACCCAAGACAGTGATTCAGTTAATACTCCATCTGGCATTTCTTGCTTACAAGCAACTCACATATGACTCAACTTTGATTCTGCTTTATTAAACATTAACCAGCACACTTCCTTACCCCAATAAAAAGCCATCTTGAAAGCCTCACCGCACACGAGCGTGTGTGCCCGTGCGTGCACACGGGCATGGGCAAGCTCCTGCACGAGCACCCCAGGGTGTGTGACCTGGGGTGTGTGTAGGGCTAGTCTTGTTGCTGTGTGACCTGTGCTGTTACACAGGGCCCCAGGCTTGGTTTAATGTTTTGCTGTCACTACCTTGAGATCCTCGATAATTCTCGAACAGCGGCCTGTGTGTTTATTTCACATGGGGCTCTGCAAATTGTGTGGGGCGTCTGGGTCGGTGTGTGTGTGTGTGTGCACATCTAGCCCACGAGTCCCTGTGAGCATGGCCGTGAGCCGTACAGATGTGGGGCAGGTGCCCGTGTGAGGACGGGACGGGGGGTACTGGAGAGAGTAAACGTGGGGAGATGCGGAGAATCTCATGGATGTGCCAAGGAGGTCCTGAGACCGAGGCCCTTGAGCCACACAGGAAGCCCCGAGATGCAGATTCCAGGGGCCTGGGTGGGGCTCAGGAATGCATTGCTCCGGGCAGCACCCTCCCACCCCATGTGGCTGTAATGACACCAAAGTTTGAGAACCCCAGGCTGGAGGTTTGGGGCACTGAAAAGTGAGGCCTATGATTCTTTAGATTCTTTAAGGAGAGGTTTGGAACATCACTGAGCTCAAGTCATCTCACCACCCACCCTATTATCTCAAGTTGAGATTCTTAAAGGAACAGAAGCCTGCCAGGAACACCAGGAATGGATGGGTACCAAGGCTGCTAACCTCAGGGAACCCCGGGCCAGAGGCCTCCCTCGGCTGCCTGGGCCCTGAGCCAGGCAGTGACTCATGCTGGAGCAGGCCGGGGTGGCCTTGATGCCCCCTCACCTCTCTGCAGCAGCAGGGCAGGGCCAGGGCAGCTACTCCTGTGACTTCTCCAATTCATCAGCGGGGGCCACCCCATGGACCCTGCTCCTTGGCCCCCCGCCCCTGCTCGTGTTCCTGGCCTGACATCCCACACTGAGACCCACCCTGAATCAGAAGTGATTGGTGGTGATCAGCAACCCGCCCCCCCACCCCGTACTGTCGGGAGGGGCACCTCCAGCAGCACGAGCAAGAGCAAGGGTCCTCATTGCACGCCAGGGGGCCCAGCAGCTGCTGACCCTTGGATCGTTGGCACCCGGTGGCCTCACCCAGGATATTTCTGTTCCCAAGCTCCATTTCACTGAAAGGCGTTGCAGGGTCAAGATGCTCTCCCATCGCTGAGTACAACAATGACGGGGACAGGAGCCACCACTTGCCAGCTGGTGACTGGGGGCGGGTCACTTGAGCTCTCTGAGTTTCGGTTTCATCGTCTATGAAATAGCCCATCCCTCTGCTAACTCTTGGCTGGCGCTTGGCTCCTGCCCCCTGCCTTCCTCAGGCACACCTCCTCCAGGCAGCCCCTCTGGACCAAGAAACGCACCTCAAGTCTTCCCCACCCCTCCCCCATGGCAAAGGGGTGGTGGGGATTGAGCCACCAATCAGCAGTAGTGCAAATTAGAATTGGAGTCCTGCAAGCTTTGGGGACCAGGAAAAGCCCCCTGTTTCCCAGGAAGAGAAGTGGCCCCACCCTGAGTGCTTTTTTCTGTAGCTGCCACTGTGGGCCACCCCCTGTGTGCCAGGCACCCGGGAGCCTCTCTGCTGGAGCCCTTGTGTGCTGGAGCCCACAAGAGGTAGGCAGGGATGGCATAGATAAGGGGATGAGGGCTCAGAGAGGTTGGGGTCTTGCCCAAGGACACACAGCTTGTGTAACCTGAGATTGAAACCCGGGGCCTTCACAGAGACGCTGATGCAGGGACCTCGCCCCTCCGAGCAGTGCCAGCCCAGCCTCAAGGCCCTCTGGAGCCCAGGATCCCTGTGCCCTTTGAGGCTGCGTGTCCCCGTGGTTCCTCCCTCGGCTTCCCGACACAGCGCGGTGGCAGGGAGCCCAGCGCCAGCCCTTCTATTATTCACGCCTCCCTTCGGCCGCCAGCAGGGACCTGGCCCAGAGGCCCCGGCGTTGCCAGGAAAGATAAGGCGCCAACACCTGACTCGTCCGCTTCTGAGCTCCATCTCGATTTTCCAAAAGAACACAAAGGCCTGTTGTTCCTGGCCCTGGGCCGGAAGTCGGCCCTCCTTCTCATGAAAGGCAGATAAGCCATTAGCAGGATTAAGGCCGGTTAGATGCTGTTAAAAAGACAGGTTAGATTTACAGCTTTTCCTCGTGACCACCTGTCCCCCCTGTAACACTGCATGTGTTTGAGGGGCGGGCGCCTGCCATCTGCGGGTCTGGTGGGGAGGTACGGGGGAGGCATCGGATCCCGCGTGGGCTCGGCGCAGCACTTCCCGGCCTAAGAGGTGGGGAAACTGAGGCTTGCTCAGACCACTTAGCTGCTGGACGGCTTTGCCCGTGCTCCCTGCCCCGTGCAGGATCCAAGTGGACTCACTCGTCCTCACGACAAGACTTGAAACACGTGAATGCGTGTGTGCAAACCCTGCCCACCCACACCTGAACCTGTAACTTTACAGTTGGGACAAGCAGAAATCGAAAACAAGAGGGCCTAGGCCACCAAAGGGAAGCCCGGGAGGTCGGCCTCAGCCCCTGCACCTCATCCTTCCCCCTTCTCCTCTGGCACAGGGAGCCTCCCACCCCGGGCAGGCCAGGCCTCGACTTGAAGCCTCACCCAGAGGACTAAGGTGATGTCACAAGGAGGGACACCGTGTGGTGGTGTCGTGTCCCCCATCCCCAGGGCTGAGGCTTCGGAGATCACCAACAGTAGCCCCTCCCCCACTTGCCACATCAGGAAACTGAGGCCCAGAGAGGGAAGGGATGCGTGTGATGAGCCACACCCTCTGAGCCCCGTAAAGTGGGAGTGATGGTCACCCCTGGCAGTGGGGCCATGGAGTGAGAGAACAGGGTGCACAGGGCCTTAGACGGGTCTCGACCCTAGGGTCTCCTTCATAAAGGCTGCAGGAGGGACAGCAGCTAGCAGCGTTAGAGGAGTAGCAAAGCTGTTCGTTGAGTACCTACTATGTGCCAGGGGCTGGACATAGGCTCAGATGTGGATGCCGCCCTCACAACGGTCACCATCTGATGAGGGGCCCCTGGCACGGAAGGAGAGGCTGGGAGGGAAGCAGGGCTTTGCTAGGAACGAGGGGGTGTTCCAGGCGGAGGGACCAAAAGGCGAGAAGTGGCCCAGAAAGTGCAAGGTTCTAGCTCCTGGCTACACTTGGGGTGTCAGGGGTAGGGGGGCTGGGGGCCACCCCAGAGAGGTGGCGTGTGCCGGGATGAGGTGCGTAGAGTTAGCTCCAGTGGAGAGAAATCTTCGAGAAGTCCCACCAGCTGAAATGTCAGGGACCCTGGGCCGCAGGGCTGAGAGGACAGGTGCCCCATGGGAAAGGCAGGCGATGGGGGCGCTGCCGGGGAGGGGAGGAGGTGACAACCCCGTCTTTGCAGGCAGGGCCCCCTCCATGCACTGCACTTGCTGAGCCACCTTCCCCGCTTCCCAATCACGGCATCCCAAGGCGAGCCTTAAGTCCCAGACAGGGAAACCGAGGCTCGGCCAGGCGCGGTCATGCCCACGCTGGAGTGAGGCCCACGCCGGGCCGCCTCCCACAGAGGCCTGGCTCTTGCTCAGGCTCCCCTCTCAGCTTCCCAGAGAAGGACTTCCATCATCTGCATGGTTCAGGGTTTATTTTCGTATTCGGACTTCACAATTTTAAAAAACTGCTGTTTTAAAAAGAGTATTTTTTTTCATGTGTATTTTTGAAAGGTAGCAGCTGACTCTTCCTGCAGTCGGGCCCCACCGTGCTTCCTCTCCCACCAGCCCTGTTTCCTCCCGGCCATACATCACTTTCTTCATGAGGGGGACGGGAAATGAAGGGGAGACGGTTGCCCTTGGCGCTTGGGAAGCTGCGGTCCAGGAGCCAAAGACGGTTCAGGAGGGAGAGAGCAGAGCAGGGCTCGGAGGCCAGGAAGATGTGGGCTCTCGCTTGGACGCAACGCTCTTCCCTTGGGGGGATCTGAGCCCCTCGGGCTGCTTCCCGGGGTCCCCAGCCAGCACCCCAGGAGGCCGCAAAGTAGTCGGGGACCCTGTGATGGTGCCTGCGATTGGCTGAAGACACCAAGCTCTACTCACTAAGTCCTTTGGATGTTACCATGTACGGGGAAGGGGTCTTGGCAGATGTAATTAAATTAAGGATCCCGAGGTGGGGGGCAGGGGGTGCCACCACCAGAGAACTCTTAGAGGGAAGCAGACAGAGATCTAATCCCAGAAGGAGGACCATATGGCCACGGATGCAGGGCCAGAGGGATACGGGCCCAAGTCATGGAGCATCACCAGAAGCAGGAAGAGGCCGGGGACGGATCCTCCCCCAGCGAGAGCATGGCCGTGCTGACACCTGGACTTCGGCCCAGTGAGTCTGATTTCAGACTTTGGGCCTCCTGAACTGTGAGAAAATTAATTTCTGTTGTTTCAGGCCACCAAGTTTGTGGCCATTTGTTACAGCAGCCCCAGGAAGCAAACGCGGTGCCGCAGCCAGACTGGGCAGGAGCGGGAGGGCTCGGGGGAGACAGCCAGGCCCCTGGGGTGGACGCCACCAGGCTCACCGGGGCCGGGCACCAAGCCGTCCTCCTGTCTCACCCTGTGTCGTGCAGTCTGCACCCCTGCGCCCCCTCGGGGTGGCGCCAGGTGGTAGTCCCAGGTGACCCCTGCAGAAGCAGAGGCAACCAGAAAGGCGTGCTCTCTGCCCCCACTGGGCGGACGCTCGAGTGCACAATGAACAAAATAAAGCTACACTCTGCCTAAAGCCGTGTTCTGCTTCCCTCCTGCCTTCACTGCTTCCCCTCTCCCCCCGGAGAGCCCCTCCCACTGAGGCGCATGCACAGACCCGAAGCCCCTCTCCTATCTATAGAATCCCCCCACCCTGCCCTTGACCACCTGCACTCCTCCATTCGTGCGTGGCAGCCATCCTATAAGGTACCATCAGCCTCACTTTCCACACGAGCAAAGGCCCAGAGACATTCTGTGGCTTGCAAAGGTCACACAGCACCGGGCAGCAGAGCTCAAATGCCAATGCCGATCTCACTGATTCCCCAGCCACACTCCCGTCCCCTGTTTCTCACCAGCTGCCCCAGTGGCTATGGGCCCAGTGGCAGGTCAAGAGCCTGGCGCTCCTGCCCACGGCAGCGTCCACACCCAGCCCCAGAGCCTGGCGTCCCCATGGGGTATGGCCCACCTTTCCCAGATTATAGACCCAACGGAACATCCAGGGCCGTCAGGGTGAACTCTCTGCATTTCTCCCACTGGGCTCCAGAATAGAGCATGAATTGTTCCCTCTGGGGCAGCCTAATGAGCCTGCTATCTGGAGGTGGTTTTGTTTTCCACTCGTGATGAGGTGATTGTGTTTTTTGTCACCTCCCACCCAGCTCAGGTTACAGCGACACAATCGGCCTGGCCATCAGCACCTCCGCCAGGCCCCAGGCTCCTGCCCAAGCTCACAGGAGGATGCTCCTGGCCTATTTCCAGAGCTCTCCATTGACGGACAGAAGCTTGCAAGTCCAGGAAGGGCAATGTGACCAGCCTCGGGAGGAGTCAAGGGGAGGAGGCCAAATAACTGATGATAAGAAACTTGCAGGTGTCCCTCACCGGAAACCCGAATGGCGGGCCAGGCTTATCTCCACTGAGCGTGTGGCCTGGACACCTGCCTCTCTACTGGGTGGTGCACACGCCGCCAGCCCGCTTGGCCTGCCCGGCCCAGCAACTAGGGAGAAATCACCTAGGGCGAGGCCACGGTCAGTCCGTACCTTCTCTCATGAGGTTTGTCCCTTTTCCTTTTTTTTTTTTTAATTTTTTTTAATTTTTATTTATTTATGATAGTCACAGAGAGAGAGAGAGGCGCAGAGACACAGGCAGAGGGAGAAGCAGGCTCCATGCACCGGGAGCCCGATGTGGGATTCGATCCCGGGTCCCCAGGATCGCACCCTAGGCCAAAGGCAGGTGCCAAACCGCTGCGCCACCCAGGGATCCCGGTTTGTCCCTTTTCTAAATAGATTTGGGACATGCAGAAACCTCCAGCTTTCTCCGCGTCCCTCCCTCGCCTTCAGAAGAGGGAACGTAAGTCCAGACCGCAGCTTCGAGCAGGAAACATTCGCTGGGCAGCTGCTCTGTGCCAGGACCCTAGAATTATCTCCCTGAATCGTCCCCGCAGCCTGTGAGGTGGGCACTTCCCTGTCCCCACTTTACAGATGAGGACATTGAGGCTTACATTCTCAGAGCCAAGGGGGCAATGCTAATGAGAACACAGAAAACACACTCGACACCACCAGTCGCTGGGGAAGGGCAAATCAAAGCCACCGTGAGATACCTTCATACCCACTAGGATGGCTGGAATCAAAAAGGTAACCGCCCGCGTTGGTGAGGACGCGGAGAAGGGGGATCCCTCGCGCACCCCTGGGGGGGAATGCCGGCTGCCACTGTGGAAACAGGTACAGAGGTCCTCCGAAAGTTCAACACGGAGCCACCCTCCGATCCGGCAGTCCCACATGGAGGTGTACGCCCAAGAGACACGGGCATCCATTCCCACAAAAAGTTGTGCGTTCATGTCCGCGGCAGGATAGACCTACCAGCCCAAAGGTGGAAGCAACCTGAACACCCATCTCCTGGTGACTGGATAAATAACATGTGGCCTCTCCCCACGATGGGTTAGTATTTGGCCACAGCAGGAATGAAGTAGGGATGCAGATCACACGTGGAGGGGCCCGAAAATGTTCTGCGAAGCAAAAGAAGCCCACGACCTGTACAATTCCATCTATGTGAAATGTCCACAGCAGGCGAATCCGTAGAGACAGCGAGAGACGAGGCTGCCGGGGCCTGGGAGTGACTGCAAATGGGTGGGGGTTTCCCTACGAGGTGATTGAAATGTTCTCCAAGGGACCTTGGGGGGTGGCTGCACAGCTCTGGGAACAGACTAAGACCCACCGCAGTGTACGCTTGGGGCAGGTGCGTTGAGTTACATTTCAATCAAGCCGCGTCCAAAAACCAGAACCTGAGCATCACTGGGGACTCAGAGGGACCCGAACGCACCTCTCCGGGCCAGCGGCCTCCAGGTGCCTCCCCAGGCCGAGGCCCCAGCTCTTCCCCCCACCCCCGTGGGGAAGACAGGACTTGCCCTGTCCGCGTTGCCAAATCCTGGGGTTCACTGAGACCGCAGGCCCCTCCAGAAAGGAGCGGCAGGAAGAGTATTTTCTGCAACTGCACCAGTGCTTTGACATGTTTTTCCATCCCAAATAAATCAGGCGGGAACCCTGGAAGACGTGTTTAAACTAGGTAGAGAGTTCTCTAAACAGTCTGGGGCTTAGAGGTTGAAACGTGAGGCCCAGGCTCCCTCCCCAGGCAGGGAGTCCTAGGATCCCCACCCCAATTCCAGCTTAATTTCTAGCCATTCAGCTGACGTCATCGACCCTTACGGAAAGGCTTAGAGAAAACTTCTAGTCTTTGCAAACATTATTTTTAAACCAGGTCTTATCTCATTATACAAAATGGGGTTCACGGCCACGGCCCTCCGGTTAAGCTCGTTTGGTTAGACCCCGGTACAAATCAAACTGAGGACACAGCCTTTCCGTGGTGGTGTCGTGGGATCAAGGAAATAGTGTCGGCCTCAGAGAGCTGGAGCAGAGACTCGTAATTCACCTCCCACTGGATGTCTACAATCGTTTCCTTCTACACTCAGACCCTATTTCTTTGTCCGTGGGCTGTTGATTGAACCGGCTCAGGAGCTATCCAGCCCAGCACCCTCTTCAGTGCGTTAGCAAATAATAAATCAATAGAGCTTTGCAGCCATTAACAGCTAATGTTTCTCTTGGTTATGCTTTTCCTCGCTGGTGTGGTGACCGAATCTTTCAGAAACTTATGTTTGCGCTTTGAAATGCAAATTCAGATCTGTGGGGAAGAACACATTTTGAGAAATCTTGCCCCTTGCTTTGTGACTTGCATGTTGGAATGATTCATAATCTGCATTTCAGATGCTTATGGACTGCAGCTCAGACGATATGCTTCCAACATTTCATAATTAAAATGGATTACTTTATTTATTTATTCTTTTTAAGTCAATTGGGAACAAAAGTCAACAGGGGCGGAGGGAGGTGCAGAAATGACTGCGGTTCACAAACGGGGCTGTACTCCGCCTTCTGGCCGTTAGGTGTGGCCATGTGACTTGCTCGAGCCAATGCAGTGCCAGCAGTGGCTGCATGGGCCACTTCTGCATGGGGGCATTTAATTGTCAGTGTGATGTCCCTGTCTCTCTGCCAACCCCATAACCGGGGAAGCGTGGGTCCATATGGAAGCATCAGGCTGAGCCACCACGTAGGTAACCCTCCCTGAGAGTTACCCAGATCCGC
The DNA here is from genome assembly GCF_048164855.1 of Canis lupus baileyi. Classification (NCBI taxonomy): domain Eukaryota; kingdom Metazoa; phylum Chordata; class Mammalia; order Carnivora; family Canidae; genus Canis; species Canis lupus. The sequence goes on along the minus strand of NC_132846.1, from coordinate 69,573,745 downwards.
AAAGGCCTTTGCATGAGCGGGAAATAGACCTTTGTTGCTTTAAGCCATTGAGATTTGTCTTTTTCCAGAACACTCTGAGTCCATCCTGAGTGATACAGTCAGTGAAAAACAAAGGATCTGTTGGGATGAATGCAAAGATTTGAAATCAGTCGTGGTGGATGACAACAGGTATCTGTGACTCATCTCCACCACCTCTTTCTTTCTTTCTTTTTTTCTTTCTTTCTTTCTTTCTTTCTTTCTTTCTTTCTTTCTTTCTTTCTTTTTCTTTCTTTCTTTTATAAGATTTTAGTTATTTAATTAAGAGAAGGAGCATGCGGGTGAGAGGGAGAAGGAGAGAATCTGAAGCAGACTCTACACTGAGCACAGAACCCAACACGGGGCTCCATCCCACAACCTCGAGATCATGACCTGAGCCGCAACCAAGAGTGGGATGCTTAGCCGATGCTCAGGCTGTGACAGGAGCGGCGCAGAGCAGGGACCCAAGCCCCACTTGATGTTGGAACACAGGACATGTGTGCAGAGCCATGTGCTCGCCCGTAGGATTCTGAGGGTGGATGCCAACAAATCCCCTTCCTGTGGCCTAAAAGGAAAGGAGGCTTGTCGCGGGTCACACAGCAATGAACCCCACCCAAACATCTCCCCTGACATCCAACATCCTGTGAGCCACACAGGGGTGTCCAGCCTGGCACCCTTCACCAGATGGTTCAGAAGTGGGAGCTCCAAGGGGGCAGAGTCCCCTAAGAACTGCAGAACCAAGGGGGCTCTCTGGAGGAGGCAAAGCCCCATAGAGGCCAGAGGATGGGCTGGCTCAGGTGGGGCCCTTCTGCCATCAGGAGCAGGTGCCGGCACACCTGTGGTGAGGGTTTTAAGGTTCATTCCTGGGCACCATGGACTGCCACCCATGCCCACCCCCCAGACCCAAGGCTCAGAGGGAATGTGAAGGCGCCATTTCACAGGAGCCCCCATGGCACTCTCTGGGGTTCTGGTGTCACCTGCACTTAACAGATGAGAATAGTGAGGGTCAGACAGGAGAGCCTGCCTGCGTCCACAGCGTCCACGGTGGGGGCCAGGCCTGCCTGACTTTGGACACCTTCCTCTAACCACCCCCATGTGTTTTTACAGACAGACTCTGGGTCTTTGCCAGGCCACCCCCAGTCCCCTGGAGATGAGCATCTGTCCTCTGGACCTCCCTGCCCCCATATTCAGCAGTTGCTAAGCCCCCTACTCTCCCCATCCCTCCCCTCCCAAGTCAGCCTCACCCTCTCTCCTCAGGACCATCTTGCCAGCCTCCTCCTAGGGCTCTTGGCCTCCAGACGCTCTAATCCCTGCCCCCTATACATGGAAGCAATTCAGGTTAACCCCCACCCCCCACTAGAGTTCTCACTGGCTCCCTATTGCCCAAAAGGTGAAACCTGAACCCACTTACCTGTCTAGAAAGGGGGAAGCCCTCATCAACAGGATGGGAGCAGCCTAGAGAGATGACAAGGCCCAGGGACCAAGCCTGCCTCTCCTGGGGGAAGAAGTTTCCTCTCCAAGAGTAGGGCCCAAATCATGAAAACGGTTTGCTTTAAGCTCTTTATAGAGACACAGGCCCTGGCCCTGAGCTCAGCTGGTAAACATGAAGGAGAATGAAACCCAGGCCAGGCCAAGGAGGGAGAAGGAAGTGGGGCTCTCTCTGGGCTCTGGGGATGCCAGGAGAGATTGAGTGAGACATGGGATGGTCCACCCCAGTGTCAGGCCCTCCAGCCTTGGGAAAACCCCCTTGTATCCAGGCAAAGAGAGATACTTGGGGAGCCTTTGGGGGACCCCACAGAGCGGCTGGCCCTCCCACCTGCTGGCCCTCCTGTACTCAGAGCAGCTCCAGGAGCCGCAGAGCTCTGAGGGAGGTGCTCCAGACAGGGGCAGCCACCAGCACGCCTGTCCACTGTCCACTGTGCAGACAAAGGGAGGCTGGGGTCCAGAGGGGACACGGTAGTGGTGATAGGAGTCTACACAGGAGGACGAAGAGAGTCACTCTGTTGGCTGAGCACTCACTCAGGTCAGGGCTATCCATCCTCACCACACCCTCCAAAGACGGCAAACAGAAACCCACCACTGAGGCTCAGAGAGGCTACTCGAGTCACCCAAGGCCACAGAGCCAGGGGTGGGAGCGCAGAGATTCGAACCCTGGGCTCTGGCGGACTTGCATTCGTTGCTCGGCTGAGAGTACAACGGCCCATTCTTTGGTGCCTGGAATTGTAAAACTGCTTTGCTGGAAATTTTCCCAAACATGTGGGGAATGACAGCACAGAGGCTGGATTCTCTTCCTGCAGAGTGCTGCCGGGCGGGGAGGGCCAGACGCGAGGTCAGAGGCAGGAAGAGACAATCAACAGACCCAGGATGTGCGGAGCCAGCCCCTTCCGGGCCGCCCCTCTGTCCGGGGGATGCCAGCACTTAGAGACGCTGGCTCCAGACCCAGTGGGGGACATGGGAGGGCCCCATTTCACAGACGAGGGAATGGAGTCTCAGTGGGAAAGTGGCCCGTCCAGGGCTCTGCTTCGCTCAGGGGCAGAGCCAGGCCTCGGATCCAGACAACTGTAAGGGAAGCCCCTTTGCTGGACGGGGTGCGCGGGCTGGCAGTTACTGGTGCAGGCGGTTCCTGCTATAAATACAGTGTTGACTCCCTGGTAACCTTAGCCTCCAGGCTCCCCTGTCCAGGCACAAGGCCACAAGTCCTGGAGCTGACCGCCTGCCACCGTGCTCCTGCTCTGCACAATGTTCCTGACGCCCTGACAAGGTACCACATTTTTTTTTTTGTACAGGCTCCAAATTATCGGAGACGATGCTGAGCTAGCTGTGTCTGAAATGAGAAGGGCTGTTGTTCAGATGAGAGCCAGAAGGGCCTATGAGAACCAGCCCCCACCCTGGGGTGAGCAGGATGGGATTTCCCAGACAGGGCCCTTAGTTTGGGCCTGGGGAGCTGGGTTCGAATCCTAACTCTACCATGTACCAGCTGGGCCACCTGGGTCTATTTGCCTCTCTGAGCTTCCGTTTCCCCAGCTGTACAGCAAAGTTCATGTATCCCGCTCCAGGGATCAAGCGATGTCCCTGAAGTGGCCAGGACAAGACACAACACCTAATTCGTCCCCTTCATTTTCCTCTTCGGCTGCAGCTCACTTACTGGTTGAACAGTAGTAACAGTCACACTTGCTCACAGGAAGCCTGGCGTTCTTTTAAGCGGGTTACACACTTTTGATCACTTAATCCTCATTGGGACTTGAGGAGCTAGTGTCCTGTTATTGTCTCCACGGAACAGATAAGGAAACTGAGGCACCATGACCTCCAGGAACCCGCCCACAGCCACACAGGTGGTGGCTGGTGGGGTTTGTGGGGGCGGCGGCGAACTTTCCCGCTGGAGACGCAGGTCCAGAGATAGCTTTCGGAAAATAGGTAGAAATATTTCACAGCAGCCTCCTGGACCCAATCTCTGTCGTGGGGTTGGAATCCTAGAAAGTCTTGAACTTCAGATGACACATTCCAGGAGACCACCCCCCAACAAACACGCACACACCTGCACCCAGGTGTTCTTTCACTCCTGCCTCCCATGATCCGCAGCAGAGACGAAAACCAGGCCACGGTATTTGACAGGCGGGAAGCCAAGTCCCGAGCTCGCCCGGGGTGACCTGCCCAGCCAGGGTGGGCAGAGCCATGACCATGCCTGCCGGCCCCAGCCCAGCTGACCCTCTCCTAAGCAGCGAAGGGGCGGTAAAGGCTGTGTCTCCTCCCAGCCTCCCGGACACACACACACACACACACACACACACACACGCAGATGCACACGCTCAGCACCCAGTCCATCGCCTCGGCGGGCTAAATATTGTTCTGGCCTTCCTGAAATACCCAGCTCCGTGCGGGTGGTTTTACAAGCTGCTAAAAGCAGGACCGTGTCCCTGGTGGAGGGAGAGAGCTATTCCGGGTTCGTGTCAGGTGTGCGCAGAGCCAGCCAGAAAGGGCCTGTCTGCGGCACCCCCACCCCCCCATACCGGCTCCTCCGCGGACAATTCTTGGCAGCCTGCACTGCTGACGCCTGGCGGAAGAGGGTGAGGTCAGGCCAGTTTTGTCGGTGTCCCCCTCCCCAACACACACACGCACACACACTCTGTTCCAAATCTGACTTGGCCAGGCCCGGGCGCCAGGACCGTCCATCAGACACCACGCCAGGGGGTGTCACGTTGCCAGCAATCATAAGCACCCCGGGACCCCCAGGACTGCCTGACATGCCCAGGATTCTCCACGGGGCTGCAGGACAGATAAGAAATCCAGGGGACCCCAGATGGGCAGAGGCTTAGGAAAGAAGGCGCCACTGGAGGGGCCAGACAGGGAGGCTCCCGTGCCCCTGGGCTCCTGCCCAGGACCCTCCACCTGCTGCTTTGCGGGGCCATCACTGAGCGTTCACGGCACATCAGGCTGTCACACTTTATCACAATCTGCAATCTGCACAAGCACCTGAGGGGTAGGGACTGTTACCACTGTCCCTTTTTTCACCCGGGGATACTGAGCTTCAGAGCAGTTAAGCTGCTTGCCCAAGGTCGATCACCCAATCTAGAAACGAAAGAATTGGGATTCGAACCCGGGCAGCCTGGATTAGGCTGCCTGCAGCCCCTGCCCCACCCACTGCCAGCTCAGAGGGACGTCTTCCCAGAGCTCGCCTTCAACCGGTAGGAGCCAGGGTGGCCTGCCAGTCCCCAGCAAACCCCTCGCCCCGGGGAGGGCAGAGGGTACGTGGGCAGGCCCCGTTATCTGGCCGCCCCTCTGCCTTCGTGCCCCTGGCCGCTTCCACCCTAGAGGACCCGGGGGCTCACGGAGAGGCGGCCTTGTGCGGGCAGAGCCGGGGCTCAACTCCCCAGAGGTCTCAGACGTTTGGGGGAATCAGATGGAAGCCGTAGGCTCCCCCAGGCCCGCCGAGGGGCCCAGGCGCAGTCCGGCCCCCTGCGCTGCGGGTCGGCTCCGGACTCCCCGGCTGGCAGCGGGAGGGGTTTGCAGCAGGCACAGCTTCCTGTGTAGCCCCGTCGGGAAGACGGGGGGTGCGGCTGAACTTGGCTTGGCGAGGCCGGTCCCCCTTCCAGGCATCAGGCTAGGAAGAAGGGGGTCCAGCCCACAGCTGCCTGCAGCCCGGGGCGGGGGCGCCCGGTGCCCTCAGCGACCAGCAGCCTTGGCTCTGCAACCGGAGCCGCGGCGGGTAAATATAGCGCTGCCACTCACCGGCCGAGGGGCCCTCGCCGTCCGACATGGTGCAGGGGATGGGCGGGCAGCCGGCCACCAGCCCGCAGGGCCGCTCCGAGCCGTCAGTGGCCGTCACCCACCTGGTGGGGCTTGGGCTGCCGGGCCTGCTCCGCGTCCAGTCCCCAGGCAGCTCCCGCCCCAGCCGGCCCGGCGGCCCCCACCGCCCCCCCATGCTGGGCCGGGCAGATAAGAACGTGCTCCAGAGCCAGGAGCCCGCCGGATTGGTGGATAAATCTGGGCACTGCCCTCCCCTGCCCTGGGCCTCTCCCGGGCAGCCTCGGAATGTTGCCTGAGTAACTGCTGCACCCCAGGGTGCTTGGTCAGTCCCCGGCCCCCAGCCCCAGCCCTGGAGACCCCAGAATGCCCGAGCCTCTCGCCCTGGGAATGCTTCCACTCAGCCAACCAGGGGCTTTTCTGGACGTTAGAGAAGAAGACGGAGCGATGCCACCCGCTGAGTCCGTGCCTGGTGCTGCCACGCTGGTCCACCCACTCAGCTCTCCATGACCAGCCGCGACCCACCCAAGGCCACCCGGCCAGTTAGGGGTGTGACCAGAGCCAGACTCTGGAGCCCGACTGTCTGTCTCCAAGGCTACAGGAAGGCGTGGCCCTTGCTTTTGTTTGGCAGACCGTGAGCAGCCACTTCGGGGCACCTCCTGGGTGCCGACCGCTCCACGTGTGTTGGGGGTGCTGTGCGGGGACAGAGGTGAACTCCCTGGGGGAGCTGTGTGACCCATGTCGGGCACAGAGTGGGCACTCAGGAAATATTGGTTGGGAGGACACATCTCAGCAAGCACTTAGTATGCGCTTGCTGCGTGCTTGCCTAAGAGGTAACCCAGTCCTGTTCCTGGGTCCCCACAAGGGCCTGGGCCAGAGACTAGGGCAATGAGGCAAGTAGAGGGCTCTGGGCTCCGTTCCCAGGGGCGTCAGCTCTGGACTGGGTGTCACTGGGCCCCCCACTCCGGGACTCGAGGTCTACCCGGGTCTGCATGCAGGGTGCAGAAGGAGTGAAGTGGTTTAAAGAGGAGAGAAGCTGGTCATCAACCCGAATCCCCCAATACTGGAGGGCTTCCTGGAAGAGCTGGCATTTGAGTTATGTCTGTGAGGAATCTGAAAGTTTTTTCAGGGGGAGAGAGGGCATTCCAGGAAAAGAGACCAGCAGGTGCATAGATAAGAACCAGGAAAGCTTGATTGGAGACTGGCAGGCATCCCCGGCAGGGGCAGGAGGTCACGATCATCCCAAGGAGAGGAGGCTGATATTTGTGAAAGGGCTATGGAAGTCAGGGGAGGCTTCTTGGAAGAGGGGGCAGATGCTGGTGCTCGAGGGTCCACAAGCCTCAGGAAAATGTGAGGGGTGTGGAACAGTATCAGAGGCATCCAGCCGCTCTTCAAAGGCACTGAGGCCTTTCCAGCTCAGAGACCTTGGGGGTGTGAAGACAGGAGGGCCCAGGCTACCATGTTTCAAAGGAACTGCCTTCTGGAGACGGGGTGGGGGAGAGCTGCAGCCACAACAGCCGTCAGAGACCAGCCGTCAGAGGTAACAGCAAAGGAGTTCAATCCCTATAAGGTGGTTCCAGGCCTCCTGGCCTCCTGGCCTTTGCCCGTGCTGTTCCTTTGGTCAGGAATTCCCTGCGCCCCTCCTCCTCCATGAAGCCTTGTCTGTCCCTGAAGATGGACCGGGGCCCCTGCGTTCTGCTCCACGAGCTGACCTCACTGTGGTTGGTGCCCTGGTTTTGTCCACCTCTTGGGTGGCTCCTGCTGTATGGTAGTGAGCTCACTATCGCTGGAGGTATCTAAGCAGGCCTGGACAGCCACTGGATGAGGACCCAGTGGAGGGAGTTCGAGCATCAGGTGGGGGGTTGGTTTAGTGGCTTTGGGGCCCCTCTAGAGCGACCAGCTTGTCCGGGTTTCCCTGGGCCTTTCCCTGTTTCAGCCCCAAAAGTCCTGCCTGCATCCTGGCAACCTTCAATCATAGGCAAACCAGGACTGTTGGTCATCCTGGGGCCCTCCTGGGATTTTTAAGTGAGAAAAGAAAAAAAAAAAGACAAAGAAAGACTGGAAGCATTTCTGGAACCCCACAGCCCACCCCCCTCCAGGCCTCCCCTCCTCCCTTTCCACGGCCTAGATTCCAGGTGAGAAGCAGAGGCAAGTCAGCAGGGAGAGGTAGAGCTCCCGAGGACCTCCTCACCTGCATGGTGGGAGGAGTCTCCCCTGCTGGGTTTTGAGGACTAAGTGAGATAAAGCAGCAGAAGGGGACACCGAGGCCCACCTGCGAAGCCCTCCACGTAGTGCTCGGCTCCCCCCTGCAGCCGCAGTGAGGCATGGGTAGGGTCAGACTGTGTGGCCTCGTGCAGGTCATGACCCCTGCCCGTGCCTGTCTCCACATGGAGCACCTCCTTCGTCCTTGGCCCCGGGGAGGTGTGCCCAGGCCCAGGGGACCACGCTCGGGTGTCGTCTCCTGCAGCACCTGCTCTGGGCTCCCTGCCAGGAGCTGGGTCCACAGGGAAGCACGCGTGGAACGCACCCCGGGGCAGCCCCTGAGACTGCCAGTAGCCCGGCCCAGGCTGGCACGGCTGTGCCCGGGGCTGGCCCCACGGGGTGCTGCACCAAGCCCCTCACCTCAGCCACTGCCAGGCCAGGGCCAGGAGGAGCAGTGTCAGGTGGCCTGCCGGTGTCAGATGGCCACTCTGCCAGCCCTGCTTGGCGACCGGGACGAGCCCACCCCAGCCTCAGTTTCTCAACTGAAGGTGGGAGGCCGCGGTAGGATGAGCCCCAGGGCGCAGATGCCCGGGATGGGCCCTCCGCCTCCCCACCCTGTGGCTGTCGGCGTGTCCGCCCCCGGGTCCCACCCGAACAGGCCGCCCAGGGTCCACCCACTAGAGCCGGTTCCCTGTGCGCAGGCCACTTCCCCTTCCTGTCTCTGGCCCCGAGGACTTTCCTGTTTTGTTTTCTTTCTTTCTTTTTTTTTTTTTTTATTGTGGAAACATGTGTTGGGGAAAAAACAACGTGATCGCTCCACTCCTGAGGTCACTGCAGCAGCTATGGGCTGCTGCGTGCGTGTGCTGGTGAACACATGTGCGACGATGCGGGTGGGTGCACACAGGCGTGCGCAGGGGTGGGTCCCTGTGGGGGGGCAGTGTGTGCCTGTTGGAACGTGTGAGAGCACAGCACATGTGTGGGTGTGCACACGTGTGTGTGCGTGTGCATAGGAGCATGTCTGTGCGTGCAGGGGAGGGTGGGTGAGTGTGTACATTCATGGGTGAGCAGACCTGCGGGCATGTGTGGACTCATGCACGTGTGCCCTCTGGCTCCTGCGAGCTCACCCTGGATCTCCGACCTTCCAGCCAGCTGTGTGTCCCTGTCCTGGGCACCCGAGGCCTGGCATGGTGCTGGCTGGCCCCTGGGGGCTCACGACAAGTGTCTGCCATGATTTTCAACTACTTTGTGGGGACCCTGGTGGCCAGCTGCTGCCAGGGCCTGTGAGAGATGGGCACTGGCTCGTGGGGACAGGGCCGAGCAGTCAGGGCGAGTGTGGTGCTCGGGGGGCAGCTCTCGAGCAGTGTCCAGCAGGCAGAGGCCTGGAAGGTGAGCCAGCAGCCCAGGCAAAGTGCTCGGGGCGCCGTGGGAAGGGACGGTGGCCGGAGATCCAGTGAGAGGGACTGCATGGGTGGCCTCCACAGACTGCAGGAGTGCAATTTGCTCAAAGGGGAACAGGGCAAGAGGGGTGCACATTTATTGGGCGTCAGTGGGCCAGCTCTGAGCAGGGCACCGTCCAGGGCCTGCCTCACGTCAAGGTCTCAAGGGAGGGCATCACCCACCCCACCCCCATCTGCCCTCATACTGTGCAGCCAGCTGGTTCTGCCGCTGGAAGGAGAGTCCCCGAGGAAAGGAGGGTCAGGGCTGGCCTGATCAAAGGTGGGGGGGGTGCTCCAGCATGCTGGGGTCAGGAAGGAGGCCCGTTTCCCACCCGCTGGCACCTGTTCACCCCAGATTCACAGGGACACCAGCTAGGTCTCAGGGGCCCCTGTAACTCCTCCCTGCTGGAGACCCCATCTTCCTGGGCCTTAGGCATCCCTCATAATAGAGGCAGGAAAGCTTTGGACAAGGAGCCTCTCCTGGGTCCTCAGTGGCCACAAGAGGAAGGACAGGGTATGTCCTCCTGGGCGTGTTATCCTGGGCAGGCTCCCTCCACTGCTGGACGCAGGAGGGTGAGTGGTGCCCACGGGGCTGCAGGGCCTGGTGCCACTGGGCCTTGGGACACTTCCTGGGTCCGTCCACTACCTTAGGTCAAACAGACGCCTCTTTACACCCCAGGTCACGGTGGACACGCCCCAATACATGCGGCCTGAGACGCGCCGGCACGGCTGCTGAGACCCACACAGAGGCCAACACGCAGTGACAGGGAAGCCCCAGAAACAGAGCTACACGGAGACACAAATGGGCACACACATGTGCAGGGCAGCTCTGGGAGCTGCTTTCCCACACCCAGGGCCCCTGTCCAGCCCAGCTCGAAGCTGATGGCTGCCTGGGTGGCCTTGGGTGAACCTCCCAGCCTCCATGCTCCCAGCCAGGAGAGAAGCTCAGAGGCCCATCCAGCTGCACTGGGTGTCCCTGGGGTTTGAGGCCGTGGGCAGCTCTTGGGTCCTTCTTGCAACACACTTGCCTCTGGGTGGGAGCCAAGGAGATGCCGTCATTTGGGGGGGGGCGGTAAGGGGGGGCTCAGGGGACACAGAGCTGGTAGGGATGCTCCAGCCTCCTCCTCAGGCTCTGGGGCTCTGAGACCCCTCCAGGAGGGGTTGGGGTTACCCTACAGTGGGCTCAGGGCTGGACGCTCAGTGGTGAGCTGGATGCATCATCAGCATCATGACGTCTTGGGCTCCTCCTTACCCAGGGTCCCAGGGCCACCCAAGGGGCTCAGAGAGGGGCTCTCCCCATGGGCTGGGAATACAGGAGCCCTGCCGGGGTTGCTGTCATCATCCCCATCTTCCCCCAAAAGCCGACACCAGCAGAGGAGCTGGACCCAAAGAGAGAGATCAGGGAGGTGAGTCCAGTCGTTTGCCTTTGCCTGCCCAGCACTGATCCTGGGACCTTCCATGCCACACCCCACCTGGGAGGCCAGGATCCTGCATGGAAGGCCCCAGTGCCCCCGACACCCCTGTCTGGCCCCACTGTCTGAGGCCCATGGAGCCTCCTCCAGGGCAGGCTTGGGTGGGTGGGTGCTGCCAATGAGCCAGGCCCGAGCAGGACGCTCTGGACGGGGTGGGGATGGGGTCCCCCAGGGACCAGCACACTTGCCCAAGGCTGCCTCCTGCTGGTGGTGACCACTCTGCCTGCCTGGCCCAGGGTCAGCCCACGAGGAGGACAACACCAGGAGGGCCACCATGGTTTCCTCAAGCGAGGAGGAAGTGCAGGGGACACCGTGTTCTGGGAGAAACAAATGTTTCTAAAGCTCCAGGCCAAGGAAGGGCCTTGACTCCATGTGTGCTCACCCCAGCCCTGAGTCAGAGAAATGGCCCCCTGGCAGTAAGTCTCCCTCCCGTGCCAGAAATACCCCCCCCCCAGTGTCTGCCCCCGCCCCACAGCCAGGGTTATTTTTAGATGTCCAGGCAGAGATGCCCAAGGCTGTCTGGAGCCCAGGGCGAGGTCTGGGCAGACATGTGGATTTAGGAGTCATCCACCCCAGGGGGGTAAGAACGTCCTTCGGGGCACACACGCATCAGGAAGCCTGCTTAGGACACAGGATTCTTGCCCCAGAGGAAAGCAAACATCCTTGCAGAGGGGATGAAACGTGGGAAGAGCCACTGGCTTGCGCCCCCTCTTGCCCCTGCCCCGAGGTCCCCTCCAGGTGGCCATCCTCTCGCTCACGGATCATCCAGGAAACACACACACATACTGTTTGTGGGGTCCACCCGGGCAGGACCTACCCAACTCTGGACCAGTATAAAGGACACCATGCCTGACCCGCCAAGACAATCGGGAGCGGTGGAGCTCCATCCAGAAGCTGCCCAGGTGGGCAGCTAATTGTGGTCCTCTGTCCACTCCCGTTGGCTGCCACTGAGGCCCAGCGGGGCCCTGGGTGACTGCAGAGCCAGCCTCCTGTCGTAGGTGCAGAGCAGAGAGGAAGAACGCCTCCCCCGCCCCACAGCGGTGCCCAGCTTCTCATCCCCCAGCCCAGGTGGGCCGAGGCTCTCGAGCCAGCCCCCAGCCCCACCTTGGCCACCCCAGAGAACCCCTCATCGCCAGCCTCCAGGGCCCTGGGCAGAGGGCGCTGCACGCGGCTTCGGATCAGCCAGGAGCACCTGAAGTGTCAGAGCAGCTCCGCCCCAGGGGCCCGGTGGCTCCCAGCCCTCCCAGGCTGGAGCAAGCAGCCGGCGCCCTGCGCTATGCACCCTGCGCTCTGCACCCTGCGCTCTGCACCCTGCGCTCTCCCCCCACCGCCCCACCGCCCCCACCGCCCGTGGCTCTGCCCCTTCCCGCCCCCGCCGCTCCCGGGGGAGGGCGCGATCGCCGCACGCCCGCCTCCCCCCGCCCCCGCCGCGCCCCGACCCCACCTGTGACATGGGACGGCGTCGCCCGCCTGCCCACCCGCACCCGGGAAGCCCGCGGACGCTCCGACGCCCCGGCCTCCGCCCGCCCGGGTCTGCGCCCTCCCGGCCTGGCCACGCCCCCGGGAGGCGGAGCCTGACGCCGCTGGCCCCGCCCCCGCCCGGACTCCGGGCCCCAATGGATGGGGAGGCACCGCCCACCGGTGTGCGGCCGCTGCGACCCGAGCGCTGCGCCGGGGCGCCACCGTGTGGGCCTTATGGGAACTGCACAGCCCGGCCTCCCGAGGGTAAAGCGAACCCTAGTACCCTAACCCTAACCCTAAACCTAGTACACTAACCCTACCCCTAAACCCTAACCCTAACCCTAACCCTAACCCTAAACCCTAACCCTAAACCCTAACCCTAACCCTAACCCTAACCCTAAACCCTAACCCTAAACCCTAACCCTAACCCTAACCCTAAACCTAGTACCCTACCCCACCCTTAAACCCTAACCCTAACCCTAACCCTAGTACCCTAACCCTATCCCTAAACCCTAACTCTAAACCCTGACCCAAACCCTAAACCCGAACCCTAACCCTAACCCTGTCCCCAAACCGAACCCTAGTACCCTAACCCTAAACCGTAACCCTAGTACCCTAACCCTATCCCTAAACTCGAACCCTAAACCCTAACCCAAACCCTAAACCCTAACCCTAACCCTAGTACCCTAACCCTATCCCTAAACCGAACCCTAGTACCCTAACCCTAACCCTAGTACCCTAGCCCTAACCCTAGTACCCTAGCCCTAACCCAAACCCTAAACCCTAACCCTAACCCTAGTACCCTAAACCTATCCCTAAACCCTAACCCTAACCTTGACCTTTAATCCTAACACCTACACTAATCTAACCCTAGCCCTAACTCTGACAGGTACTCGAACCCTAAGCCCTAAACCATTACCCTAACTCTAACCATAACTTTAACCCATACCGAACCCTCACTCATACCCATTCCTCAAGCCTAGCCTGTACCCTTAACCTATCCTGTACTCATAACCTAACTGTAACCCTACCATACCTAAGGCATACCCTAATCCTAACCCGTACCTTAAGGTGTACACTATCCTGGTCCCTATCTGGACCCTCTCAATAAACCCTAACCACATTCCTTACCTTAACCTTAACCCTAATCCTAACCCTTTCCTTAATCCTACCTTAAACCTATCCCTAACCCTAACCGGCACCCTAACCCTATCCTATATCCATACCCTAAACTGTACCCTAACCCTAACTCATACCCTAACTCTATTCCATACCCTAACCTTTCCCTTATCCTGTTGGGAGGAACCCAAACCCGAACCTAACCCGAACCCTAATCCTATTGGGAGGAAGATGCTCCCGAATGCGGAGTGAAGTAAGTCAATTGGAGAAGGACAATCATATGGTTTCACTCATACGGAGAGTTTTAAAAATAGTGAAAGGGATTATAGGAGAAAGGAGAGAAAATGAGTGGGAAAAATCAGAGAGGGTGACAAACCATGGGAGACTCCTAACTCTGAGAAACGAACAAGGGGTAGTGGAAGGGGAGGCTGGTGGGGGGACGGGGTCACTAGGTGACGGGTATTGAGGGGGGCACTTGACGGGATGAGCACCAGGTGTTATACTATATGTTGGCAAATCGAACTCCAATAACAAAATATACTTTTTAAAAAAGAATTAAATGAGAAAAAAAAATATGCTCCCGCCAGGGACAGTGCTGGTGGGTGTGCAACACTGTTGCCACCGAGTCTGTGCTAAGTACAATCTATGCAGAGCGCTCTTGATTCTCCCATCAACCCCAGGATGTGGGTCCTATCATCTGTCCTCCCTTTCAGATGGGGAAACTGGGGCCCAAGCTGTAAAAACAGATAGTGCATGTAGGATGTGCCCCTAGAAGCCTGGCTACAGGGCCTTGGTTTTAATCCCATCCATCCTGCCTACATCCCAAGGGTTGACACCATCTCTGTGCACGTTGGAGTCTCCCGGGGGGGCTTAGAAAAGTTTCAGGGTCCCACCCCATAGATTAATCCAGCTGGCCCAAGTGACTCATCCGTGCAGGCAGGCCTGGGAACCACCTGCTCGCTCATAGAAAGCCCTCTTTACAGAAGAGAAAGTGGCTCAGGAAGTCAGGATGGGTGCGCTGACCCATAGACGACGACAGCAGGACTGGGGGGCCAGGCTCTGCTCTTCCCACTCACCTCCGGCCTCCTGCCCTGGGTTTCGAGTGCTCAGAGGCAAGTGCAGGCCTTCAGTGGCAGCGCTTGCTGAGCTGGAGGACGGCCGCTGAGTGCAAAGGGCTACAGGTTTGAGTCCTGACTCGACTATGGCCTGGCTGTGGGCTGTGGCTTTGACTTTCCCATCTGTGAAATGGGTCATAAGAGGATTTGAAGAAATATTGATGTGAAGACTCAGGCTCAGCAATGGATAGATATTTGCTAAGTCAGAGGATGGTAAAGGCAATCTGAAGTTTCCAGTGGGGAGGTGACCCCTCCAGACCCCTCCAGGCAATGCGAGGTCATGTCCCTGGTGTGTTGAGGCTTGGTAGCCTGTGGACTTTTAATTTTTTAAAAATTTTTAGAGAGATTTTACTTATTTATTTTGAGAAAGAGAGAGAGAGCAAGCGAGAGAGAGCACAAATGGGGGGTAGGGGCAGAGGGAGAAGCAGACCCGCCACCGAGCAGGACCCCAAGATCATGACCTGAGCTGAAGGCAGACGCCCAACTGACTAAACCACCCAGTGCCCCAGCCCGTGGCCCTGGGAAGGGATGGACAGGGAAGGAAGTTCTATCCTGGGGGGCCAAGCCTAGCCATGGCAGGAAGCAGGGCATGGAGCCAGGAGTGCTGGTGGAGACTGGGGGCTGGTGTGGGGTGGCTGGTGTTGGGGGCTTGCAGGGGTACCTAGGGTATGTGTGGGCCATGGAGTTTGCGGGGTAGGGGCTGCTCTGGGGCTGTTGGAGAGCTACAGGGAGGCTGGTGAACTTCAGAGAGAGGTTTCAGGGGGTGGGGCCTGGGGGTCCCAGCGGGACAGGTGCCCGGGAGCAGTGCAAGGCTGAGGGCCTGCGCTCTCCCTGCAGGGCGTCGTCAGCTACAGAGGCATCCTCCTGGAGGTGGGCCCTCTGCCCAGAGGCCAGGGCAGGCGACCGGTGCCAGTCCCATGACCCACCTGGGCCGGGGACCTCGCTCCACCCTGGCACAATACACCCACCTGTCCTGAGCATGTCATGTCCTCCAGGAGCCTCAGCTTCCCCTTCTGCTAAATAGGAAGATCCCTCAGTTCAAGACCACACAAGGACGGAGGAGTCGATGTAAAGGAAGGGCCAGCCCGCACCCCGGTGAGGAGAGGGCACCTTCCCAGGGCACGTACCCCAGGCAGTGGACATGGGCATTTTGTTTTCTCTGCAGGAAGCCAAGCTCCGAAGAGCTGAAGGAGAAACTCCTTGGATGGGCCCAGAAGACATGGCTAGTCTGGTATTTATTGCCCCTTGGTCACCTGTAGGCTCCAGGGAGGAAAGAATGACGTCTTCCCCCACCCACTGTACCCACTGGGAGTGTTCCAATCTCACCTCCCAGGGGTGGGCCCACTGGCCTTCTCTGACTGGGTCAGGAGGGGAAGCATTGTGCCAGAAGGGGCAGAGGATGCCAGCAGATGCGAGGCCAGGCCAGGTGCTCAGGTCCACCAAGCTGTCCCCAAGAGAGTCCTGGGGGCTAGATCTAGCCTCTGTGAGCTCCTCTGGGGCATCAGCACCCTTGTTGGGAACAGGCTAGACCACACAGGCCCCAGGGCTTCAGACCTCATCAAATCAAGCTCTCAAAACCCTGCCTATAACCCCAACCTCACACCACACCTGGGAACACGGTCTTGCTTAACAACACAGGGAATGGGATTCCACTAACACAGGGCCCTCCCGGTAGCCTGGGCCGTCTTCTCCCAAGCTGGCATTACTGGGCATCTGCAGGGGCAGCTTCCAGACCTGCGTTAGCCCTTAGACCGGCTTCAACATCACTCTCATTTTACGGATGAGCAAACTGAGACCAGAGCGCTCTGGCCCGGTGTGGCCATTCATTCATGCAGTCAACACATATTTATTGAGCATCGACTCTGTGCCAGGCCCGGGGTGGGGGCGCTCAGAGACGAATCATACACAGACCTCACCCGTGAGGCGCTCACAGCCTGGCAGGGTGGCCGGTCACATCAAAGGACACTCACAATACAGTGTGGTCAGTGTGGTGTTAGAGGTAGCACAGGTGACCAAGGGAGCACAGAGGAGGGGCCCCTGGCCCGGCCGGGGGTGGCAGGGAGGGCTTCCTGGAGGAGGTGACACCTGAAGAGGGTTTTAGGAAGTGAGCGAGAGTTAGGGTGTGTGTGGCAGAGGGAGTGGCCTATGCAGAGAGGTCGGGGTAGGTGACGGCACATCTGGGCAGCGGCTAGGAGTTAGGCAGGGGCCAGTCCAGGAAGGGCGTGGAGTCAGCAGCAGACAGGGAGCTCTGGCGGGGAAGGAGGGGTGCGAAGCAGGTGGTGGTTGGCAGGGGGCCCGCTGGGAGCCAGCGTGGAGGGTGCCCCCGGGGGAAGGGGGCGGGGAGCGGGGTGGGTGGCAGTGGGATTGCAGAGGAGCGTGGGTGCAGCCCTTGCCCGAGGAGTCCCATCCGCCCCAGGCCCCCTCAGCAGGGCGGCGGGGGTGCGGGCTGCCAGCCCCGGGGCTGCAGAGTGCACAGCACGGGGTCCAGCGGCTTGAGCGTGGCCTGCTCCTGCAGCCCGTAGCGCTGCCCGGGCACCAGCCGGAACTCCAGCCTCTGCAGCAGCTTGGCCATGACCACCTTCACCTCCATCTGTGTGCAGAAATGAGGCAGGGCGGGAGGCACGGGGCCCGGCGCCCCCCCCCCCCCCGCAGCCCCGGGGGTCCCAGGGCTCTGAAATGCCTCCTGGCCCAGGACAAGACGCCACCCCGGACAGCTGTGGGCAGAGAACCCCGCCCTGGCTTCCTACCTGAGCAAACTGCTGCCCGATGCAGGAGCGGGGTCCCAGAGAGAAGGGGAAGTAGGTGAATCTCGGCCTGCAGGGAGAGAGGTGTCAGGAGGCGGCGGTGACAATCCCGTCCCTCCCCGGGGAATGGCTTTGGGCCAGGGCTGGGTTTTGCACACGCGGAAAACATCAACAGCTGGTCTCCCTTAAGCTCTGCATCAGCATTTTCTCATTTTATCCTCCTCTGGAGCCTTCCAGAAGGAGCTGTTATTATCTCTGGTTCACAGGAGGAGGAACTCAGGATCTCACGGTCCAATGTCACTTCTGTGTTTGGCCGGTCACATGTCCAGTTCTGGGCAGAGCCTGGGCTGGACGCAGGTGGTCTGTCCCTGGAGCCTGGCCACCCCCACCACTGGACTTTAAGACACTCACCCCCATAGTAAGCTTGAGAGGGAGCCTTTGGGTTCCCATTTCTCAGATAGGACCATCAAGGCAAGGGGAGGTGCGGTCTGTTGCCTGAGTCACGGGGCTTCCCACCACAAGGGACTGGTTATGAGCCTGGCTGTTAGAACCAGTCTGAACCGGCCTCAACCCCAGCTCTGTGGCTACTGGCTGCGTGCCCTTGGGCACGTTACCCAACTTCCCTGAGCTGTGGTTGCCTCTCCGCTCAAGGGGGCAGAGTAGGGCTCACAACTCCCTCTCAGTGATCTGGAAAGCTTTGTGGGCTCAGAGGGCATAGGCAGTTCTGACCGGTGGTCACTGGTCCATCCTTCTCCCGCATGCACAGCCTGAAGAGAGACTTACTTGGGCGCTTTGGGGCTGAAGCGATCGGGGTTGAAAGTCAGTGGGTCCTCAAAGTACGTGTCCATACGCCCCATGACGTAGGTGCTGAACTGCAGGGCACAGGATCCACTTGTCTCTGGTTCCAAAGACGAGCACCTGCACGTCTCCCCGACCCACCCAGTGACCAGGAGCCAGGTAGGCCCACACCCCCCACACACACTCCACCCGCCTGTCTGGGCCAGGGTGGGACTGCACTGGTCCTGGAGAGTGCCTAACAGGAAGGAAGGGGACAGCCCAGTGTGCCAAGGACCAGCTGGGCGTGCTACATCATCCCGTGCTCGGCACCGTGCTGGGGGGCTGGGGGGAGGTGGAGGGGGCACAACTATCCCTATTTTACAGATGAGAAAACTGAGGCTCAGAGAGAGGTTCACGACTTGCCTGAAGTCACCCGGCAAATAACTAGCCAAACTGAGATTCAATCTCAGGTCTGCTTCCAGAGCATCTTTCTGGGGATCCCTGAGAGCTGTTATTCTGCACAAGGCTTGCTTTGGGGTGGAAGGGGAGGCAGAGGAGTCCCAGGCCCCCACTAGCCTTTTGGTGCATGCCACATCGCTCCCTACTGGGCTTCCATGCCCCTGGACATGCCCCCCATAACGAGGGCTCTGGGTGCCAACCTCTGCCTCTTTACTCCTGCACTAAAGAGCTCCCTGAGCCCACTCTGCCCCCGGTTCTCTGTGCCGGGGTGAAGGGAGGGCCCGGAACTCACCTCTAAAAAAGTAGAGAGGGGTCTGAGATCAGCAAAAGCACCTACTGTGTGCTCGGGATTTTTGCCAGACACGTGACAGACATTATTCTTTGACTCTTCTCAGTAAGCTGTGACTCAGGAGTCATCATCCCCATCCTACAAGGAGGGCACTGAGGCCCAGAGATGACCCGGCCTGCCAGAGCGGGGCCGGGATTGGAGCCGGGCTGTGCCCACTCAAGACCCACACCCACACCTGTACACCTGCCCAGCCAGAGGTAAGGGCATTCTAAAGCACCACCTGGGTCACTCAGGCAGGTGGTCCTGGACAGGGGTGTTAATTTAAAATAAAAAAAAAAAAAAGGAGCAGATAAACAGAATAAAGAGCCACACATCAGGAAGCTTTGATACCTGCTGGAGGAGGAGTGACAGAGTCCTGGGGAAGCCCAGCTGCGGGTGCCTAATAGGACCAGAAGCATGTCACTTCCTTTGTGAATAAAAACAGAACAGGTGCTGCGATGGGCTGATCTGTGTCCCCCTAAAATTCTTATGTTAAAGTCCTGACCTCAGAATGTGATCGTATTTGGAGATAGTCTCCTTAAAGAGATAATCAAGATACAATGAGGTCATTAGGGCGGGCCCTCCTCCAGTCTGGCTGGTGTCCTTATAAGAGGAGATTAGGACAGACACACACAGAAGAGGCCCTGGAAGCTCCCTGCATGGGGCCTGCTTCTCCCTCTGCCTCTGTCTCTGCCTCTTTCTCTGTCTCTAATGAATAAATAAATAAAATCTTTTTAAAAAAAGAAGAAGAAGAAGAGGCAGTGCAGGATACGGCAGGAAGGTGGCCACCTGGAAGCCAAGGAGAGAGGCCTCGGGAGAAGCCAACCCTGCCGACACCTCAATCTCGGACCCCCAGCCTCCAGAACTGGGAGAAAGTGCATTTCCACTGCTAACCACCACCATCCTCACCCAAACCTCCCTGTCTGTGGTGCTTTGTTCTGGGAGCCCCCAGGAAACAAAACCAGATCCCTACCTCATACTGTACACAAAATCCACTCCGGGTAATAGGAACTTAACTTGCAAAAGAAAAATGTGAAATTGGGACGCCTCGGTGGCTCAGTGGTTGAGCGTCTATCTTCGGCTCAGGTTGCGACCCGGGGGTCCTGGGATCGAGTCTCTTCTCCTCCCTCTGCCTGCGTCTCTGCCTCTCTCTGTGTGTCTCTCGTGAATAAACAAATAAAATCTTAAGAAAAATGTGAAACTGTTGGAAGACAATGTAAGTGACTATGCTGACCTCAGGATGGGGAGGAGGTGGGGGGCTCCCTCAGACAAAACAAGAGAATAGACCACTAAAAAATTAAGAACTTCAAAGCATTGAAAACGCTTTACAAGAGAAGCCACAAATCTAGAGACGACATTCGCAGCGCACATACCTGACAGAGGATTACCATGAATTCCTAAAGAGAGCTCAGCATAGCGATGAGGCAGGCCAGAGGAGGAAAGGGGGCACAGGGCTGCAAGCCTCACCAGTCACCAGGAAGGGGCAAGTCAAGACCACAAGGAGATACCTTCCTGGCACTTATTTGGCAAAAAAATAAGAAGCTGGGCCATACCAGGTGTTGGAAGGATAAGGAACAGCGTTGGTGGGCGTCTGGGTTGGCACGGGTGCTCTGGAAAACACTCTGGCGCTGGTTTACCAAGTTGATCACTCAGACGTCCCACACCCCAGCCCTCCTGCCCCGTCTGCTCGGGCCACGAGACAGCAGGAACCTGGGCACCTCTCGGATGCCCGCCGACCCAGAATCGACGATGGGGTCGACGAGCAGAACATGACACAGCAGTGCAATGAGGGCCCGCACGCACATAGCAATCCTAGGACCTAGCACCACGCGGGTGTGTACGTCCACACACTCAGACACGAAAAGGCGAGGTGATGGCAAGCACACAGTTCGGGACGGTGGTTGCTTCTGGAGGGAAGCAGGACGGCGACACACTTCTAGTTTGGGGTGGGCATCCGGGAGGTCGTGGTGCATGATGAGGGAATAAATGAATGGGTGTGCCAACAAAGAAAGGACAAGTAGGGGGGCCTGGGGTGCTTGGTCTCCGTTGAGCCTCGGACTCTTGGTTTCAGCTCAGGTTGTGATCTTAGAGACAGGAGATCGAGCCCCTCGTCAGGCTCAGCGTGGAGCCTGCTTAAGATTCTTTTCTGCCTCTACCCCTCCCCGCCTCTCTGCTTTCCCTCACTCTACAAAGAAAGAATATGAAAAAAAAAGAAAGAAAGAAAATGAAAGGAACAAAGAAAGGACAGGAGGGAAAGTCACTCTCAGTGGGAGAAGAAGGGGCTGTGGGAGGAGAGAGAAGGAATTGGACAGCCTGGGGTCAGCTCTGAAACTGGGCACATCTTCTATCTGCCCCTTGCCGGCTGTGTGACCTCAGGAAAGTGACCTAACCTCTCTGAGCCTCAGTGTCCTCAGATGTAAGCAGGGTGCCTCCCTTCCAGAATCATCCACTGTAACCTGACACTGGACAGTGTGGAAGGGAAGGAAGACCTCACAAGGTCATGGTGAAACTCAAATGAGCAACCCCAGTGGTGACCACGGGACCGTGGATGTCCCCGACCTCAGAGCTTGGTCACCCTGGGGCGGGCGGGGAGGGAGGGCCCCCACACACCAGGAGCGGGGTGTTGCCGGGCACTCTGACCCCGTCGATCAGGGTCTCCTCCTCCAGCAGGCGGAAGGTACCCCACGCCGGCGGGTACAGCCTCAGCGACTCCTTGAGAACCTACGGAAGCCATGCGGAGAGATAGGGAGTCAGGAGGTCCCCCAGACCGTGCCAGGGGCGTGCCCCAGGCCCATCTTTGCTCCCACTCACACAGCTGTCCAGGACTGGGTCCCGGGCCCCCGCAAATTTAGCCTCGTTCTCTCGTCCAACCCCTCCTGTCATGGATGGAGAAACTGAGGCCCAAAAGGAGAAGGGGGTTGTGCAGAACAACCGTGGCAGAGCCTGGACCAGGACCCAGGCCTCCCTCTGCATCAGGGCACCACCATCCCAGAGGAGCCTTCCCCAGCTCAAGTCAGGCCTCCTGCTGTGCTTGGTCATTGGGGAGCGGAAGGGAGGGGAGGGGAGGGGAGGGGAAGAGAGGGCAAGCTGAGTCTAGGCCCTGGCAGGGAGCTTGAGGCTCCTGGAAGTACCCGGCCTCCCTGGGACCTGCAAACAGCATAACCGCCCTCTTCAGTCAGGGGCTGCTCTCCCAAGCACCCACATGCACCCAGAACCTTCTCTCCTGCCCCCACACCTGGGACAGGTACTGCAGCCTCCCCAGATCGTCACAGTCAAGGTGCCGCTTAGAACCGATGACCTCGTCCACCTCGGCCTGCAGCCTGTTGGGTCAGATAAAGACAAGCTCGTCCCCGAGCAGAGGTTCCCCCCTACTAAGGTTAAGAAGGTGGAGAGAGCCACCTGGGGCTCCCCCTGACCACCCCCACATCTAAACCAAGACGCCTGAGCAGTTGGGAAGCAGTTCCAGGGCCTTACAATAGTCCCCCTCTGTGCTTGCTGCTTGGAACATGCTGCAGGAAATAAAACGCACCACGGAACCAGCTCTTTGCACCGTGGCCTGTGTCAGCCTGGTGCACAGCAGCCAACAGCCGGAGGCAGAATGAGCAGGGCAGGCAAGCCGGCTGAGTAAGCCCCAAGATGTGCGCTGTTAGAGAACATGCGGTATTAAAAGTGGATTTGGACCACTTCACACCCGTGAGGAAGGCTGCGATCAGAGGGCAGAAGGAGCAAGTGTTAGCAAGCATGTGGAGAAATCGGAACCCTCGTGCGCTGTCGGTGGGAACGTAACAGGTACAGGTGTAGGTGGAAAAATGGTATGGCCGGTCCTCAAAAAATGAAATGTAGAATTGCCACAGGCTCCAGAAATTCCACTCTGGGTGTATGTGCCCCCAGATTGAACGTAGGGTCTCGTAGATACTTGTACACCATTATTCACAGTAGCCGAAGGGCGGAAGCAACCCGAGTGTCCATCACCAGGCGAATGGATCAACAAAATGTGGTCTGTCCATATGATAGAATATTATTCAGACAAGGAGGGAAGCTCTAACACCTGCTAAACCACGGGTGGACCTTGAAGACATTTTGCTGGGATAAGGCAGACAAATATGTCAACTACCGTGTGATTCCAGTTATGTGATGTGTCCAGAGGAGTTAAGTTCATGGAAACAGAGGCGCCTGGGTGGCTCAGCGGTTTAGCGTCTGCTTTCGGCCCAGGGTGTGATCCTGGAGTCCCGGGTTCAAGTCCCACATCGGGCTCCTTGCCTGGAGCCTGCTTCTCCCTCTGCCTGTGTCTCTGCCTCCCTCTGTGTGTCTCTCATGAACAAATAAATAAAATCTTTTTTAAAAACTCAAGGAAATAGTAGAATGGGGGTAATGGGGGGCCAGGGCTGAGGGGGATGGGAAGCTAGTGTTTATTGGGGACACTGTCAGTTGCAATGATGAGAAAGTTCTGGAAACGGTGGTGGTTGCACAGCAATGGGGATGTGCTTAATGCCACTGAGCTAGGCCCTTAAAAGTGGTTAAACTGAGAAATTGTGTGTATGTATGTATGTATGTGTGTTGTGTGTTTGTGTGTGTGAATATGTATCCGCAACATCAAAAACAGTGGATGTGAGGATCCCTGGGTGGCTCAGCGGTTTGGTGCCTGCCTTCGGCCCAGGGCGTGATCCTGGAGTCCCAGGATCGAGTCCCACATGGGGCTCCCGGCATGGAGCCTGCTTCTCCCTCTGCCTGTGTCTCTGCCTCTCTCTCTATCTGTGTCTCTCATAAATAAATAAATAAAATCTTAAAAAAAAAAAAAGAGTGGATTTGGGAGAAGAATTTACAACAATGTGGGGCGACGTTTTAAAACACGCGGTGAAATTCCGTAGTTAATTGTGAATTGCTCCTAAGGGTTGGGCAGCGGGTGGAATTACAATTATTAATTTTACTATTATTTACTAATAACTACTATTATTATTTTAGCTTTTCTGCTTTTTCCAAATTTTTAGAGAAAATATTACTATTATAGAGATATTTAAAACCCCAACCATTTTATACTGAGCCTGTCGGGGTTTTCAGAGTGCTTTCATGCTGGCACAGCTGGTCCGTGCAATGGTCCTCAAGGGAACCTGTTTGTGTTTAAGGAAACCAATGGGCCAGCTCAAATGCCATCTCCTGGAGCCCTCCTTTGTCTCACCAGCTGAGGATGAGCCATTCCTCCACACTGAGTGGGGGTTCTGCTCAGTTCTCGGGGCCAGCCCCCCGCCAAGCACTGAGCACAGCATGGGGAGGGAAAGAGCCACGGTCCCTGCTTTATCGGAACTTCTAGTTTCATGACTAAAATAGACTCAAAGCAGAGAGTCCCAGGAGAAGATGCATTCATGAGCTGGGAGGAGTCTAGGAGGGGAAGATGCAGAAGGACTACTTGAGGGGTAGGAGAAGGCTTCTGTGGGGGTGGACATGGAGTTCCCCAAGAAAAAAGCAGGGAGAGGAGCTCCACAAGAGGGACTGGCATGTGCAAAGGCCCTGGGGTGAAGAGAAACAGGACACGCTGGAGGAGGCTCAGCCGTGGGAGGCTGGAGCTGGTTGTCTTCTAGGAATAAGACCTTAGTCCCTTCACCAGCTTCCAGGGGAGCCACCCCCCACCCAGTCTCCCCATTCCATACCTCGCCAAGATCTCAGGCTGGCGGGACAGCTCCATCACCGTGAATGCCAAATGATTGGCAGAGGTCTCGTGGCCTGTGGGAAAGGAGAACAGGACTTCCACATGGGCCCAGCCCCACTGCCTCTGAGACCCCGAAGCCCTCGGTGGCAGTTCAGGCCCTCCCTTCTCCCCCTGCAGCTGAGCTAGGCGCACAGATACGAAGGAGACAAGCTGCCACCCATAGAGCCCCTGTGCCAGCCAGTAAGTGGCCTCTGCCCCCATGCATCTGGTTTTCACACCCTTAAAGCTCCTTCCTCCAACCATGCTTGAGCCTTGACTGGCCTGGAGGGATTTTCATCCCCAGTTTGCCCAAGACAAAGCTGAGGCTGAGAGTAGAGTGTCTCTCTCAGGCCACCCAACAGGAACTGGGATTCAAGTCAAACAAGGCTTCCCTGTGTTGTCTCCAGGCCGCAGGCACCACCCCTGAGGCCTGGAGAGGATGCACCTCCAGCGTCATGACTGGGCCGATGGGGGCTTCCCCCCGAGAGGGCACGGTTTGTGCAGGAGGACCAGTTCTGAGTTCTGGCTGCACCCGGTCCAGTCCAAAGCCTCCAGCTAGGCCAGGAAGGGAACACCTGAGTCCCATGCATTCCCTCTGCAGGGTAAGTGGCTTATTAGGTGGCAACCACTGCCAGCCAGGGGTCTGGGGCGTGCTGGCCTCCGGAGCCTATACTTGGTGGCCAGTAGGTGCAGTGTCTGCACACAGGGTGCAGGGGTGGAGCTGTAGGGACTGAAGGGGGTCACTAAACCCTCATTGGCGGGCTGGATGGAAGTCTGGGGAGCCCCTCCAGGCCCCCACTTTAGAGATGAGGAACCAGGCCTGGGGCCACAGCGCCAGCCCATGGAGAAGCCCTATCCAGCACCTGGGTTCCCAGCTCGCAGGACGAGGCCGGTCATTCTTTGTTCAGCCCACACTTTGTGAGGTGGGAACAGGGAACAAGGCCCTGAAGTCTAGCTCTGACCCCAACTCTCTCCAGGGCATCTGGGATTCTGCGTGCACGTCCCTCCTCCTCCCCATCCTCGAGGTGGCCCTCCTCCTCTCTCAGGCCTTTTCTCCCTCTTGCGGGAGAGGCAGGCTTGTGTGCTCCCTCCTCCAAAAATCTACTAGCCCCTGGCTCACCAGGCCTGCAATCTGGCGAGGAAGACCTTGGGCCTCCTAGAATTGCCACAGTGAGTATAGGGTGTAACCCTGGGAGTCGTGGGCAGAGAAGAGCTCTGGGCGCCGTGGAGAGCTTCTACCTGGGAGCCTGGGGCAATCGGGCAATCACTGAGGGCTTCCCCAAAGAAGAGGTATGTGAGGAATCACTGAAGGATAAGTTTTCTGGATAAAGAAAGATGCTCAAAAATATTTGATGGGGGGTGCGTGGGCGGCTCAGTCGGTGAAGCATCTGCCTTTAGCTCAGGTCATGATCTCAGGGTCCTGGGATCAAGCCCCGTGTCGGGCTCCCTGCTCAGCAAGGAGCCTGCTTCTCCCTCTGCCCCCCTACCTCCTCAGGCTCGCTCTCTCTCTCTCAAATAAATAAACAAAATCTCTAAAAAAATATTTGATGAGCGAAAGAATGAAGTTGCCTGGCACATCTTTTCGTGCTGGTCTAACGAGGGCCTCCCCACAAATCCTGAGTGGGGCGGAGCCCTGAGTCCACGCGGCCAAGCTCTGCTGAGCGCAGCAAGGCAGCTCCATGACCCCTCACAGTTGCCAGCTCCATGAGCAGCTCAGCGGCCCCCAAGAAGGCCCCCTGGACCTCCCCAAGCAGAGAGAACCACCCCCCCAGCTCAGCCCCTCAGCCCCTCAGCCCTGCAGCGGAGCTCTGTGCAGACAGCCCGAGACACCTCCCGGAGTCAAGGTTGAGGGGGGTGCCCGGTGGCCACCACCTCTGCAAAGCCCGAGCCCTCGGCCTCACCGCCCAGCTACCAACCAGCAATGAAGAAGGTGACGAAGTTGTCCAGCAGGATCTCATCGTCCTGGGCTCCCTCTTCAGCTGAAAGACAAGGAGGGTTCAGGGCCCAGCCGCAGACGCCTGCCTCCCTCGTGCCCCCCGCCCCCTCCACCCGCCGCTCAGCAAACAACCAAAGCCCTTCTCCCCGAAGCCAGGGGGAGACCCCCGGAGTGGAGCACGGTCAGCCGCCCCGACAGGTGGCACCCCTGCCGCCCGGCCCGGCCCACGGCCCACGCGGGAGCCCTCGGACCTTTGAGGATCTGTGTGAGGATGTCGGCAGGGACGTCCTCCCCCCTCTTCAGGGCCTCCCGGCGCCGCTGGACCCAGTCCTTGCCAACCTGGCGCAGAAAGCGAATGCTCTCTCGGATCTCGCGGAGCTGCTTCCACTTCCCTGGCATAAACTGAACAAGAACTCCCACTCAGGGCGCCGACCGAGCGCGTGGGTCAACCTCTCCCTCTCCCCCAGCTCCGAAACGCCTTTAGGAACCCACAGCAGCACCGGCAAGCTGGGAGGTGGGAAGACGGCAAGAACATTCTAGAACAGATAAAGTAGCCAAGGAGACTTGATCGACACGGCAGGCTGAGCCCAAACACCGCTCCCCCTTCCTGTACCAAATCCCTAGGTGGGATGGGAAGGATGCCCGGAAAATAAGAAGGGATCCCTGAAGGATGGAGGTGGCTAGGACTGTGTGGAAGGAGGAAACCACAGCCAGAGGGGAGTGAGGCGGAATCAAGTGCAGAAAAGACGGGGTGGCATCAGGGGACTCCAAGCTCAGGGGCTGAAGTCCCCGGGACCAGGAGGGGGCCCTGGGCATCTATCTGGGAATCAAGGACCACCTTTCTCCTTTCTTCCTCCTTCATGCCAGGGGTGATGGCTGGAGCTGCAGCAGCCATCTTATAACAATGAGGTGATGTGCTGGAGACAGCGGAACAGAAAGACAAAATGTTCTGGAAACATCTGGCATTGTGGTGCTATCACAGCCACCCTAGATTGCCTGCTTCAGGATCATTTCACATGAGAGAAAGATTAACTCCGGGGCGCCTGCGTGGCTCAGCGGTTGAGTGTCTGCCTTCGGCCCAGGGCGTGATCCCAGGGTCCTGGGATCGAGTCCCACGTCGGGCTCCCTGCATGGGGCCTGCTTCTCCCTCTGCCTGTGTCTCTGCCTCTCTCTCTCTTTCTCTTTATCTGTGTCTCTCATGAATAAATAAAATCTTAAAAAAAAAAAAAGATGAACTCCTAATTTATTTAAACCACTTTGACTTTGATTCTCTACTTTAGGTGATATTCGCAAATCCTGATTCAGAAGTCACTTCAATCATACCGGAACTCAAACCCCATTCTGAAAAAAGGTCACCGGAGGAGGTGCTCTGGCAAATTAGGACAAGGCCAGCTCTGGTGGCTGGTCACCGGAGGGGCTGGAGGCTGTACCTTCGCCAGCGTGTTGCGAGATGCGGTAATACCCTCCAGGATCAGTTTCACCTTCCGAGACAGAGGTTTCTGGGCCCCCAGCAGCATGCCTGTCTCCATCCCAAAAGCTGCCTGGGGGAGAGAGAAGGGAGAGGTCATCCCTGGGTGTGGGTGGGAAGACGAAGACGCGGAGCAGAACCTGGCACCGCTCAGCTAGAGACCCAGGCCCTGGGCTAAGGGTTTGTGCGCATCGTGTCGTGGACTCCTTACAATGACCCATGGTGATTCCAACCCTGTGGGATGTGGTGAGGACTACATAGCACACAGCAGCCACTCCACAAACCTTGGCTTCCTTCCTTGAGAAGATGCATTTCCCTAGAAATGGAGCCTTCCTTGGTGTCCCTTCTATCCCAGCCTCCCAGTGAATTACTGGGTGACAAGGACCCTTCAGTCACTAGGTCTGCATTCCAGCTGCCTGGGGTGCCCTTGGCTGGGTGGGGGGTTATTGGGCCACTGCTGGGCCTACCAGGGTGCAGAGCCAAGCCAGATCCAGGGCAGGCACTAGGGGAAGAGGTAGGCTTTGGGCTGGGAGGCAGGCAGACCTGAGATCCAGTCCAGCTTCCGCCACTGACCAGACACAGGCCCGGTCCCCACACTCTCAGGGTCCATTCGCAGAGAATGAGTTAGTAGCTGCGGTCTCGCATGCGCTCGTTTTGAATATTCAAGGTGATATGAAGCTCTTCACCCAGAGAAGGGGCTGATGCGTGGAGGAGGAGGAGAGAGGAGGAATGCAAGGCAAGGGAGGAGGAGAGAAGAGCAGCCCTCTGCCCCATATGGCACCCCTGCTCCCATGCCCAGCGGCCTCCCATCACCTTGGCCAGGATGTCCATGGTGGTGCAGGTCAGCATGTCCTGCATGGACACCGGGGTCTGCCCATCTGCCTTGGCCTCCAGAATCTCCACCAGCTGCTCGGCTTTCTCATTGAACGTTTCCATCAAGCTGACCAAGGAGCTGGGGAAACAGCATTCGTTGAGATAGCCAAGAAACTGGAAACAATTCAAATGTCTATCAACTGGTGAATGGATAAGCAAAATGTGCTGTGTCCAGTACAATGGAATTTCATTTGATAATAAAAAAAAGGAAGTTCTGAGACATGCTTTGGCATGGATGACCCTCAGAAAGCTATGCTAAGTGAAAGAAGCCAGGCACAAAAGAGATGTTATACGATTCCATGTATAAGAAATGTCTGGAATATGAAAATCCATAGAGACAGAAAGTAGATTAGTGGTTGCCAGGTGCTGAGGTCACTGAGGGGAAACGGGGAGTGCCTGCTTTTTGGGGGGTGATGAAAGTATTCTAAAAATGGACCGTGGTGATGGTTGTGCAATTTTGTTAATTTATGAAAACCCACTTGATTTTAAGTGATGAATTGTATGGTATGGAAACCGTATCTCAATAAAAGTTATTTAAAAGGTAAAATGCTACCAAAAGTGAGAACTATAATAAAGAAAATAAAAAGCCGGGCAGCCCCAGTGGCTCAGTGGTTTAGCACCACCTTCAGCCCAGGGAGTGATCCTGGAAACATGGGATTGAGTCCCACTTCGGGCTCCCTGCATGGAGCCTGCTTCTCCTTCTGCCTGTGTCTCTGCCTCTCTCTCTCTCTCTCTCTGTGTGTGTCTCTCATGAATAAATAAATAAAATCTTTAAAAAAAAAAAAAAAGAAAAAGCCCGGGGGAGGAGTGATGAGGTCTGAGTGGGGAAGTTCTGGGACCCCAGAACTCGCACCCCAGGCATCACTGTCACTTGTGTCACTTGGCCTTTGATGCTCAGCCTGCATCCCCAGCAGCCTGCTTTGCTCTCTCTCTCTCTCTCTACTAATGCCCCCACCTCTCTCCCTTCAGCCAGGGTGAGACCCCGTCCCGTGAAGCCCACCCCCTTCCCAAGGCCTACCATCTTGGATCCACTCACCTGCGGCTGAAGGCCAGGTCCATGACCCTGCGCTGCTTGTGCCAGCGCTCATAGTCACATTCAGATACCAAGCCTTGGCCAAACAGTCTGCGGGAGACAAATGCTTGACATGAGAAACAGGGAGGGGGGAAAGGGGACTGATTGATGGCTTGATAGGGACAGGGTCACCTTTTGGGATGATGGAAATGTTCCTGAACTACTTAGTGGTGATGGTTACACCACACCATGAATGGACCACATGCCACTGAGTTGTAACCAACATGGTCAAAATGATGACTTTTGTGAATTTTGCCACAATCAATCAGTCAATCAATAAGAAATTGGGAGATCACATGCCCCAACCTTGCAACCCCCTCAACCTGCCCACCTACTATCCCGAGGGGAAAAGAGGAGAAAGAAGGTGACAATGACAAGAGCGGTGGCTACCATTTAGGGGCATCTGCTGTGTGCCTCGCAGTCAGGGCTCGGGCCTTCATGCTACACCCAACACCCTGGGCCCCATGGCCCTCTGTTTGTAGCTAGAGGCTTTCCAGGCCCCCCCCCCCCCGACCCCTCCTGGTGCCTTACCTCTCACCAAACACAGTCTGGATTGCGTGGTACATCTTGGAGTCCTTGTTGTACTTGGTGGACATCAGGAACTTCTAAACATTCCCAAAAAGCCAACATGAGCTCGTGCACCCATGAGAGGCTGCAAAGGACTCAGTAGTTTTCTGGGCTCTTGTGAAACACACCCCAACAATCCCTTTTAACTGAGTGCCCGCTGTGGTGTGAACACTTCGTCAAGCACAATCTCACCCTAACCCTGCAGAAGTCCTGTCTTCAAGCAATAGCATCTTGTTTGGGGATGAGGAAAGCAGGACATAGAGGAGTGAAGTGATATTCCTGTGGCAACACAGCTGGAGTGGTGCGGTGGGGGGTCCTCACTTCAATGCCCAAGCATGGCATGGCCCTCACACTACATCGCCTTCTAAATCATGAAAACAAGAAAAGGCAAGTGCTGCTCTGCAACCAGAGCAGGGGAAGGGAGAAGCCCAGAGGGAGGGCTTCTGAGATAAGGGAGAGACCCTGGGCACAGATTTAGTATAACTAGTGCCAACCCAGCCATAGGAGTCAAGGAAGGCTTCCTGGAGGAAAGATCAACTTGCCTTATCACAAGCTGGATGGTAGCAATAATAACATTAGCTGACAGCTCTTGAACCAGTACAGTCAAGGGGTTAACAGCTCAGGCTGTGGAGTCAGCTGGTTTGAATTTGGATCCAGACTCAGCATCTTCACTCCACCACTTGCTAACTTTATGACCACAGGCAAACTACTCATCTCCTCTGCTTCCTCGTCTCACATATTGGGGATAAGAAGCGTGCCTGCCTGGAAAGGTTGCTGTAGAGAAAAATCTGCTCTATACGAAAAGTCTGAGAACACTGAGACACATCAGGTGTTCCATAAATGGCAGGTGCACATCTGCATCATCATGAGTGTAGCTCACTTAGTGTGCAGGCAACCCTAAGAGATAGGTGCCATTTTTATGCTCATCTTCTATATGATGGAGAAACTGAGATTTTTAAATGCCCAAGGTCATGCACATGGTGAATGGTGGACATAGGATTTGAATCCAGGCAATTTGCTACAGGAGAGAGGGAAGAGAAGGCTGTGATGCAGGGAGGGGAAGCCCAGGTCATGTGCTGCCTTCAGGCAGAGTGACAAGTGGGGAGGCGCAGCAGGGGAGCTGGATCCCAGAGGCCTGCCTATGAATCACTGAACTTTACCCTGGAGGCACTAGGAAGCAGCAAGGCGATATCTTGACTGTACATTAATCCAGGAGCTTCTGGTATCTGGGAGCTTAGCTCAGAGGCCTAATATCAATTTTTCAGCTGAAAGAAAATGTCCAAAATGGCTGACTTTGGGTCATGAGCCATATCCTGGGGACCCCACCCTCACCCAAATGCTGTCATTTATAAACCAACTTATAAACCACTACCGTCTCCTGCAGGTTCTGTCCCCATGAGAGTAAAGGCCCAACTCCCAGGACCTCTCAAACATTTTTAAATAGTCCAAGGTCTGTGCCAACCCTCCCAACCTAAACTGAGGAGTCCCCACACTGAAGCACAGCAGCCTCAGCACAGACTCCAATCAGGGGTCCCCATAGTCAGGTGTCCCTGTGTCTGCTATCCCTGGGCCTGGGGATCCTTTGAAGGCCCAATGAGCTAGGTTTTGGGACATGAGGGGCATGTGGGACATCCTCAGCACCTTGCTCCCTTCCCTGGTTGTCCACACTGATTGCAATCTTCTGTGCACTAAGGGACAACTGCTGGGCACTTGCCCTGCTGCCATAAGCAATAAAAAACAATAGGTAGGTGCCTGGGTGGCTCAGTCTGCCTTTGGCTCAAGTCATGGTCCCAGAGTCCTGGGATTGAGCCCTGCATCCGGCTCCCTGCTCAGTGGACAGTCTACCCCTCCTTCTCCCTCTGCCCTTCTCCCTGCTTGTGCTGTTTCTCTCTCTCTCTCTCTCTCTCAAATAAATAAAATCTTTTTTTAAAAAAGGCAAAATGCATGAAATGTCTCTTTTCAGATACTAATCAACAGGAAGTACAGGATTGTGAATCCTAAGAGAAGGAAAAGAGAAAAAAAAAAAAGATGTGAGCCTACGACCAAAGATTAATTACTCCAGCTTTCTGCAATTTCAGGATAAAGGCTCTAAAAGATAAAACTCAAGTATAGCCCAGCAGGCTTACCAAATTGATGAGACAGAAATCAGAGTCCAGACAGATCAGAGGAGACTAGAATTTGTAGAGCAGAGGAACTAAGGGGAGGGAGCTATGCATACAAAGGGCTCTTGTGCAGAAATCTGCATAGGATCCCTACACCTTTGGATGACTACCAACCTGGGCACATGTACAGTGAACACAAGACTAAGTTTAAAACAACTTCTGTGGATGCCTGGGTGGCTCAGTGGTTGAGCACCTGTCTTTGGCTCAGGTCATGATCCCAGGGTCCTGGGATCGTGTCCCACATCAGGCTCCATGCAGGGAGCCTACTTCTCCCTCTGCCTATGTCTCTGCTTCTCTCTCTGTGTCTCTCATGAATAAATAAATAAAATCTAAAAAAAAAAAAAAAACTTCCAGGAAAAAGGAGGATTATTGAGTAATTATATGCTGAACGATTCTCAGAGCTTATGCAGGCCAAGTACTGTTCAAGTTCCCACTGGCCAGAGTTAAACCTCAGACATAAGGCCTTTACATGGTCCCCAGAAGAGTCACTCCTTAGTAGTGGGGCTAAGCTAATGCTAGAGTAAAATTCGACCCTAGACCAACCCTACAAGAGCCTTCAAGCAAACCTGGAAAGGATCAAACTGATCCACAGATAACTTTACCATCTGCCAAAATGGATTCCAGCACCCTTCAAAAGAATAAGACAAAATTGAGCACTCCAAAATGTACAACTGACAATGTTCAGGATCCAATATGAAATCACTAGACATGCCAAAGAGTGGAAAAATCTACCTACAACCAGGCCCAGAAATAACAGAGATGATGGAGTTTGCAGACAGGAACTTTTACACATTTGTTACAAATATTGAAAATATGCTCAAGTAGCCCACATATCCAAGAAGTTCAAAGACTCCTACATAGCATTAACAAAAAGAACATGGGACAAAAGAAAAAAAAAAAGAACATGGGACACCTGGGTGGCTCAGTGGTTAAGTGTCTGCTTTTGGCTCAGCACATGATCCTGGAGCCCTGGGATCAAGTCCTGCATTGGGCCCCCTGCATGGAGCCTGCTTCTTCCGCTGCCTATGTCTCTGCCTCTCTCTCTCTGTGTCTCTCATGAATAAATAAATAAAACCTTAAAAAAAAAAGAACAGTACACCAAAGTGGATCATAATCAAGTTCCTGACACCAGTGGTAAACAGAAAATCTTAAAAGTAAACAGAGATTAAGTAGTATTTTATTTGAAGATAGACTAAGTTAAAGATTATACTATAAATCCTAGGACAACTACTAAGAGAGAAAGAAGGAGATCTAATAAGCAAATAGTAGAGATAAAATAGAATACTGAAACATATTCAATCATGGGGATCCCTGGGTGGCTCAGCAGTTTAGAGCCTGTCTTCGGCCCAGGACATGATCCTGGAGTCCCAGGATTGAGTCTCACATCAGGCTCCCCATATGGAGCCTGCTTCTCCCTCTGCCTATGTCTCTGCCTCTCTCTCTCTCTCTGTATCTCTCATGACAAAATAAATAAAATCTTTAAAAAAAAAAACATATTCAATCCAAAAGAAGGCAAGAAAGGAGAAGAGGGGACAAACAACAGATAAGACGAGAGCAAATAACAGCATGGTAGCTGTAAACCTCAGCATTTCAATAATTACAATAAATATAAATAACCTAAGCACTCCAATTAAAAGGAAGAGATTTTGAGACTATAAAACAGCAAAATCCAACTATATGCTATTTATACAAAACCCACTCTAAATATAAAAACCCAGGGGGGCCTGGGTGGCTCAGTTGATTAAGTGTCTACCTTTGGCTCAGGACATGATCCCAGGGTCCTGGGATCGAGCCCCACATTGGGCTCCCAGCTTTGCCAGGAGGCCATTTCTCCCTCTCGACTCTACTCGTTCGTTCTCTCTCTCTCTCTCTCAAATAAATAAATAAATTTTTAAAACAAACAAATAAATAAATATAAAAACCCAGAGATAGGTTAAAAATAAAAGGATAGCAAAAGATACACCAAGCAACACTAACTGGAGTGGCTCTGTTAATATTAGACAAAATGTCCTCAAGAAATGGAATATCACCAAGGATAAATTAGGAGGACATTTCTAAAGACACAAGGGTCAATTAATCACAAAGACACATCAGTCTTCAATGTGTGCACACCTAATAACAGAACTCCAAAATGCATGAAGCAAAATTGATAGAACCAAATACAGAAATAGAAAAACTCATGATTCTGGTTGGAGAGTTCAACATTCCTCTCCAAGTAATTGTTAAAACAACTACAGAAAATTAGTGAGGATTTAGAAGATTTGGTTAATACTATCAACCGACTTCTCGTAACTGATATTTCTAAAACATTCCATTCAACAATCATAGAATATACATTCTTTTTAAGTGCTCATAAACAGAGATGCCTGTGTGACTCAGTGGTTAAGCATCTGTCTTGGCTCAGGGCATTATCCTGGAGCCCTGGGATCCAGTCCTACATCGGGCTCCCCATAGGGAGCCTGCTTCTCCCTCTGCCTGTGTCTCTGCCTCTCTCTCTGTGTATCTCATGAATAAATAAATTTTAAAAATCTTTACATGCTCATAAACATTCACCAAGATGGACCATATATGAGGTCATAAAACAAGCTTCAATTCATTTGGGTGAATTGAATCATGAAGAGTATTTTCTCTGAACTCATAGAATAAAACTAGAAATCGAGCAGCCCTGGTGGCACAGCAGTTTAGTGCCGCCTGCAGCCTGGGATGTGATCCTGGAGACCCGGGATCGAGTCCCACGTCAGGCTTCCTGCATGGAGCCTGCTTCTCCCTCTGCCTGTGTCTCTGTCTCTCTCTCTCTCTCTCTCTGAATAAATAAATAAAATATTTTAAAAAAACGAATGAGGTTTAAAAAAAATTAAACTAGAAATCAATAACAAAAGGTATTTGGAAATACCATAATATTTAGAAATTGAATAACACACATCTAGATAATCCATGAATCAAAGAAGAAATCACAAGGGAAGTTAGAAAGTGTTTTGAGGGGCATCTGGGTGGCTCAATTGGTTAAGCATCTGCCTTCAGCACAAGTCATGATCCCGGAGTCCTGGGATTGAACCCTACATTGGGCTCCTTTCTCAGTGGGAGTCTGCTTCTCCCTCCACCCCTCCCCCTGCTCCTATGCTCTCTCACTCTGAAATAAATAAAGTCTTAAAAAAAAAAGAAAAAGAAACTGTTTTGAACCAAATGAAAATAAAAGTACAATATATTGAAATATATTGCTAATGTAGTACTTATGAGGAGATGTTCGGCTGTAAGTGCTTATATTAGAAAAGAAACAAGGTCTAAAATCAAGTTTCTAAACTCCCACCTTAAAAAATTTGAACAAGAACAAATTAAACTCAAAATGGAAATAATAAAGAGCAGAAGGAAGGAAAAGAAATCATAAAGGAGGGAAAGGAAATAACAAAGAGCAGAAAGGAAACACTAAAGAGCAGAAATCAATAAAACAGAAAATGGACAAACAATGGAGAAATCCAATAAAACCAAAAACAGGTTCTTTGAAGAGATGAATAAAATTGATAAACCTTTAAGCCTGATTAAGAAAATAAGAGAAAACCCAAATTACTGTCTGCAGGAATGAGAGAGGGTATAGCACCACAGAGCCAGTAGACATGAAAAAGTTAATCAATAAATATTATGGACAACTTTATACCAATAATTTTAACAATTAGATGAAATGGACAAATGCCTTGAAAGACACAAATTACCAAACCCAAGAAAAACAGAAAATTGGAATGGCCATAAGTCACTTAATTAAAACAAAACAAAAGGTGCTTCCTTCAGAGAAAATGCCAGGCCCAGATGGCTCCACCAGTGAGTCCTATCAAACATTCAAGGAAGAAATGACACCACGTCATACAAACTCTTTCAGAAAACAGAGAAAGGGGGACATTCCCAACTCCTCTTTCAAGGTCTATTGATCCAAAACCAGACAAAGGAATTATAAGAAAATAATAAATATAGAAACAAAAATTCTTAGCAGAAGATGAGCAAATTTTATCATGACCGGGAATGCAAGGTTGGTTTAACGCTTGAATATTAACCAATGCAACTCATCACATTAACATATATGGTTCAACTTTTTTCATTGAGCGTCATGAAGTTCTTTGTATATGGTTTTTGGTAGCATGCTTGAAAAATCTTAAACTGTGTCCATATTTGAAATTAAACTTTTAAAAATGATTTTTAGCATCCTGTTAGAGACACCATGGTCGTTCAGCTTTTCTCCTGATCTGGACCGTAAGTTGCATTCTCCCGCTCTCATGCCAAGAACCACCCTGCACATCTGCTGCGTACCCACTGTGAGAAATGAAGCACTGTCATTTATTCCCTGTGAGGATTAAATGGGTTAATATAATGAAATACACAAAGAAGTGCATGTTTAAGTGTCTTTTGCCCCTTTATTAAATAAATATTTGTGTAAATGAATATTTATTAAATAAATCAATGGCTATTTAATCCTCACAATAGCCCAGAGACAGAGGGGTTATGATCCCACCCTGAAGATGAAAGAACCAAGGCTGAGGGAGGTTAGCTAGCTAAATGTGTGTGCACCCCCTGGGCAAAACTCCCAAACAGTGGGTGGTCAGAGAGAAAGATGCCATACGTTTTTGGATCCTTGGGAAACCAGCCCAAACTCTGGTGCCTCTGGGACATTTCCCCACAGTCCCTGGGGTCAAGTTTCATGCCCACAACCCAGGGAAGGGAAGGCCCCTCCCCATGGAATCCACTCTGCTTCCTACCTTGACCGACTCAGGGCTCGTGACGATGACCGAGGTTTTGTGGAAGACGTTGACCCGCACAACGGGGCCATACTTCTTAGCCCTGGAAACCAGAATGACCCAAAGGAAGCTGTCAGCTGTGGGAGAGGTGACTATCATCCTCACTACCCAGCAGGAGGATCAGGGTGTCCCATCCCAGGAGGGGCTTGACATGGTCTCTCTGCTGGGTCACACCCCCCACTGGTCTCAGTTCCCACATCCATAGAAGTAGGGTTGCTACACTCCTCCTTTGCTGGGAACCAAGCGATATCGTGCCTTTGAAAATGCTTTTGCAAGTGTAAAGCACCATTGTCTACACTGACTATGACGGAGTCACACACCCCACCCAGCTTACAGATGAAGAAACTGAGGCTCAGAGTTTCTCATGGCCGGTCTCAGGTCACACCGCTGGTGAAAGGCAGAGTCAGCTGCTTTCTGAACCAGCCTCTCCTACCTCTCCACTCAGGGGAGGAACTTTGGGGGTGGGAGTGACCTGTCCCGAGCGGGGGGAACTGTGTACGCTGACCGGGGGGCGGGGGGGCGGGGGGGTGAGGCATGAGGGCCCTGGGCTGGAGTAAGGGCAACAAACGACAATCAGGACCCACCAATCCAAAAACACATCTTGGAGCACGCGGCCACAAACCTCATCCTTTTTCCAGAAGTAGGGGAGGTGTCCTAGAAGGAAACTAGAAGAAACAGGAAACGTTAAGATCACCAGAAGTCACCATTAAAGAGTGCTCCCTCCCCCCACAGGACTCCGGGAGGTCGGCGTCATTAGGCCCACTTCGCAGATGGGAGGACTGAGGCCCAAGGAGTTGTGGCACTGGCTCCGGGGCACCTGGCGGTTGGAATGCAGGCAGGATGCAAACCCAGGTCTGGCCAGCTCCAGAGCTTTCCATTGAGGGGAGATGGAGAAGGATGAAACCATCTCCCTGGTGCAGAGGCCAGGGGCTGGCACATCCAAAGTGAACAATGGTATTGTGTGCAATTACCTTGACACATCCACGGAACACTCACTACATGCTGGGCACCATTCCACCCCTCTTTCCACCTGAGCCGCCCCCACCACCTGGAGGAAGGTAGTTTGTTAGCCACAGGCAGGGGAGCTGCAGCCAGAGAGGTGGTCATCAGCCCACCATGGCACGGCTAGGACGGGGTCACCCCAAGGTCCTTCTCACCCAGGGATTGTTTAGTCATGCTCAGTCTGCAGTGCAGATGTGTAAGTCTGGTGTGATCACCACAATGTGAACAAGTCTGTCTGGTGTCACCTTGTGGCACATTTTTAAGGTGTTTCCTATCTCCCGTGTGACTTATTCCAGACAAGCTCACTTACTACACCATCTAGAGCGAGTTTTCTGGGTCAGAGACCTCACCTTTCCTGGAGGGAGATAGAGAGCAAATAAACAAATAGGTAAGTAAGTATGAAGTCGGAGAGTGATGGGAGAAAAATCAGGGGGTTAGGTAATCAGAGGTGGAGATAGGACGGGGGTTGTTATTTTCTGCAGGCGGGTCAAGAAATGTCCCTCTAAGAAGGTAACATTTGGGCTGTAATAAGTGAGGGACTTGGCTGCCCAGGTATATAGGGGAAGAGCATTCCAGGCAAAGGGAAGAGCAGGTGCCAAGGTCCTGAGGTAGGAGTGTGCTTGGTAAGTTTGAAGAACAGGGAGAAGGTATTGAGGCTGGAGAGGAGTGTTTGAGGGCGATGTGGCACGGGATGGGGTCCTCAAGGTAGGGGGCAGATCACCAACAGCCTTGTGCACTGTTGTTGAAACTTTTGCTTTGACCTTGAAATGGGGGCCACTGGAGGGTTTTGAGTGGAGCAGAGACAGGGTCTGACGGGTTTCTAAGGGCTCATCTCACGGCTGCTGTGCTGAGAGTATATGGGGCGGGTGGGGGCAGGAATGGAGGCAGGGACACCAGTGAGGGGCTGTGAGAAGGGACAGGGCTCAGACCCGTGCAGGCGAGAACCCGGTTTCCAGTGCGTGTTGTCGGAGGAGC
This sequence comes from Canis lupus baileyi, assembly GCF_048164855.1. Classification (NCBI taxonomy): domain Eukaryota; kingdom Metazoa; phylum Chordata; class Mammalia; order Carnivora; family Canidae; genus Canis; species Canis lupus. Next base: position 69,534,857 of record NC_132846.1, on the reverse strand, counting down.
CAAGCGGACTTGCTGTGGGTGTGGGTGTGAGAGCGCTGTCAGGCTGAGCCAAGTCTCCTGGCCTGAGCATTACAAGGATGGATGGGGCTGCCACTTACTAAGGCGAGGAGGCCTGAGAAGGAGCTGGTGGGGGGCAGCAGGCCCCATCATGCCCTTGTCCGTGCGGGCAGTTGGGGTTTTGAGGGCCAGCACTGAGGCTCTGCCTGCAGGAAGGGGGGGCCTGAAGTTCCAGCTCGCCACCCCCCTCCCCAGCAGCCTCCACAGATGACCCTGCGACCTCCACCTGGGTGGGGTCAGCTCCCAGAGCTCCCCGGGGAGGGGGGGTTTGCACCTCTGTTGCTCCCAGAGGTAACCTGCTCTACTGGCTTTCTGACCTGCCAGGCTAGAGATGTGAACGGGACAGTCCTCAGCAGAGAGGCGGCACTCACAGCCCAGCAACTGGATTAGACCACAAGGGGGGGCGAGTGTAGACAGAGAAGAGACCCCAGGACTGAGTCAGGCGGTCAGGCAGCAAAGGGACCACCGGCCAGGGAGACTGAGCCGGAGCCGCTGGGGAGGCCCAAGGAGAGCCAGGGGTGTGGAGTGGGGAGCCTGCGGAGAGAGCGGGACAGGGGAGGGGCTGGCACTACCCCACGCTGCCCTGGGCCCGGGCAAGAGCAGGACGGAAGCGCTACCCTGGGCGCAGCTCCCGGGAGGTCACTCGGCCAAAGCAGGGTGGGCGGAGAGGTGGGTGCCAGAGCCCCAGGGGGTGGCAGGCCCAAGAGAGGGAAGGAAGGATGGGGCCCAAAGATAGACAGGCTTGGGGTGGGTGCTGAGGGGGTGCAGAGACAGGGGGTGGCATTTGGAGGGAATGGGAAGGGAAGAGATGGATTTTTGTGTGTGTGTTTTTTTTGTTGTTTTTGTTTTACAACATGTTATATAAAAATCAGAATGATGCAGGAGACAAGGAAAACTGATGGCACAGGAGGGGGGCCTGGCTGGGGCCAGGGTTGCTGAACCAAGGGGACGGCTCCCCGTGGCCAGAAGCACTGAGGTCCCCGTGGGAAGGGCGCGTGGGCCCCGGGAAGGGATGGGGGTAGCTGGCGGTGGCGGCACAGCCCTGGAAGGAAGTTCTCTCAGGCTGCTCCATTTACTCAGGGAAGTAGGAGGCAAGAAGAAAGGCTGGGAGTGGGGATCGAGGGGGAGGTGGCAGGAACTGAAGAGAAGCAAGAAACACTTCAAGAGTGGGCGGCAAATGCACGAGGAAGGAAGTGCAGGGCGGCTGCCGGGCAGCTGAAGCCCACGGGGGTGAGCGGCCCTGAACTTCCGCTGCTCCACCAGTCCCACACGACTGGCTGTATTTCCAGAATAATCTGGTATCCAGGGTCACTCCCTACAGCTGCCCGTTGGGGGAGAATGTTCTTTTGGGGACCACCTGAGTGAGAACAGGATCTAGGCGTTCCTCACTGTCCCAGGCCTGTCTGGGAGCCTCCGCCGTAAGCACGGGGGCCCACGGCCACCTGGGGGAGAAGGTGAGTGACACCCCAAGAGGGCCAAGGGGACAGAGGAGTGTGGGGTCCCACTGCCGGGCACGGATGGAAACTAAAACCTCTTCCCTCCGACCCCTGCAGGGGGCGCTGGGGAGCCAAAGGCCGGGCAGGAAGACCAGGTGTTGGAAATAGGTAAGGGATGCAGAATTCCCAGGAGGTGGAACCTGGGATGGGGCTGGGGGCGGACAGAGGCAGGCCCCTGCTGGCAGGCTGAGCATGACAGGGCTGCCCCCGGGAGACAGAGGCGGGTGAGAATCCTCCGCCCTGCCGGGTCCGTGGCACATGCAGTTTCCCATAACACTGTGGTTGGCACAGCGGCAATCCAAGGTTTCCTGAGGGCAAAGTCTTGGATCGTAAAGAAGCAGAGGTCACCTGGAGGGTCCACTGTGAGGCCAGCCCCAAGGATGAAGGGAGCCCACACAGTGGCTTGGGGGGGGGGACACCTCCAGGAGTGAGGGTGAGTGGCCATGACTGTGCCCCATGCCAGTGGGAGGGGTGGTGAGTGCTCAGCTGGGCACCCAAGGTTGGGTGCGCCACCCAACAGAGCCAGTAAGGGGTGGGGTCTCCACCATCGCCAGGAGCCAAAGGGCCATTTGTTGAACGGGCCCCACCTGGGGCAGTTTGGCAAGTGGGAACGGGAGTAGGGAACCAGTGCCACCCAAGAGTCGCACTTGAAAAACTTATTCTGCAATAAATAAAAACTGGAAGAGAGAGACGCTCTCTTGACAACTTTCTGTTGTCAAGTTTACATTCATCCCACGCTGCCAGGAGAGTGGGGGCTGATGAGGAAGCTGAGAGCAGTGACAGGGAAATGAAGAAATCACAAGTGTTTGTGTGGGACCCAAAGGTGGGGTCTGAGTTTTCAGCCGCTACACGGATGGTTGCAGTAGGATGTTGTGTGTGGGGAACTCCAGGAGGGTATCCTGGAGGAGAGGGCATCCTGGTGACACCTGCTGGATAAGGAGGAAGATGGGTAGGGGTGGGGAGAGCACAGCAGCTGCTCCTTGTAAGGCAGAGGGATCCTTGCCTGAAAGTTGGCAAAGCCTGGAAGCAACCAAGGGGCAAACGTTACTACCAGAGACCCGATATGTACACTTCTTGCCAACCATGGTGTTGCCAATCACGGTTTGAGGATCCAGGCTTTGGATACCAAAGCATGAGCTAGAAGAGGCTCCAGAACTTTCATTTAGCACAGGTTTATATGTGACCACCAAACAACTGTTAATCCCAAATCTTTTTGCATATGCATCGTTCAGTTCACCTCCTTAGAATAAAGAGCCCAACTATAATTACGTTTAATTATATAATTAGTATTATATAATTAACCTCCTCCCATTCTCCCACCCACCCACACGCACCTGTAGGTCACACGTCGCTTCTGCAGTGTAGGACTCAGGGGAGAAATCGGGTATAAGAGGGAAGAAATACAGACACATACTACTACAAGGATGAACCTTGAAATCATGATGCTGAGTGAAAAAAGCCAGCCACAAAAAGGCCACAGATTGTATGATTCCATTTATGTGTAACATCCAGACAAATCTAGAAAACAGATTAGTGGTTGCCTAGGGCTGGGGGGTGAGGGGTGGGGGGGAGGTGAGGCGTGACAACTAACGGGTGCTGGGTTTCTGTTTGGGGGATGAAAATGTTCTGGAACCAGTGGTTAAGAATGATATACTCTGTCACTATACCAAAAAGTACTCATTGGACCCTTTAAGAGGGTAAATTTTATGGCATAATTTCATTTTAAAAATGCAATTTAAGGGATCCCTGGGTGGCGCAGCGGTTTGGCGCCTGCCTTTGGCCCAGGGCGCGATCCTGGAGACCCGGGATCGAATCCCACATTGGGCTCCCTGCATGGAGCCTGCTTCTCCCTCTGCCTGTGTCTCTGCCTCTCTCTCTCTCTCTGTGAGACTATCATAAATAAAAAAAAAATGCAATTTAAAAAATGATAAAGGCGAGGGGCAGAAAGGGGCTTGATTTAAGGTTCTGCCTTCTTGAGACAAAGAGACCTATTAGACCAGATCTGCAGTGCTTGAAGCACTTGGGTTTACGAGAAGACCAAGTCACGGTGAGACCTAGCCGAACAAGCACAAAGCTCATTCAATCCCAAGCTGTCGATGGCTGGTTTGCAAAGTTGGAAGGGTGACAGTGTACCTAACAGAACTGGTAGGCGACTTCCACCATCCACTTTGAATCACTGTTTATCGAGTATCTACTATGCCTGTACCAGCTGCTGCCGCTGCTGTGCCAGATGTCAGGGACAAAGCAGTGAACAAGACAGACACAGGCCTATGGGAGAGACAGACACTTAACAAAAGGTTGCACAAATAATTACCCAACTCTTACAATGACATAGAGTTCACAAAATGAACATGATATATTCGGGCACGGAAGCAGGTGGGAACCTCCCTGAGGAGTTAGCATGGAAGCCTCGCCTGGAAGGTGAGGGGAAGAACCATCTAGGTGGCATGGAAGACAGAGCTGCTAAGCATGGGGAAAGGAAGACCCCAAGGTGGGCGAGGGCACCTGGGAAGACAGAGGGCCAGCAGGGGGGAACAATCGCCTCCCTGTATCACCAGCCACAGAGATCTTTCCCAAAACCACCAAACAGGGATTCAGGCTTCCGATGCCAGGTCATCTGGCTTGTGCTGGAGGTGGGCACCTTCCAGAAGGTTCATGTCCTGAGGTTTTAAAAAGCGTGTCTACTACCATTGTTTATTCATTCATTCAACAAATATTTATTGAGCGTCTGCAATGTGCCAGGTGCTGGGGATACACGAGCGAACACACAGCATCCCTGCCCTCCCGGGGCTCACATTCTAAAGGGGGAGACAGACACAGTCAACAAGTGAACAGACAGTCAACAAGTGAACAGAAGGTAACTTCAGGGGTGATGGCCCCTTAAGGAGTTGCGGGCTAGGTGGGCTTTACACAGGGTGGACAGGGAAGAGCACGACCCTGGAGCTGCAGGAGGGGGGTTGCAGTGAGCAAGCAAGGGAGGGGGGTGATGAGAACAGTACAGAGTGGGGTTCTGAGAACTCAGCAGGGGCCTTGCTGGCCACAGAACGGACTTAATCTAGAATTTAGATTTCCTTCTCAAGTGATGGAAAGCTTTTGGAGCAGAGAAATGACACATTTGATTTAAGCTTCAGAAAGGTCATTTGATTTAAGCTTCAGAAAGGTAAGCTTCTGGTTGGGGGGTGGGGGAGGCAACGCTAGGTGGGGGTAGGGGACAAGGATGGATGGAAGTGCTAAGCAGAAGACAAAAAGGGTACATATACCAGGACAGAAATACAAAGGGGAATGTGACCAAAGGAAAGTGTGTTCCGATCCAGGTGGAGTGACCCCGTTCCAAGTCCCAAAGTTAAGAGCGCCCACTTCAGAGCCAAGGCGGACCCCGGGCTGAAATCTAGGCTTACCGACTGTGTGACCTTGGGCAGGTGACTTTGCCTCTGCGCGCCTCAGTCTCCTCGTCTGAACGATGGGGTAACAATAGCGCCTACCTAACAGGGCTGTCGCTGCCATCACGTTTGTGGGGCCCAGCAGAGCGCGGTGGGCGCCGAGCAGCTGCTGCGGCTGTGAGTAATTTGTTACTAAGAATAGTTAGCGCCCCTCTCCCGGCCGCCGCCTCCCAGCGGCCACGCGCAACCGCGAGGCTGGACCCCCGGCCCCACGCCGGCTTGGACGCGCCCCCCGGCCCCCTCTCGAGCGCCCCATCCAGGCCCCCGCCCCCACCCCCCGCTCACCTGGGCCGCGGCGGCCCGGGGATGTGCTCGTAGCGGCTGCGAGCGCGGTGCACGAAGGTGCAGCAGAGGCCGAAGGCGACCAGGACGGCGCTGCCGAGCAGCAGCAGCAGCCCGGGGCTCATGGCTCCCGGGCAGGCCAGGCCAGGGTCGGGGCCGGGCACCGAGGGGGCGGGAGGCCGGAGCCGACTCAGCTGTCAGCGCCGCGCGCCGCCTCGGCCCCAGGCCCGGCGCGACCCAGCACCGCCCACTCCCGCTCGGCTCCGCCCCCGCCGGCCCGACCCCGCCCAGGGCGCTCCGGCCCCGCCAACCGCGTCTCCGCCTCCGCCTCCAGCTCCCGGGCCCCGCCCCCGGCCCCGCCCCCGGCCCCGCCCCGCTCCGGCCCAGGCCCCGCCCAGAGCACGGGATTTCCGCCAATCACGACGCCGCTTCTGGCTCAGACCCCCCGGGCCCCGCCCTCTCCCCGCCTCCCCAGGCCCCGCCTCCCTAGGCCCCGCCCCCGGCCCCTCCAGCTCCGCTCCCACGGCGGCTCCGCCCAGAACGCGTTGTCCTTGGCAACCCCGATTCCTCCGCGCTTCCTGCCCCGGCGGCGGTGTTGGGTCCCGCTGGCTGGTTCCGCTCTCTCGGGCGCCTGCAAATAACGGCTCTCTCCGGTGCTAGGCCCCTTCCCGGGAACCCCATCCCAGCCTCCAGGCCTCCGACTGTTCCCACACCCTCTCTCGAACCCCCAACCCCCAAAGCTCGTGCCCCCTGCCTGGCCGGTCCCCGCGGCGCCCACGGGGCAGGTGGCGAGGACCCCGGGGACGCAGGGAGGTGGTGTCTGCAAATGAGGAGCGCACAGCTGGACCAGGGTCTGCCCTCCCGGCGTCTGGGCGCCTCCAGAACCTCCCAGACCCAGGAACAGCCGGGTCGGAGGCGTCGACCCAGGTCCAAAGGAGCCGCAGGTGGGGCCCGTGCAAATCTGGGTGCGCAAGGTGGCCCTGGAGGGAAGGCGACACATGTGCCCGCGGGGACCATAGGGTATCTGTGAAGTACTAGCCGAGCCTTCCGTTTATGTAACCCGCTTCTCCCCACCCGTCCGGGTGTGACAGAGCAAGCCCAGCTCTGCACTCCCAGTTCTCACCCCTCCACTGGGGAGGCCACCCAGACTGGGAGCAGCGGATGGGAAGGGCCGAGTGTGCACACTCCTGGTACCGGTAAAGCTCCAACGGGCTGGGAAGGAGGCGCCCAAAGACTGAGGCTGCCGGGTGCCTGGGAAGGGGACATGCCCCTACCCCATTCGTGGGCCGGTCCCGGAGAGGTTTGGGGGGCTGGGAAACAGAGGTCTGTGTACCTCTTTCCCCAAGGCAGCCAGGGACGGTCCTCCCGTCAGGGCCATGACTGTGAGGGTTCTGTGCCCTGCAGGGTGATGGGGAGCACCACACTTTAGCAGCTGGACCTAGGGACGCCTGGGTGGTTCAGTGGTGGAGCGTCTGCCTTTGGCTCAGGGCGTGATCCGGGGTCCCGCATGGGGCTCCCCACTTGGAGCCTGCTTCTCCCTCTGCCTGTGTCTGTGCCTCTCTCTGTGTCGCTCATGAATAAATAAAATCTTAAAACAACAACAAAAGCTGGACCCAGAGAATTTCTGTCCCTGGACCCCCACAACCCGGGCGTCCATCCTTCCCACCCAGCCCACCCACCTCAGGGAGCTGGACACCACTAGTCTGGGGCTCAGAGGCATTGGCTTGCCGTGGTGCCTGCCCCCATGTGGCGGTAAGAAGCAGCCACTGGCTGGCCCTGCTTAGAGAGGGTGGGTGGGGGTGGGCAGGTTAGAGAGCCCCTGCTGGGCTGTGAAAGCTCCAGGAGCTGGGGGCAATCTGGACGAAGGACCCCCAACCATTGTTTTTTTGAGGACAGGGCCAGATCCTAAACTGCTCTGGGCACAGGCTGGGGTCTCACACGAGGCGGGCATGGGGAAGCCTCAGGGTACTTCCGTGAGCCTGAGCCTGTCCAACTAGAGCGAAGGAGAGGAATGGGCCTTAACATTCTCTGGTGCATCACTCAACACCGGTAACCTGTAGCTCAATGCGACCATGGCCCCACTGGCATTTCTGCCCACAGGACACCCCTGTCGCTGACTGGGGCGAGTCAACAGTATCTCCTCCTCATGTATCAAGTCTACTGCTGTCCCACTGCCACCTCATCTGATTCTCCAGCTCTCCTGTGATCAGGTGGGGAGTGATGAGAGAGAGGGCACCCCAAGGCTGGGGTGGGTCTCCGCGCCCTTCGCCTGGGCAGGCAGCACTACAAGCCGCCAGCAGAGGGAGCTGCCTGGAAGCACGTGGCCAACCACCTGGCCCTTCGCAGGAAAGGTCTAGACTCCAGGGTCCTCAATGTGGTAGCCACTGGCCACAGGTGCCAGTCCAGCCACTTGAAACATGGCTAGTCCAAGCTGAGATGTTGTGTGTGTGTAGAACAGACGCTGGATTACACTAATTGGATATAAAAATGTTTTTAAAATCTCATTAATGTCTGTATATTAACTGATAAAATGATAATTGTCAAATATGCTGGGTTAAAGAAAATATCTTATTAAAATTCATTTCACCCTGATTTCGTGTTACATTTTTAGCACGGCTACTAGAGAATTTAAAGTGACTGATGTGGCTCTGATGATCGGACGGCACTAGTTGGGAGTGGTTCTCAAAGTGTGGCCCCTAGGTCGACAGCATTAGCATCACTCGGTGTCACAATGCAAATTCTCAGCCCCGCTGAGATCTACTGAGTCAAAAACTCTGATAGGCCCCCAGCGACTGGTATGTGAACCAGCCCTACGAGTGTTTCTGCTCAAGTTTGGAAACACCGGGCAAGAAGTGGTCCCCCAGCAGGAATCGCTGAGCGGGATCGCGGGCTCTGAAGGCTTCCCGCTCTGAAGGCAGGCTCTGGAGTAGCTGCCCTCGCTTGAGTGGTGCAAAGCTGCCTCCCATCGGAATGTGGGACCAAGGCCCCGGCCTGGGTCCGGCTTGTTGGAGGCGTTCAGGTAAACAGGGGATAAACGAGGCCCCGTCGGTGACCCGGAGTGTCATTACCCGAGGCTGACACCATGGATGCAGTCCTGGGTGCTACGCCACACCTGGGACATCCCTGCCCCATTTGGGCTCCAAGGATTCAAAAACTGAGCTGTGTGACACCGGGTGGAGGCGGCCCCTCTCTGGGCCAGGTTCTGAGAGACCACTCTAACTGCTGACTGGAAGCCCGATTAGAGCGAAAGATGGCAGAGGTTGACGGGGAGCAGAGGGAGCCTTGGCCAGGGTCACCCCTATCTCCAGAAACCCTGGAGGGCTCTGAGGCAGGATCAGAGTCCCAGGGGACAGAGTCACTTGTGGATGCTCCCTCGGCAGCCAGCTGTAGGTAGTGGAGTGAAAGGAGCACTGGACGGCAAGTCTGAAGCCGGCTCTGCCTCTTTCTAGGCTTGTGTCCCCATCTGCACAATGACAGGGGCCTATGGGAATTGGGGCCGACACTGAATTCAATGCTCTTTAGGCAGCGGTGTGATGGCCCAAAGCTGGGTCTCCAGAGCCCTACTGCCTGGTTTCAAATATTGGCTACACGACGTTTGGCAAGTAAGGAAGCTTCTCCGGGCCTCAGTTTGCACATCTGTACAATGAAGGGTGAGCATCATAGCTGCCTCCTACAGGTTAACAGGAGGATTGAGTGAGTGAATACTAAGTAAAACTTTTAGGACTGTGCCTAGCACATAGTAAGTGCTCAGCAAACGTCAGCTATCCTCCCTTGTTACTGCTGAAGGGGCAGTGAGTCTGTGTCAGCCTCCTCGTCAGGAGTCAGGCTGAAGCCTAAGCCTTGTTTGGAGCTGAGGGGTCAGGAGGACTGAAGGGAAGAGCACCCCACCCAAGGGCCTCGCTGAGGGCTGGACCACTCCACCACGTGGGGGAAGGTACTAGAGGCCCTGCTGGTGGCTCCAGGCCATCACTGCTGAGGAGCAGTGGGAGATGCACCCCCCCCCATCACTTATGCCCCACTTCCCAGGCCACACCTGATGGCATCTTGGCTCTCAGGCCCTGACATGAAGGGAGAATGATCAACAGGGTGAGGAAGGGCAGGGAAGGGCATGGAGGAGCCCCAGGAAGAGGCTGTACAACCCCCCAACACCACTGTTTGGGGCCCAGGAGGACCAACAGCTCTGGTCGCCCCACTGGGTAGGGCCAGGGTGCCGCCCTGCTCTGGAGGGCCACCCACCTTCCCTGGGCTCTAGTCTCTGCTCAGCCCCATCTGGGACAGGCCCAGGACACTCCGCCTCCCCAGGCTCGTTTCTCCATGTGCGCGGTGGGGAGTTGGGCCCTCGCAGCTGGCACTGTTCGGAATTTCCCTGCATCTGAATTTCCCTGCATCTGGAGGAGATGCCCGTCGGCTACCGCTGGGCAATGGGACGAGGCAGGGGCCTCCAGCAGGTGCTTCCTGGCCAGGCTGGCAGCCCACAGTGGGCTGGAGCCCGGTGTGGTGGGGGGGACCCCTGGGCCAAGCCGCATCTTGCTGCTGGCCTAGCGCACGTGGACCAGGTAGTTCAAGAGTTAGGATGCCAGCAGGTGTTAGCTAGGCTGTGTGTGCTCTTCTCCCCTCTCTGGCTGTGCCCCTCAGTTTCTCTGCCCATAAAAGGAGCAGAAGAGGGCTTTTCAAAGGCTTAAGTGAGTTCACACATGCTGTACTGTCCTTACCACGGTGTCCTGCACACAGGCCACGCTCAGCGGCAGGGCTGTGGTCTCCAGGTGGGCTCAAGGTGGCCAGGCCCAGGGCCCTTGCCAACCGCACTGAAGGCAGAGGTACGAGAAGTCCGAGAGGTGACCTTGAGCTTTCTTCTGCCGTCCTGTACTCCGTACTCAGCTCATGAGCAGCCAGGAGCCACCCCCCCGCCAGGACTTGCCTGCTCCATTTCCTCTGCTGGGCACACCACCCCTGGCGCCGGCTCAGCTCTCAGAATAATGGACAGTGTGGGCTGGGATGACCCCCCCAGAGCCCCAACGGGCCCTGGCATGGGCTATATCCTGTCCTCACCGCCCAGTGCCCATCTGCTTAGCCTCTCTGCTCCCCTATCAGAGGGTATGTCCAACTGTACTTGACACCCCCTCACAGACCCGGCACGGGGCCAGGGTGGAGGCCCTCAGTGGGCAAAGGAACTTCCACCCGTGAGCAGGAGGGAGGCTCCCGGCCTCGCCCCCCTCCCTCACCCCCACCTCCGGCTCCCAGGCAGTGTGGGTCAGAGAGAAGAGGCAGGAAGAGGGTTGTAAACAGTCACGTTGTTGGCACATCATTGGGTGACAGAGCATTAGGAGACCTTCTGGACCCCTGGGCAGGGGCGTGGTGGGGGTCCCCTGGGATTTCACTGTGCAGCGTGTGGATGGAGATGACCAAGGTGGCTCCGGTGGCCCCAACACCGCCTTTAAAGTGGAGAAACCTGATGCCCTACTCACTCACTGGGCGGCGTGATGCTTGGAGTGGCCAGGTGGGTGGCTTCTGTCCCAGTGAGTGCTAGGGGGTCAGGTCTCAGGGCCAGGGACCCCAGCGCTGTCCCCAGAGCACCCACATGGCCCCAGCATGTTGATGAAGCCCAAGGGGACCAGGAGGCTTCTCCCAGAGGTGAGCTAGTACCCCGTCCCCCAGCCAGCCCTTCCCGGATGCTCACTTCCCCAGGGAGCCTGATCCTCACCCAGACAGCCACAGCCCACAGTTCACCCTGGACCCATCCGTCTAACAGCTTCCCTTTGCCCCACGGGATGCCTACCTGTTCTCTTCAGCACCTCTACCTGCCAGGCCACCCAACCATGATCTTTGAGTCACCTTCCTCAGGCTACGCTCCAGATTGTCCAGGGCCCTCCACTCTAGCCCCGGGCAGGACAGGCCTGGTCCCCTCCCTCAATCTACCAGCTATGCCTCCGTTAAAGTGCCCAAGGGCATGCCTGCCCTTGAAGGGTGGTCGTCCTCAGTGCTCAGGGTCGGTGGCCAGACTGTGCCTGCGCGTGCCTGAGATGTTTGGAGGTAAGAAAAGAACACCTGGGGCCCATGGCCACACAGACCCCAACACGCTGTGGCTTCTGGCCCGCGGAAGACACAGGGGCGGGGACACAGAGAGCACGCGAGCCCTGCACCCCCACCGCCCACGCGGCCACGGGACAGCGTTACAGACGAGCCCCCTCGGCCCGCAGGGTCGCGCGCACCGGGCGCCCAGGGCGCAGGGGCCCTGCCAGGCTGCGGCGGGTGGAGGCGGTGCTCGCCTACAGGTCGGGGTCCTCGTGGCTGCACACGACGCCCGCGTCCTCCTGGTGCCCGCAGTTGTGAGTCCCCACGCCGGCGTGCGTGCACTCCAGCAGGTTGCGCTCGCTGCCCGCGCAGCGCACGTCGTCCAGCAGGATGGGCAGCGCGCGGCCCTCCCCGAACTCCGCGCGCTTGGCGGCCCGCGCGGCGTGCGCAAAGCCCAGCTGGCGGCACACGACGGCGGCAGCCTTGGTGTCCCAGGCGTCGTCGCACACGGTGCCCCAGCGTCCTCCCGCGAACACCTCCACGCGCCCGCGCCCGGGACTCAGGCCCGCGGGCCGCACCAGGCGCACGGCGCCGTCGGGGGGCGCGGGGTCCGCGGTACCGGGTCGACCCCGCCGCCGCCCGCCACCCCTCCGACCCCCCGGCCGCCGGGTGGGCCTTGCGGGGCGCGGGGTGGGCGCGGGCGCGGCAGCCGTGGGGCGGCGGCGGCGGGGCGCCTGGGTGGGTGCTCGCGCTGGGGGCCGCGGGGTGCTCTCTGCCCTCCGGATGAACTCTGCGCAGAGGAAGAGCCTGCGGTCAGAGCGACCCGCCCCAGCTCTCCACCAGGGAACGCAGACCCCTTGGGAAAGATGTTCCCATCCTGCCCTCCACTCCCACCCCGGGGATGGGGTACCTCTTGGGGACACCGGCCTGGAGCTGGTGCGAGGTGCTTCCTCAGTCATTCTGCAAACGCTGGCCGGCAGCTGCTTTGTGCAGTCTGCCTCTGCGGTGTCCCCCCACCCCTGGTCCTGCCCTCCTGGGAGTGTCTAGTCTGGGAACAGGGATGGGGGAACAGCCCCTCACACTGTTAAGCCATGAGCCCAGTGGAAGGGAAGAAGTATCTGGGAGGGCTTCGGAGAGTAAGTGACCCTTTCTGGCTCCCGTCTGGTTTAGGTGTAAGGAAGCTGAGGCCCCTGATGGGGAGATCTGCTGAGGATCTAAGGCACGCAGGCGGCATGGGAACTGGACTGCCCAGGGCCTGTCCGGATAGGGTGCAGCTCTCCCCTCCAGGCTCCCAAGGCTGCTGGCTGGAGCTGGGGCCCACGCTGACCAGAGCCATGGTGGCACCCCAAGCCTCTGCCCCATCACAGGGCCTCGGTATGTAGGCATGGGGAGCTGAGGTGGGTGACTTCCCTTGTCCACCCCCCAATACATGGCCCTCACGCTCAGCCCTGGTCAGCCCCAGAGATAAACCTCACTCTGCTTGGGACACTCTGCCAGGACAGGCACAACTCCCAGACTTCTCCCTGACTATGGGGAGGGACCCAAGGGTCACCAGTCCCTCTAACCACCCCCCCCACCTCAGCTGAGGTGAAGGCTAAGAAGGGGTCTTGATTCAAGGCCATGAGCAAGGCAGGGCCAGATGCTCCCCCTCCCTGCACCCTGGCTCCCACTCCACCTGTGGGGAAGGGCTTCCGGATCCCCAGGCTGTCAGGGAGCCTTCTGCTTTGGCTCCTGCTAGTTCTGCAGCCTAGACTGCCCCCCCCACCCCCAGTGCACACTTCGTTCCAGGCTCAACCCCCAGCCTCTGGGAACTCCCCACCCCCACCCCGGTCCTGCACTGCTCTGGGTCCCCATGGCAGCTGGCACACACTTCTGTAATGGCCCTGGGACAATAAATGACTTTTCTGTCTGTCCCAGGAGGGACAGGGCCTGGTCTGACTTTTCCTGTGGCTCCAGCATCCAGCACCAAATGGGTAACAATAGAAAGTGCCAGAAACTGCTGAATGAATGGAAAACTCGCCAAGGCCTGAAACCAACCGCAGCTAGGATTAACCTCCCCAAACTCTGAGCTCATTCCTGCCCCCACCTTTTCTCTGCTGGGGGCACTGCTGCCTCAAGGCTGCCCACCCCAGCCGCCGGGTGCCCAGCACCCCTCCTTTCCTTCTCCCCTACACCTCCTCCACCAGCTGTGATCTATCTGTTGGGTACCCTTGGCCCACAGGGTGATTTTTAAGATTTTGAGCACAAGTTGCCAAAATTTGCAAATGGAGAGACTGTATGTAACAACCCAAGAAGGCAGGTTTGTGTCTGTCTTGCTCAAGGTGTACCTCTAGCATGAAGCTTGGCTCTGAGGTCACGAGGACTTGCGCCCACCTCCCTCCCCACCAGACTTGTTGGAATTGAACCATCTCATGGTAGCCCCTAGGGAGATGCGCCTGCCCCCGTGGCACCTTCTCCCAGCATGACTCCTTCTGGTCTTGCCCCCACCCATATGTACCCGCTGCCTCTGCCTGTCCTGAGAGCTCAGAGTGCACCTTGCCAGACACCAGTTAGCCCTATCTTTCCCTCACCCCCTCTGAGGCCTGCAGCCCCTTGGGACCACTCACCCATGGCCCGGGATCAAGGAGCTCCACCCACTTCGAGCATCTAATGGGTGCCATTCCCAATGCTAGGCATCGGGGCCCAGGAGGGACATCCAGAACCAGCTGGAAGGACCCGTATCGAGTGGGGGAGCCGCTGGGTATGGGCTGCAGGTGCTTCCCTCCCCTACTTCACCCTTGTCGGTAGGCACTTACTTTCTTTGGGCACAAAACGGATGAGGTGGCTCCTCACCTTCACCTGGGCAGGCTGGATCCGACACTTGCCGGGTGGTGCCCGTCTGCCGACATACAGGAGGTCATGAGTGCCCGCCTGGGAGCCTGCCCTGAGCCTGTCCCCCTGCAGCCAGGCAGGTGCGCATTCAGGCCCGGGCAGTTGTGCGTGGGAACACCGCGTGGGAACAGCGGTGGCCGTTGGTGGAGTGCACCCTACATGCTCCAGGCCCCTGGGGGTCGAGGAACCCAACTCCAGGACAGAAGTCCTATATTACAGCCTGCCAAGTGTCCGCTCAGCATCTGCTTCAAGAGTGCTAGGGCCGGTGTTCTGATTCAGACCAGGAACTGCCTTGGGAATGTGATCAAATGTCACAGCCCTCTTCTTTCCACCACCTGCCCCCTCCTGTAACTGTGACTGCAGCCTGATTCCTGCACCCTGCCCGGCCCCCACGCCCCACAGCCTTTGGGGAGAGTCTCTCTGCCCCTCTGCCCCTGAATTTTAGTGATGCAGCATCTAAGGGAAAGGTGAGGTTGATCCAAAGATAAAGGGTCAGAGAGAGCCGCAGGGCTGGCAGCAGAGCCGAGGGATTTGGGGCCGTGGAGGGTGGGGTTTCAGAGAGCTGAGGAGAACAGCATCTGAGAAGCGTTGCCAAGGCTCTGAATTGGGTCTTCTTTGACATCTCCGAGGGGCACAAGTAAGGCATGGAATTCCATTTTAATTAGCCTTTGGCTGTCGATCTGTGAGTCTTTGAATGGGACCGACCCTATTCTGGGACTGGCCCACGTGGGTCCAGATTTCAATAGGCTCCAGCAGCACAAGGGGAAGGCCCAAGGGGTGAAGTGGCCATGTGACATGAGGTGGCTTCCAGACAGGCTTGGCAAAAGAGGGAAACTGAGGAGGGATACTGGTCTCTCCCCGCAGGGGTTAAAGAAACACAGCCAGGCACACACGGTTCCCAAAGCTGCAGAAAGAGTGGGTTTTGCTCTGAACCCCAGATAACATCCACATGCTTCAGACAGACCCAGCATGGTTTTGTTCCTTAAGGAAATTATGTAAAAAAAAAAAAAATCTCTATTAGGCAAAAGGTAGGAGATGCACCCCCCAAATGCCACAGTGGTTTTGTCTGGGCAGTGATGGATGTCCCCACCCCATTCGTCCACTCCTGAGCTCTTCATTCCGGGTGTTCTCTAATGAAGCCTCTATGCAGGCTGTTGTGGGTGCAAAAGAAGACATGCTTTCCAAAACAAAAACAAAAAAGAGATGAGGCAGGGCGGGATGGGAAGGGGAAGGAATCTAGCCTATTACTGGCTCCTCCCTCCAGGGGACCTTGAACAGAACTACCTAAGCCTTTGGGGGTCCCCACCCCCATTGCATGGGGAGGATGAGCCAATAGCGAAAGAAAGGTGCCGCTTGGCAAAAGGAGAGGACGGATCTAAGGCAGCCTCTGGCATGAATTACATGCTCCATAAATGTGATATTTCCTTAGAGAAGCACTCTTTAAAAAAAAAAAAAGAGAGAGAGAGAGAGAGAAATAACCTAAATGTCCAAGGAACGGGTAAGATGATTGCGGCACAGTGACTCAACAGCCAATTACCCAGCCATTCAAAACGATCCTTTCGAGAGTGCTGTTGCAACGTGGAAATGTTTATACAAAATAGGGAAAACGAACAAAGAAAAATGCGAAGTTTGCATGTGCTCCTCCACACTGACATAAATCCCAGAGCTAGCAGATTAAAGCCAGAGGGACCTCGGGGAAATGGGAGGGAGGGATGAAAGGAGGAAGTCCTTATATGTTTCTTGATAAATACTGATGTCAATAACGAATAGATTTGTGTATTTAAAAAAAAATTAAAAATTAAAAATTAAAATAAAAAACAAACAAACAAACAGAAAAAGCAACCAAAATGTGTGGTCATCAAGAAATGTCTGAGAAGCTGTCACAGACCAGGGGAAGCTAAGGAGACATGATGACCAAATGAATGGAATGTAGGATTCTGGATAGGATCCTAGAGCAGAAACAGGACAGCATGGAAAAACTGGAGAAATCCTTTAATTAATAGTAATGTACCAACATCGGTCCATTAACTGTCACTAGTGTACCATGACGTCGCAAGATGCTAATAATAGAGGACATCCTTGAGGGGTATACGGGAAATTCTAAACCATCTTTGCAATTTGTCTGTAAATCTAAAACCACGATAATTTCTCAAAATGATTTTTGAGAAGTAAGATGGTGTTTCAGGATTTTTCCAAAGCCAGGATGTTTTAAAGTGAGGGTAACTATCCATGTCGGGGGCTGCCAAACGTGAGCAGGTTCTCTGAGGGCACAAGGGGCTTTGTGCTGGGGGCTGACATCACCTGTGCACACGCGGGGCAACCTGCCCAGGTGCCGAATGGAGGCACAGATCGGTGGGAGGCCAGCTGAGAAGCAAAACTCTAAGGGCTGAGAAGGACCTTGGGAAACATGATCATCCATTTGTTCATCGTATATGCCCGAGTCTTGGCTCTGCGCTCTGGGCAGGCCCCAGGGTGGCACTGACTTTGAAGGTAGGGGGTAGGGGTCAGTCCCTGTGGAGACTCCTGGGCCAGGGGGACAGTGCCCATTACAGGTCTGAGAGCCGTGGGGAGCACTGCTCAAGACCTGGAGGGAAATGCCCCTCGGAGGCAGTGAGGCCTAAGGCTCAGCTCTGGCTCTGGCTGGGAGGGGGGCGCCCACCTTTATGCCATCTCCACTTCTGTAAACTAAGTGGCTGAGATGTCAATGAGTTTTACATGGAAGGAGTCAGAACACGAAACCGAATTAGTGGCTCTACATGTAGAAGCAAAGCAGATGGAGAAGGGCATGGCAGGGTCAGGGAGGTGTTCTGAAAGTCCCAGAATGTTCCAGACAGTAGCCAGCAGGCTGCTTTCACCAGGAGAAGGTGGGACTGCAGGGGGTTGTCTCAGAGGCAAGTGGGGGCTGGGGGAGGTGGTGCAGGGGTGGGGTGCCCCAGGAAATGAGGAGTGACTCAGGTCAAGCCTGTGCTTCTCTGCCCCAGGCAGCATCCTTGGCCCCCTTCTGCCATGAGCAGAGCTGGATTTGAGGCGGCAAATCCAGTTTTAAGACCCAGGCCTGCCTCTCCCCAGCACTATGGACTCGACCAGTCACTTCCCTTCTCTGGGTCTCAGTTTTCCCTTCTGAAAAATGGTGTTGTGAGTAATGCCCTCCCGTAGAGGGTGGCAGAGGGGAAAACAAGGCAATGGAGGTGAGGGGTCCTGGCAGGCAGCAGGAGCCCGGGCAGTGGGGGGTCGGGAGGGGGCTCACCTGGAGGGGTCGATCACTTTGTAGACAACCCCACGGGCCGCTGTGGCACTCGGCACGCCCGTCGACATGAAGTACAGCTCCCCTTGGGCGAGAAACCAGGTGAAGAGTGAGAACCGCACCTGGAATGTGGTCCCGGCCAGCCCCTCACCCCCCTCAGGCTCTGAGAGGGACCCCAGCCTCAGAGAGCCATGCAGGGGGTGTTTCAGAGCTGGATGCAGAGCAGAGAGAGGCAGCAGTGTCCTGGGCCTCCGGCCACTCTACCCGGACCTCACCACATTCTGGCCTCATCTAGGGGACCCAGCCTGGCCTGGTCCATGCCTGGCTTCACTCCCAGCGCCACACACCTCTGGGCTCAAGTGAGGGACCACGGCCCAGCTCCCCAGCCAACTGCTACTGGGTGCCCCCGGGCCCGTGTGGCTCCTCCAGCCTCGGCGTCCCTAGCCCTACGTGGGATGCTTCCCAGGGCTAGTGCAAGCACTAGAGGAGCACAGCACACGCTCAGTGTCAGCTACTGCTGCTGCGATGACTGTCCTCCTCCAGGATCCGGGTCCTGCAGAGCCTTTGAGGCCAGAGACCCTCCCCTGCTGACCAGCAGGCACCTGCCAGGCAGGGGCAGGGGCAGAAGCATGTGCTTGGCGGGTCTCTAGTGTGAATCCCAGGCCCCGCACTTCACCCCGTGAGAGCACCAGCAGCTCTGGGACAGCCCCACTTAGAGGTTCAGTTGAGTTTCCACGATGTCTCAGGGCCCTTGCGAGTTCTGAGCACGTGGGACCATAGATGTTCTCAGTAAATATGATCTTTCTCCCTCCTCACCCTCATCCCACCCCCTGCCTCTCGCTGCCGGAGGCACCTATGCCCAGGAAACAGGCTTCATCATTCCTATCCTACAGAGGTTCAGAGAGGCCAAGTGACTTTTCCAAAGGCACACAGCTGGTGAGTGGTGAAGCGAGGCCTGGATCTCAGCAATGTCTGTTGCCCCCCAGCCCTCGCCATTGGAGGACACATGGTGGCTGGGGGCCCCAGACCCAGACCATGTGTGATTCGGTGTGATGGTTCAGCCATGCTAATACTTCTGTCTTTGTAGGAGGACAGTGAAGAGTTCTCCCCAAGATGGGGATGATCCCCAAGGAGAGACTAAGACAGAGAGAACTCTGAGGAAGGCATGTTTGTGGGGACAGGTGCAGTCAAGGAGGGCTGCGTGGAGGTGGGGTCTAAGAATCAAGGCCCAGGAAACCCAGGGATCCTCACAAAGGGGAAGATATTGGGGGGCAACTTGGGTAACTGGGGTAGACCAAGCTGTGGTGGGAAGCTGGGGACTGGGGAGGGCAGGGTGCCGAGTACTCAATGATTTCTGACCCCCTCCAGGAGCAGCAGTCCTGCTTTGGTGGGGAGTTTGGGGGCAGTTTATAGGTCCCCAAGGTGAAGATGCAACCATACCCTGGCAAGTCAGCCCCTACTTGAGATCCCATAGGCACAACCACGGATTTGCTGTGCCATCCGGGCTATCACTTCCCTCTCTGGGCCTCTTTCTGAGGGACTTGGCCTGCAGCCCTCACACCTACTCTCCAGCCCCCTGGAGCCATCCAAGTCTCTCTGCACATGCTGCTCCCTCAGCCTGGAATTCCCTTCTCCCTGACCAAGCCTGAGCTTAGGGCCCTGCTCTGGGAAGCCTCCAGGGGCCAGATTAGGCGCAGTACCCCCCAGCTCCCACCTCTGTAAAGTGACAGGCATGGACCGGGCACACTCTGGCCTGTCAGCCTCGTCTGCTGGGAGCCATGGCCCCCAACCCCGCGCACAGGCAGGGAGGCCCCACGGGCCCTGCAAGCCCTACCTGGGGCCAAGTTGCCTTCAATTCTCTGTGGTGTGGACTGTCCCTGGAGGACACCAGGCCACCAGAGACCCTTGTTTTGCAATTTGCAAGTGTCGGAACAACTAGAGAGGTGGGAGCCTGATCCTGGAGCTGGAGCCAGTTGCTGGGCTCTGTGCCTTCCAGGGGCCGCCTGCCCAGGCTTGCTAGTGGGCTGTCCCTGGGCCGAGTGACTTAGAGGAGGCTCCTCCTGGCTCTCCTTATCCGTTACTTGATGTCACTCAGAGGGCTGGACAAGGGCTCCTTGGGAACTGCAACTTCCAGGCCCTGCTCCTGGGGCGGGGAGCACCCCTCCTTCCAAAACACATTAACCCCCTACTGACCAAAAGAAAAGGCTTTCAAGACCCAGTGGGCTTGGGAGGGCAGTGGGGGCTGGGGCTGCCTTTTTGAAAATTTAGATTGTGACGGGTGTCATCCAACAAAGGTTTCCCAGACTTAGGCCTGGGGGCTCTGGGCACTGGGCCCTGCAGGAGATACCCCTCCAAAGGCCCCTGGGTGGGCGTTGCCTAGCAACCCTGCCAAGCATCCCCCAGGCCCCACTGGGGGCCCCTCAGCTTTTGTCCAGGGACAATTGGGGCCAAGGACAAAAGCAGGAGGCTGGAGCAGGATCCAGCCTCCAGGGCCCCTCAGCCTCCCCCCCTTCCCTGTTCCTTGCATTGAAAATACAAGAGTCGGAATGGGAACCCACTGACACGTGGGTCAACAGAGGGTGTTCGAGAAGGCGGCGTCTACCTACTTTCTAAAAACAATGTGGCTTAATTTTATAGGCCAGACTTCTTGACCATCAGGAACCCAGGGTGGTAGAGGTCTGGGATACACTCTTTCCCCACCTGCCTGCATTTCCACCATCACAAACCCCTTCCTGGTCCGCTCACTCCATGGCATCATTTGAAGCCTACAAGCAGCCCTGCAGGGGTAGGAGGGAAACTGTCCCCATCTGGAAGATGGGGAGACAGAAGCCCAGGCTGGTGAGGACTGATGCCCAAGCAAGGTCTCAGGCCACTGCACACTTGCTCCCCAGCCTTAAGGGGATTTCAGGCCTGAGACTCCATCCCTGGGATCCCAGGCCAAAGGACCTATGGGGTGGGGGCATCAGTCCCAAGCACAAGGCCCCAGGGCCTCAGGAGTGCTCACCGGCCTCATCCTCAGCAAAGGAGATGATATGAGGGTAGTAGTTGTTAATGAGGCCCGGGAACGCACAGGTCTGGCCTCGACCCATGCAGATCTCGCTGTATCGCCACTGGCCTGTCTCCAGGTTCTCGCGGAGGGACATCAGACGCCTGCAAAGAAGCATGAGCTGTGGGGTCATGCCTGGCATGGTGCCCAGGGGAACCCCACCCACAATCTATCCATCCATCCACTCATATATTATTCATGCAACCAGGATCATACATTATTTGCAGGACCCAATGTAAAATAAGCATGCAGGGCCCTTGTTTAAAAAGTGCCAAGTATTTCAAGGCAGTGATAGCAGAACATTAAACCAAGCGTGGGCCCTTCTGAGCACGGGGTCTGTGCATCCGCACAAGCTGCACGTCCATAAGGCTGGCCCCCAATACTCCTTCGTAGTCTAGTGGTTAGGAAGGAGCTGGTGCTCTCATAAAGCTGGCCCAGCGTGCAGTCTTCCCTGAGTACCTCCTATGCACCAGAAAAAGGCAGGGGAAAGAGACAAGCCAGTCCCCTGCCCCCTGAGCTCAGCCCCACCCACTGACCGGCAGGAGGTGGCCAGGAGCTTCAAAATCCTCCAAGGCTGGTGACCAGAAGTTTGTATATACCCTGGAGCAGCCTCCACTCTGGAGCATGCGGTAGAGCTTGGGCATCTTCAGAATATGATCTTTCCCTCTGTTCCCATCAATCTCCAGGCCCTGCTTGGATGTACCCTCCTCTGAGAAGCCCTCCTGACTGCCCCCAGCGCTGGCTCCTCCAGCACTGTGCACAGGCTCTCTGAGGCTGGACCGGAGTGGACCAAGCATGGGTCTGTCTCCCTGACTCTGCTGTGAAGTGCTTTCAGCTCTGCTGCCCTCACCCTGGCACAAAGCCTGACCCAGCAGAAGGGCTTGGGAAAAGCTAGCAAAATTAGTTGTATCTCTGTGGTGGGATGACTTCAGCACTCCTAAGGGACAGGTGAAGGGGGAAAGGAGAATCAGACACAGAAACAGAGGCTTTGGGGCCACCTGTTTGGCTCAGTCGGTGGAGCATGTGACTCTTGATCTCAGGGTTGTGAGTTCGAGACCTATGCTGGGTATAGAGATTACTTTAGGAAAGTAAATCTTAAAAAAAAAAAAACACACACACACACAAAACAGAGGCTTCATCTAGACCCATTTCTAGAAGGGAAAGCTGAGTGGCAGAGGCAGACTCTCAGGGAGGGGAGGAACTGGAGAGGCCCCAACATCCAGAGGCCTAAGTCAGCGTTGGCCCTCAGCTCCAGCTGCAGATGTGCCAGCCACAAACCAACCCTGCGCCAGCAGCCTGCAAGACGTGAGAATTCTCTGACCAGCCTCGAGCCACCTTATTTCCTTATTTCCACTCCTGGGGAAGCCTGTTCAGCTGTCCTCATGTGGAGAGGCTAGGGTGGGAATGATTTTTTTGTTTGTTTGTTTGTTTTTGTTTTTTCTTTAAGTAGGTTCCACACCCAATGTGGGGCTTGAACTCACAACCCTGAGATGAAGAGATTACTAGATCCCAAGTGCTGTATGTGTATTAACTGACTCAGTCCTCAAACTCTAGTAAGCAAGTACTATTATCATCTCCCTTTTACAGACAAGGAGACTGAAGCACAGAGAGGTGATGTAACTAACTCGAGGTCACACAGCTAATAAGTGGGCGGGAATCAGACCCCGGTGATCTCAGCTGCACTTTTTTTAAAGATTTTATTTTTAAGTAATTTCTATCCTCACGTGGGGTGCGAATTTACGACCCTGAGAACAAGAGTCCCACACACTACCAACTGAGCCAGCCAGGCACCCCCTGGACTTTTTTTTTTTTTTTTAATCTTTACTTGGGATGCCTGGCTGGCTCAGAGGCGAAGTGTGTGACTCGTTCTCAGGGTTGTAAATTCAAACCCCATGTTGAGGGTAGAAATTACTTTAAAATGAGATAAAATAAAAAATGAAGAAAGAAAACGATAAAAAATGAAGAAAGAAAACGAGAAAAAAAATTTTTTTTTAAATCTTGACTTTTTTTAAAGCAATTTCTACACCCAATATGGGGCTTGAACTCACAACCACAAGATCAAGAGCTGCATGCTCTACCAAATGAGCCAGCCAGGTGCCCCTCTGCAGCACTTTTAAAGCCTTGTGTCCAGTATATGTCTTCCTAGGGCCTCTATATTCCTCCGTTTTCCGCTCTGTACAATGGAAGAATGAGGGGATCATGAGGCTTCACAGCTCTCCTCAGGGCAAGAGTCCAACCCACAGCTTAGGAGGTATGTTCTCTTTTCTCTGTCCAGAACCTGTTTGGGGGTATGATGCATCCCAACCCCCACCCCATGCAAATACACACACACACACACACACACACACACACACACACACCTTTAGATTCTCAGTGGGTAGGGTGGCACTGCCATATAGTGTGGGGACTGGGCAGCAAGGTTCCAGGGGCCCCCATGGTCAGACCCCGGTGGGAGCCCCAGCCCCCCTCCCCACCAGAAGGACCTCTCTGGCCTCTTCTAGACCAATGCTCCCTGGAGCCCCAGTCAGTTACTCCAGCCAGAGATCCTGGTTTCCCCAGAAGCCAGGTGGCCCAGAGTCTGTCAAGGAAGTTGTTCGTGTTCCCCTGACCCCCACCTTTCACCTCTGCCCTCCCGCCTTGTACTCTCGGGACTGCCGGCAGGCCTGGAGTCCACGCATCTCAGGTGGGTGGGGAAGATGAACAGATTCGCAATTAAACAAGTGTCCGGTCTCTAGTCTCTCTAGTCAAGAGCTGTGCCTTCACGGCAGTGCTTGAGGCAGCCAGTGAGGCTCAAGAAGGGTATCAAGAGAAA
The DNA here is from genome assembly GCF_048164855.1 of Canis lupus baileyi. Taxonomy (NCBI): domain Eukaryota; kingdom Metazoa; phylum Chordata; class Mammalia; order Carnivora; family Canidae; genus Canis; species Canis lupus. The sequence continues at coordinate 69,511,597 of NC_132846.1, read as the reverse complement.
AGGGGGTGGGTTAGGGTGTTTCCTGAGATATGACTCCAGACTTCTTCCCAGAGGAAGAGACCTGCTGGCACCTGCAGGTCCCCATCAGCAAGCAGCTCGGTTCAGTGTGCACCTGTGCACATACGCAGGACACCTGTACTGTTTTGTTTTACAAGAAGCCAGTGGCAGCATCCACTGAGCCTGCTTTGGCACAGGAGCCCATGGGCCACTTACCCACTCATAAAGTCGCCGAAAATGTAGAGGCCGTTCAGGTTGGGGTACTCACAGCCCCGGTACACATAGCCCCCCGTGACCGACTTGCCCAGCTTGTGCGGGTAGGCGAAAATCGGCAGCACGTCATCTGCAGAGTGGGGGGGAAGCTGGGATGAGCTGGCAGGTCAGCCCCTCTTCCCCAAGGAGCTGGGTAGGTCTGAGTCTGGAGGGGCAGAGGGAGGTGAGGTCCCGGGGAGGGCCGAGGTGGGGACCCCAGAGAGTCACCACGGGAGGAGGGTGCATAGGGCTTGGGTAAAGCAGGGAGGAGAGCATGGGTTTGCAGGGATGGGGTGGGTGGGGAAGAGAGCCAGGAGCAAGCCCAGCGGGCGCTGGGGAAGAGGGGAGGCAGGGGCATCCAGGATGGTCCCATGGAGACGCGAGGGGGGCGCACACCGCATGGGGTGGGGGACGGATCCGGGATCGGAGAGTCTCCAGGGGCGCAGGGAGGTCTCGAGGCGACGGGGGACGTGGAGGGCACGAGGGAGGCGCGGGGAGGGGGGCTGCGGTGTGCAGATCCGAGGGTCGGGGTGGGGGGTGGCTCACCGAGGGAGGCGTTGGCGCACAGCTTGCGGTCGTAGCACTCGTAGCCTTCGCGCGCGCGCCAGCCGTAGTTGCGGCCGCGCTCCACCAGGTCCACCTCCTCGAACTTGTTCTGGCCCACGTCTCCGCAGAAGAGGCGCCCGCGGCCCGCGCCGGTCGCCGGGTCCCCGCGGTCGAAGGAGCAGCGCCACATGTTGCGCACGCCCAGGGCGTAGACCTCGGGCCGCGCGGCGGGGTCGCCCACGAACGGGTTGTCGCGCGGGATGCGGTAGAGCGGGCCGCGCTCGTTGTGGTCCACGTCGATGCGCAGCACCTTGCCCAGCAGCGCCGACCTGCGGGCGGGGGGCAGGGGGGGCAGGGGGGCTGGCGGCGCCGCAGCAGGTGCCCGGCTGGGTCAAGGTCAGCCTGGGCTGTGGGGCCAGACGCCCTGGTTCAAGTCCTCCCTAGCTGCTCACCAGCTGGGTACCCCCATTCATGCATTCATTCATTCATTCATTCATTCATTCAGCATTTACCAGGCACCTCCTTATGCACCAGGCTGCAGAGGCATTGGACATACACACCTTCTATTGCCCCACCTCATCCTCGCCACCAACCTTTTAGGTGTAGTGGGCGCTACTGTGATGCTCTGTTACAGCTGGGGCAGCGGAGCTCAGGAAGGTCACGTAACGTGCCCAGTTGTCACACTGCTAGTAAAGGGAGGGGGCTGGGATCCAGCCCAGGCAGTGGGACCACAGAATCCCAAGCTCCTAGCCCCAACACTCTTTCCAACCTCCCCAACGCCTGTCTCCCCGCTGTAATTGTTAGGGTGCTCCCTCTCCTTCCTGCCTCCTTATCGGGTTGTCCCAGGGAGTGAAAACAGTCCTAAAAATGACTCATATTTGCAGTTTTCTCCCAACACCCAAGACGGTGATCGGCGTGGAATAGGTGCTCATTCAGCGTTTGGCGAGGGAATGGCTGCAGAGTCTAGTGCACCATATATGAGTAGAGGTCGGGGCTCAGGGAAGCGGCAGGGGGGGAGGGCAAGGAAACACGGCAGATCTCAGGGGGAACTGGGAGGCTGAGGTTCTTGCTTTCTCTCTCACCATCGAGGGCATTGGGGCAGAACCACCATATGTCAGAGAGCCAGACAGGCCTCGGCGGCCCTTCACCTCACACTGCACACCCACCACGCCTACCTCAAGATGAGGCCACCAGGTTGCAGAGGGGGACAACTTGCCAGCTCCCCCCAAGCAGCTCTGGACTTGAACCTAGGCCACTCCCATGGCACCAGGCAACAGCGGCTTCTGGATGGAGGAGACCTCAGGACTCGTGCTCCAGAGCCACGGAGGACAGGAGTGGGGCCCTATCTCCACATCACTTCCACGGTGAGTAGCTTGTGGGTTTTATTCATCCCATGACAAAAATGACACGCGCTGGCACAAATCTGCAATGTGCTTGAAGACGCTTTGAGGAGAGCACACCTTAGGCATCTGTTTTCTGATGCACCTCCCTACCACCTTGCTCTTCTCGCTGTTAGCATTCTGGAGCACTCCCCTCCTCACCCCCTCACCCCCGGCTGCCTTTCCAGGAGGGACTGTGTGGTGTGCACATTTGATCAGCCGTGTACCCTCATTCTGGCACGGAGTCCGCACCCAAGCCTCCAGCTCACCATCAGACATCTCACAGGTGTCTTCTTTAACCGTGCAAGAGGCTCCCACCCAAAGATGCCCCACAGTTAATCCCCTATCATGGTCTCACCCCAAGGAGTCCCCCGCACACGCTCCAGCCTGCTCAGCACCAAGCCCCAGATGACACCCCTGCGCCCATACACTGTGCCGCCAGCTTCACTATAGAAGTGGGCAAAACTCATAGCAGCAAAATAATGTTTTAAGTTCTGTCCAATTATCCACAAATCCTTAATTTCTATTTTCCCAACTCCATCGCTAAACACATCCCAAACATGAGAAAGCTGCAGTGATTCTTACACTGTCATATATGAAAGCACAAGTCACAAATTGTGAACACGTTAATTACTGTAATCAACATCATCCTTCTATTTTTACTTTCTGGGCTAAGGAAGGTTTTGTCGTTTTAGCTAAGAGAATGGGGGAGGCTGCCCTAGATATCTTCATCGACACTGTGTGTGTGTGTGTGTGTGTGTGTGTGTGTGTAGTAGAATAATGGCAGGCCATCTGCTCAAGCCAAGAAGTAAATAACAACAGCAAGACTATGCCTCAGTTTCTGGGCCATCGTGGGTGACCCTTGGGACAGAAAACCCTCCAGCCCGTACGGCCCTGCTCCAGCAGCTCACGCTCCCCCTTTGGTCTGGGAAGGCTCCCTTTTCTTCCTCTGGGTCAAGCAGGGCTGGGCTGACTTCTGATAGAAGCCCAGCTTCCCGGAGACTCTCTGCTGTCGCTTATCAGGTACCCGAGACGAGTGGGTTCTGTGCCAGCCCTCCACAAACACGATCACCTTTGCTCCTCACGACAAGCCTCCCCTGGAGATTACTATTCTTCCCTCCGACTGGTGAGTGGAAGTGGCTTGACTGGGGTCCCCCGCTGGCTAGCTGCAGACTGGGCTGGGGCCCGAAGCCCTTTCTACCGCCCTGCACTGTGTGGCTGAGGAAGGAACTCCCCCTCCAGAAGAGCATGTAAACCAACCCACCGCCCAGTCAGAAGCAGAACATACTTGTTTTGGGCATTTCCGAACTTTCCAAAGGGGTCTCCGGCCATCCCGCCATCACCAGTAAAGATGTAGAGATACCCATCATCCCCGAACAGCAGCTGGCCCCCGTTGTGGTTTGAGGCTGGTTCTTCGATCTCCAGGATTATCCTAAAAGAAGATAAGCCACCCCCACCAAACAAACAAATAAACAAAACACCAACCTCAACCAAAAACATAAAACAAGATCACAGCAATAAAACCTCCTCTTTTGGATGCCATTTCACAGTTGAAAAGACTTTTCATATCTTTCATAGCAGGTGATTTTTATGAGACTCTAGTAGGCAGGGCAGGGATAATTCCCTCCACGGTGCTAATGAGGAACTGGAGTCTCAGAGAGGTTGAGCAACTTGCCCAAGGTCACACAGCCCATAGGTAGCAGAGCTGGGACTAGAACTCAGGTCTTCCTACCACTCCCCACCACTAGCTCCCCAAGTTATGATCCTGTGAAACTGTGGACCTTGTCACCGGCCCAAATGGTTTCTTCGTAATCGTAGCTACCTGCATACCAGCCACTTAAGCCGAGCACTTTCTACACATCCCCTTCATTTGTTAGGTAGTGTAACTTCTAAGGAGGTGGGGTGCACCGTGTGGGTTGTGCTCAGCTACCCAGCCCCTCAGCGATCTCCTTTACTGCCAGGCCAGAAAGCCTTCTGCTCCACGGCCGGCCAGCTGGATTCCGGTTGGGGTTTGCCAGTGAAGGGTAGAAAGCAAGAGGAAGGGAGAAGCCACGCTTCCCTGGCTCCTGGAGCTGCCTCCCGAAGTGGTAGTTGCACAAATGGGAACAGTGGCTCTGGAAGGTGGACTCTTGGGTTTCCACCCAAACATCTTGGTACCAGGAGCAGCAAACTTAGCAACTCAAAGACCTTTTCCCTTCTGTTCCCCTGGCTTCTTGCAATTACTGATCTTCGGATAACTTTGACCTTCCTCCTGTCCTTCTCCAGATCCTTCCAATGCCTCTGTAGCTGACTCCCTGTTTGCTTAGGTTTTCCAGGACTGGTCACCAACTTACTAATCCCTTATGAATACAGTTAAGAAAAACCAAGGCACAGAAAGGTCAAGTAACTTGAACCCAGGACTTCAGGGCTCCAGGACCAAGACTGGAAGCCTTTCCACTGAGGCCAACACTCATGATGTGGGGGGGGTGACACAGAGCCCCAAATTCCAAGTCCTCCCCGGACAGGACAGCTCAGACGGGCAGGTGTCCACCTCCCCTGGGGATCCCAGCCCTGGGAACAGGAACTGACAGCTGATTCAGGCAAAAAATGACCACTCTGTTCTGCCCTGAGCCAGCCGTGCCCACTTCTCCTTCTATGTGAGTCAAGTTCTAGGCTTGTGCTTGGCAGGGACCATAGGACCCTCACCGACACTCACTCTGAAATACGTTCATCTGGATATTGTGTGTCCCACCTGCAGTTTTTATGTGGAATCACTTTTGATTTATTTTATTTATTTTTTAAAGATTATATTTATTTATTTGAGAGTGAGCTCGAGCAGAGCAAGAGATAGAGCACGAGCAGGGCTGGGGACAGAGGGGGAGGGAGTAGCAGGCTCCCCACTGAGCAGGGAGCCAGACTGACACTTGATCCCAGGACCCTGGGATCATGACCTGAGCCAAAGGCAGATGCTTAACTGACTGAGCCACCCAGGTGCCCCAGAAATTGCTTTTTAAAAGTCACCGATGAGGGCAGCCCAGGTGGCTTAGCGGTTTAGTGTCGCCTTCGGCCCAGGGCGTGAGCCTGGAGACCCGGAATCGACTCCCACATCGGGCTTCCCACGTGGAGCCTGCTTCTCCCTCTGCCTGTGTCTCTGCCTCTCTGTGCATGTGTGTCTCTCATGAATAAATAAATAAAATCTTAAAAAAAAAATAAAAATAGGGATCCCTGAGTGGCGCAGCGGTTTGGCGCCTGCCTTTGACCCAGGACGCGATCCTGGAACCCGGGATCAAATCCCACGTCGGGCTCCCGGTGCATGGAGCCTGCTTCTCCCTCCTCCTGTGTCTCTGCCTCTCTCTCTCTCTCTCTCTGTGACTATCATAAATAAATAAAAATTTAAAAAAATTTTTAAATAAATAAAAAATAAAATAAAAATAAAAAAATAAAAGTCACCAATGGAGTACATTCATTCTGTCCCTTTGTCTCTCCTTTGTGAGAGCCATGTGATAAACTCGGTGTCTCTTGCACAGCTGGTTTGTACAAACTTGTGTCAGATAATGAGAATTACGCTTTCTCCTTTTGCTCTGGCCGCCAGGATTCTCATGGTCAAAATTAATGCTGCATGACAAGACCTACATTAGCCCTCACGTTAGCCAGCATATTTGATTCCTTCTCCTGTTTACACTCCCAGTGTCACAATTTTACAGTTTTATTAAGTGTACGATGTGCCAGTATTTGCTTATTTGCCTCAGATTGGTCCTGGTTCTGCCCTTACCTGCTCTCCATTTCAGAGACCCAGATCCTGCAAACTACATTTCCCATGCTCCTTTGCTGGCTGGCCTCCAGCTAAGGTCAGCTGATGGAAGGCACTGGAGGAAGGGAGAAGCCAGGGTCTTTCTCCCCAGCTCTCTCTCTCTCTCTCTCTCTCTCTCTCCTCCAGCAATGTCTTGGCAGGCGCTGTTCCTCCCCCGTGGCCCCAGCTCCCTTGCCCAGGCCCACTGTGGTTCCAGCTGCCACCAAGCGGCCCCAGCTCCAGGGCTCTAGTAACCCCACCTTCCCACTTTGTCCTTCCAGCCCTGGAGGTGGAGGCAGCTTCCTCCCATTGGGAAATTCAGGGTTACCTTACTTCCTCCTCAGGTTGTTCTTTCATTCCTATCACCTGAGTAGCTAATTCCCAGTATCAAATCCTGCCTGTTGAACTGCCTGGTACGGGGTTTATTTTCCTGTTGGGTCAAGACTGATCCATATGCCCTTCATGCCAGGCTGGGTCAAAGCAGTGGGGGGGTCGGGGGGGCACAGATAATACAGAAAGCAGGCTCGTGTTGAGAGGAGTAGCTAAACCTGCTGGGGGCAGGGATGGGCAGAGGGTCCAGGGAGGAGAAGCGGGAGGTGGGGCTCAGGAGACAGATGCACCCAGATTCCAGCTGTGATGCTTCCCAGCTGTGTGGCCTAGCAGCTCATTTTACCTCTCCGAGCCTCCACTTCCTCACCTGTGAAGTGGGGAAAATACTACTTCCCCTGTTGGGCGTCAAGAGAATGGAACGAAATGAACCACCCACAGTGGCTGATCCAGGAGCCTGGACACGATCCTGGGAGGCTCTTCTGCGACTGTCCTTCCCTGAGCCCAGCCCCCTCCCCGGGGGTGACCAGTGCAGGCACACAGCATGGATTGGGGCGGTCACATTCCGGCACCGGCCAGCCCAAGCTCAGCCCTGCTCCCCCCCGAGCCGGGGCCCCCCTCCCCGGGAGACCACCTCTCAGAGCCGTGGTCCACGGTGTTCATGTCGTCAGCGGACACCCTGAACTCGCTGATGCGGATCCACTCGTCGAAGCCGGACCCCACTGAGTAGTAGACGTAGAGCTTGCCGTTGTGCCGGAAGCCGGGGTGGAAGGCTAGGCCCAGGAAGCCCCGCTCGTCGCCCTCCCAGGGCGAGGTGAGCACCGCCCGGCTGACGTTCAGGAAGGGCTTGTCCAGCCGCGAGCGGTCGGGCAGGTAGGCCCACACCAGCCCCACCTGCTCGGCCACGAAGAAGCGGTGGGTGCCGTCCCGGGCGTGCACCATGGCCACCGGGTTGCGCAGCCCGTTGGCCACCTCCTCCAGGCACAGCTGGAGGCAGCCCTTGGCGTCGGCCACCACGCGGCCCAGGTTGGAGTTGAGGTTCTTGTTGACCAGCAGGCGGGGGAAGCAGTAGTCGGCGTCGTCCAGCGACAGGTAGCGGCAGAACTTGGCACGGTTGCCCTCCAGGGCCCAGAGCTCTCGGTCGGGCGACAGGTGGCGGAACAGGCCCCGACACGTCTGCCACATGTCCAGGCAGTAGTCCTCGCAGAGCCCGGGCACCGTCCTCAGGGGCGTGGACGGGTCCTCGGCGTCGTAGAGGTGGGCCGCGTACGGCGAGCATTCCTGCAGAGACAGGGCGGCCCAGGGATGCCGGGGGCAGGTGCCGGCCGGCTGTGTGACCGCTGGCCGGGCACCCCCCTCCCAGAGCCTCGGGCTGCTGGCCTGTAAAATGGGGACAACGCCATCTGTCTGGAGACACGGCAAGTCTCACTGAGGACAGCAACCCTCGGCCTCCTATCTCCTCACCTCCTTCCTCCTGCCTAATGCTGCTGCTGCCTTTTTTTTTTTTTTTTTTTTAAGATTTTGTTTTATTTATTCGTGAGAGGCACAGAGAGAGAGGCAGAGACACAGGCAGAGGGAGAAGCAGGCTCCATGCAGGGAGCTGATGTGGGACTCGATCCCAGGACCCCGGGATCACGCCCTGGGCCAAAGGCTCAACCGCTGAGCCACCCAGGTGCCCCTCTCTTGCCTTAATGCTTCATTATTAGCACAAATAACCACAACTATCACTGCTACTCCTAGCAGCAGCTGCCCTTGAGCACCTACTGTGTGCCAGAGAGGCTGCGGCAGTTTCATTTACTTCCTCTTTTCATTCGATGCCTCTGCCCCGTATCTGCATGACTCGTTCCTTTGCTTTCTTTAGATCCCCACTCAGGGGACACCTCCTCAGAGAGGTCTTCCCTGACCACGCATCCACCACTCCACTACTTCCTAGCCTCTGACTCTGCCTATAAAAACAACCCCCCCAAAAATGGCCAAACCAAAAACTTTACCATTACCTGGTTATTATAATTAAAAAAAAAAAAAAAAAAAAAAAAAAAAAACCAACCAACATGCTTGCTTGTTTACTGTCTGTCTTCCTTGGAACCTAAATGCCACGAGGGCAGGAGTTTTGCCTGTCTGGCCACTGTGTGTTCCAGAACCTAGGACAATGTCTAGCACACAGTAGGCCCGTGGTGAACACTTAGGGATGTGCTGGATGTCAACTGATCCGCCCCGCCCTTAATGGTGAATGGGTGCTCCTACCTCCAGGAGTCAATCTTCACAAGAACCCATGAAGGGGAGAGAGTTACAGATGGGGAGACTGAGGCACAACTCCTCCCACATACCAGTGTCATTCAGTGCCATTCGGTCAGCATGGAGGAGTCTGGGTTTGGGGGGGGGGCGACCCCACTCTCCCCAGCACCCCGGAGGCTAGCACATGTACCTGTACGAGTTGATAACACCCATGTCCATACATTGCCCTGGCCCCGGAACCCCTTCCTCCACCACTAAGGCACCTCAGCCAGGGTCCTGGGCTGTCCTCTGGGGCAGACGGAGCAGCCACCCTCAGCCTCCCTGACCTCCCACGGAAGGCTCCCCCACTAATGAGACACCGGGGAGCCCACCCAGCACCCAAATGGGCACGATCTGTAATGCAGAGCACTTAATGCCTCCTGCAGCAAAACTTTGAGCCCTGGGAGGAGGGAGCTGATGGGTAAAGTGTTCTGTCCTCCTCCCAGCCCAGCAGACAGTCCTGATTCATAGTTTGGGTGGCTTCTTGGACCCACACTCCTGCCAGTTCAAGATCAAGTCACTCTGAGCACAGCCGAGCCCAGAGCCGCCTCCCTGGCTCGGCTCTGCCCCCATTGCTCGTGCTTCTGGGTCCTCTTACCCCAAGAAGGAAATAACGGACGAGCTCTGCCCCTGGTTCCGCTTTCTGGGAGCCCAGGCGGAGGTGACAAACCTGACCAGACCTCACCCCAGCCTCCAGCCTCCCGTACCCACCCCCTGAGAGCTGAGAGGGGCCCCCGTGTCACTGTCTCCCCGGCCCCAGCCTGAGAGCCAACACAGGGGCACCAGCACTGGCTGATCCAGCTCTGCCCACAGCTCTGCCATCAATCAGCTCCTGCCTCCTGCTCACCTTCTGTTTCCTGACACATCCGGCCAGTTTCACCTCTGAGCCTCAGCACACACTGTTCCCCTCGTAGGCACGCCCTTCCCTCCAACACAGCATTCTATTCATCCTTGAATAATAACCACGGCCACTGGAGAAATAGTGCTAACGATAATAACAGCTCTGGGCATCTGGGCAGATTGTGGGCCAGGGCCAGGCTGGGTGCTCCAGTGAACCCACATCATTTCCCCCTCAAGGCACCCAACTGGCACCAGGAGGTATGTTCTCATTCCCATCATACAGATGGGGAGAAGAGGCTGAGAAGGAAGCCCCTAACCAAGGTCACAGGCCAGACTGGACTAGCCTGGGGTTGGAGGGTGGGAGGAAGGGAGAAGCCAGGCATTTCCCTGGTCCACTGGCTGGCTCCTAACCACCACCCCCAAAGCCTACTTAAGTGTACCCCACCCCTACCCAGAGCAGAGGCCTCAGCTCCGCAGGCTCCATAAGAACCTCCCTCAGGGGGGCTGGATGGCTCAGTCAGTTGGGCGTCTGCCTTGGACTCAGGTCATGATCTCAGGGTCCTGGGATCAAGCCCCACATCAGGCTCCCCGTTCAGCGGGAAACCTGCTTCTCCCTCTCCCTCTGCCCCTCCCTCCACCACTCATACTCTCTCTGTCTCTGTCTCAAATAAATAAATAAAATATTTTTTAAAAAAGAAAAAACAACCTCCTTCGGTTAGAGCCCCTGATCTGAGCAGAGGTCATTATTTACGTCTGTGCCTGGCACCCTCTGGCCCCTGCCCCATCATGAGCTCAGCAGGCCAAGGTCTGGACTGACTCATCTCTGGATCTCGAGAGGGCTCAGAGGATGCTCCTCCCACGGCAGGGGAGTCACTGACAGACCCACACTCCCCTCCTCGCTGGCAGGGCCAGGCTGGGTTCCAGCAGGAGGCCTCAAGGGGCAGCAGGTGGCAGACTGCCCTCTTGGATGTGTGTTCAGGCTCTGGGCCAGGGGCAACTCCCTCCGTGTAAACAATTGTGGTCACACCACGGCCTTGTCCTCCTGGTACCTCTATTGCTACTGTGAGGCTGAAGGCCACTTGGTGGTGTGTGGTCAGTCTCTGGTCAGTCCCTGTCCCAGGCCTAGATGAAGAGACCCCGTTTCACATGTCCCACTTTGCCAGTGAGGGCTCTGTGCCCTCATGCCCATGTGCCCATGGTTCCCCTGGAACCTCCTAAGAGTCCAGCTAGCAGCTGTAGGGGGGCCAGGAAGGGTCTGTGTGCACACACGCCTCACTTAATTTTTGCAAGGCAGGGCCACTGTGACTCCCATTAGATAGACGAGGAACTGAGGCTCTAGGAAGGCTACGTGTCAAGAAGTGGTCACCTCGGGGCTCAGACCCAGCCCTCATGACGCCCAGACTGATGCTCTTCCCAGATTAGTCAGCAATGTTTCATTCAGCAAGTGTTTACCGGACACTAACTGTGTGCCAGGCACCGTTCTCAGCTCCAGAGACACAATGGGGGACAGAAAGGACTTCTGGAAGCCAATCTGAGTGCCCTCCACTCATCAAAGCCCAGTCCAGAGCTATAGAGGCAGCAAAGAGGGCCTCCAGGGTGTCAGGCTGGAATCTTAACATCCGTGCATCGAACACTGGGCCTGGCAAGCCCTTACTCATGGCCTGTGTACTCTTACTTACATACAATGCAAACCTGGTGCTCAGACCTGAGTAATCCAAAAGCAGGACACGACAAGGGAGTGTAATGATTGCTGCAGGCAGGGATGATCAGGAACTGGCCTCACGGTGGTCAGTGGAGGAGGCAGGAGAGAACCCAAGAAAAACCAACCTAGTATCACACTGCTCAGCTGTCTGGGCCATTCGGCACAGGAGCAAACTGCCTGCTGCCCTGAAATTGCCACTGTGGAGCTGCTGACATTCGTGACTCATGGTCCTGAGCCCCAAAGGTTTCTTACGTCCACCACCTCTTCCCTAGGAAGGCCGAGTCTTTGTACACAGTGTTCTCTTGGGAGGATATTTCCTCCTCTCCCATTTCCACATCTGGCAAACTCCTATTCATGACTCCAGGCCTAGCTGAAAAGTCTTCTCTGACTCCTCCATCCTCCCAGGGCTCTGATGCCCCCTCCGGCCCTTGTGGATGCTCCCACAGACGGTATCTGTCAGTATCTCAGACATAACATCATCAAAATGTAACTCTGTAGCTTGTGGGGTGAGCTCTCCACTTGTGCTGTCACCCTCCCCTCCCCCCCCCCCTTGTCAGAGATGGCTCAGCTGGGTCTGCCTGGCTAGGGCTTGTCTGTCTACCCCACAGACTGTGCGACCCTCCAGGGCAGGGGCTCCAGGGCCCAGCACTTTAAGAAAACAGGCAATATGGCAAAATCCTTAAGAGGAGGGTTTTGGAGTCAGAGTGCGCTGGAGAGTGAGTCTACCATTCGGTGTATGATCTTGGGCAAGTCCCTTAACCTCTCTGTGTCTGTGTCTTCGTCTGTAAAAGGGGAAAGGAATTCCAGCCTCCAGTTGTTGGGAGGAATAAATGAGATGATGCACGTGTTGTTCAGTAAATGCTCAAACAATATGACCTATCCAGATGCGAAGTTTCCTCTTCCAAGAAGCCTTCCCTGACTTTTCCAGGGAAAGTATGGTCTTTGTCCCTGTGCCCCATAGTGTTCAGTCACCCCTGGGAAGCCTTCTGTGTATTCTGGTGTGTCTGTCTCCTGACTTGAACAAGGGGACTTTTGAGGCTGGGCCTGTGATTTGCCAACTGCCTCTGGGCCCAGGAGCCGGCACAGGGCCAGCTCCTAACAGGCTCTGGGGAAATGTCTGTCCAGTGCATGTATCTGCAGAGCATGCTCCACGTAGATTTCCATCAGAAACCAGGCTTTGATGACTTCAGGTTATGCAGAGAGGCAAACCTCAGTTATACAAGAAGTTTGTGATGTGGACAGTAGGAACCTGGATGCCATGTGTCACTAGCTGCCTTTTCTCCTCTTGATGACACAGGCATCAGTTGCATGAAGGTGAAGCCTGAGAAAAGAGTCCGAAGGGGCCAGGAGGGACCATCACCCTCCAGCTAAGGAGCCATTGGGCATCTGGAGGAGTTGTGGCTGCCAGATGGGGCAGGTTCTGGAGGGGACTGTGGGAGCGAGCATGCTTGCATGGTCTCCCTCCGGCCTGTAGTCCATCTCCCTGAGACAGATGTGAATGCTTGAATGCTGTCATTGAGTGAAACTTATAAATAAGGCACCGTGGCCACCTCCCAGGGTGGAAATCCGGAGGTGCTGAGTCCAGACACGGCCTTGGCTCACAGACAACATGGTCCTCCATCCAGCACTCTCCTGCCCTCCCTTGAGGCCCTGCCAGAGAAACTGTGATCCAACCTCCACTGCCTGTCCAAGTCCACTCCAGACATGAGGTCACTCTCAGAGACGCCTGGGGTAAAGCGCTAGTGGCCATTCCACCCCTGGTTGCTCAAGACCAAGTCATGCTGGGAAGATTCACAAGGAAAGAAGGGAGCCTCCTGCCAGGGAGGGGTAGCAAGACTGGCCCTTCCTTTCTTCCTCCTAGGACCCACCCACCTTATTTGCCCTCTTGAGCCTGGCACATAGTAGGTGCTCAATAAAGAAATGTGGAGTGGATACATGAGCCCAGCTATGTGACTAAGGGTGGGAAAGGCCTGGTTCCAAGGAGCCTCCAGTCTGGTGAGGGAGGCAGATGCTTGACCAGATCATTCTGGCTCCTGTGTGATGCACATAATGGGGGCTGAGCAGAGATCCCCTCCTCCTTTGCATTCTGGCACTCCTTAGGGACTCCTTCCTTTTTTTTTTTTTTTTTTTCTTCTGCTTTTTAAAGATTTTTGTTTACTTATTTGAGAGAGAAGAGAGCAGAAGTAGGCAGAATGGCAGGCAGAGGGAGAGGAAGAAACGGGCTTCCCGTTGAGCAGGGAACCCGATGCGGGGCTCGATCCCAGGACCCTGGGATCATGACCTGAGCCAAAAGTAGATGCTTAACCAACTGAGCCACCCAGGCGCCCCAGGGCCCCCTTCCTCATCCACTCCCAGCCCCTCTTATCTCTGCCCCAGATGGCCCACTCACAGTGGCACTGATGTGGTTCGAGTGTCCACCAAGGACATAACTGAGCTGTGTGACCACTGAGCCAGTCCCTGCTTCTCTGGGCTTTTCCTGAATCAGCCTCTGGGCCCTCCTCCATCCCTGCCTAGAGAAATCCAACCAGAATCATCCATAGAGCCCTGAGTATGTGCCCTTTAGGCTCTGTGGCAACTCCGAGGACAACTAAGATTGCTCCCATTTTAAAGATGATGCAATGAGGGGTGCCTGGGTGGCTCAGCGGTTGAGCATCTGCCTTTGGCTCAGGGCGTGATCCTCGGGTCCTGGGGTCGAGTCCCACGTTGGGCTCCCTGCATGGAGCCTGCTTCTCCCTCTGTCTATGTCTCTGCCTCTCTCTGTGTGTCTCTCATAAATAAATGGATTAAAAAATCTTTAAAAAATACAAATAAATAAATAAAGATGATGCAATGAAGTGCAGTGGTGACCTGCCCAGGGTCACATAGCCGGGAAGTAGCAGGGCCGGGATCAACCCAGTAAGTCTGACTCCAAGCCAGCCCTCCTGCACCTCTCCTGGCTGGCTGAAGGGTGTCAGCTATGCTGCCCTGCAGGACCCTAACGGCCCAACTGCCTGGATGGTGGGCCAGGGTCAGCCTAGGGGCCTCTGGCCGTGACTGCATTTCCCCAGGCATTCTGGTCAGGCCCTCGGGAATCAGACCCCCATGCAGGAGGCAAAGAACAGCTAGGGCACAATCCGGTGCGGGCAGAGGGCGAGAGGTTCCACCAAAGGGGTGCCACTCGGTGGCCTGAGAAGGTGAGAGCCCTCCGCCTGGTGGGGGCCTCCCAGGGAGGGGGCACCGCAGGAAGCTAGCGGGGGCGGCCGCTCCAGGGGCATCGCAGGCCGGGCTCACCCGGGGGCCGGGCACCCAGTCGCTCCTTAGGTCCAGGGAGGGGGCGGGTCTCTGAGGCCGCGTCCTGGGGCGGGGGAGGGGCCGTCCCTGGGCGCGGTGTCCGGGTCCAGCGCACCCGCTCCCCTGGGGCGGCGCGGGAGGCCCTGGGCCCACACAGGCTTTCCATCCCGGCACCCCCGTAAGGGCGGGGCTCCCCGAGCCCGGGAGGGCCCGGGGCACAGGGGGTGCCCAAACTCCAAGGGGCTGGTGACCCCCGTGTGTCCGCCCCTCTTGCTTCCCGAGGGGAAACTGAGGCCCGGGGCAGGCCCAGTGCCGAGGCCCCGGAATGGCGAGGCCCGTCCCCCCGCCCGGCCCCGGCGCCCCCGCGCCCCTCACCTGGCACAGCAGGTCGAGCGCGTAGCCGGCGCACGCGGCCCACTCGGCGGCGTCCACGCGGGCCGCCAGGGCTCCGAAGCGGCGCGCCAGCTCCGCGTCCCGCTCCGGGGTGCAGCAGCCGAAGGCCGAGTACTGCGCGCAGAGGCGCAGCGGCTGCGGCGGCCGGAAGGGCGGCCTGAAGTCCAGGCACTGCGGGTGCGCCGCCGCCCCGAGCGCCCGCAGCGCCAGCACCGCCAGCAGCGCCCCCGGCCCGGCCCCGCCGCCCGCCATCCCGCCGCCGCCGCCGCCGCCCGCCCCGCCCCGAGCGCCCCGAGCGCCCGCGAGGTTGGGGCCCGCCCTGCGCTGCGGGAGGCCCCCACCCCCCACCCCCCACCCCCCACCCCGGTCGGGGACGCCGGACCCGGGAGGACCCGGGACCTTCTCAACGCCCCGGCGGTGGCCTGGCCTCCCGGGGCCCCCGCGGCCCACTGGGCTCCCCGGTCCCCCCACCCCCCGCCCCGAGCCGGTAGCCCACGGGGTGCGCCAGGGAGGGACACCGCCGGGAATTCCCACGCAGTCCCTTAGAAACGGGGCTGCCCGGGACTCCTAAGCAGAAGTGAAACCTGGGCCCGGGCTGAGGAGGGAGGATGCAGCAGCCTCGGGAGGCCACCCAGCCCCCCCCCCCCCCCCGCCCCGCCCCAACCCCGGGGCTGCTTCTTCCCTTTCTTGGGACGCAGATTCCCCTACAGCCCGGCCTGCGGGGCCTCCTCCAGGGTGGGCATCCTGCTTTCCAACCTGCAGTCCCTGCTCCTGCTTCTGCCCCTATCACCCGCCTGGGTCATGGGTCCCGATGCACAGAGGAGGGAACACAATCCCCCAGAGAGGGGAGGGCTCACCCAGCCTCGCCCTGCAAGCTGGTGCCTGAGAACCCAAGGCCCCCTGTCTCTGCTCTGACGCACCGAGGAGCCTGAAAGCTGTGGCTCCTGGCTTGCCCATAACAACAACAAAAAAGTTGCACGAACTGAAAATCGATGACTTCTCTCAGGTCCATCAGAGAACTGAGGTCTCAGGGCCACCGGCCGTCCCCCAACCTGGAGAGACAAGCAAATCCAGAGTCTCCGCTGAGACGTGCTCACCTGGAGCAGAAGCCCTTGGAGCCATAAACTGGTAGATGGCTCAAATGGTCATTTTAGGGAACTGCTGGGGGCTGAGTGTCAACTAGTGCCAGGACTAGTGCCAGGCCCATAAGCCCCTGGAGGGGGTGGGGCAGCCACAGTCAAAAGGAGGAGGCCACAGGCGTGTGATTTTACCTTCAGAAATCTCCCCAGAGGAAGAGCTGATTTTCTGCAACATACCCACAGTGCTCTCCATCACAAAGGCCTGCTCTCCAGGGGAAAAGGCTGCACTGGAGCTTTCTCCACCCCTGGGGGGGCGGGGGGTGCATTTTCCCAACTCCAACCCCTTCTAAACTTTGAGGCTTACTAAGGAACATTGGTGAGGGACGCCTGGGTGACTCAGTGGTTGAGTGTCTGTCTGCCTTCTGGTATCCTGGGATCGAGTCTGCATCCAGCTCCCTATAGGGAGCCTGCTTCTCCCTCTGCCTGTGTGTCTGCCTCTCTGTGTGGGTCTTTCATGAATAAATAAATAAAATTTTTTTAAAAATTAGAAAGAAAGAAAAAAGAAAGAAAGAAAGAAAGAAAGAAAGAAAGAAAGAAAGAAAGAAAGAAGGAAAGAAAGAAAAAGAGTGAATGTCACAGCCCAAGGACATAAGATTATAGAACATTTCTCCTCCCTGACTCCTTACGCCCACCGCAACAGGCCTCTGGTGCAATAATGGTGGTAACACACTCCATCTGACGGAATCTTAGGATCTTAGGATCTTAGGGAATCTCAAAGACAACAGGGGAGACATAAATCAGGCCAGCAGAGGAATTTGAAGCCCAGAGCTCCCACAGCGACGGCAAACATGAGCCCCCAGTGCCACCCCAGCCAGATCAACATAAATCCTCACACTAAAAGCCCCGTTTGTCTCAGTTCCTTTTACCCAGTACAACGTGTCTGGCTTTCAAAAGAAAATTATGCAGTGTGATAAATGACAAGAAAAGACAGTCTAAAGAGAAAAAAAGGATTAGAACCAGACTCAGGTAAGCCACAGAATTTGGAGTCATCGGACAGAGAATTTAAAATAAGTATGATTCATACATTATGGCTCTAATGGAAAAAATTGACAGCATGTAGGAACAGATGGGAAATGTAAGCACAGAGATGAAAACTTTAGGAAAACAATTTAAAAGAAATGGTCGGAATCAAAAACACTGTAACAGAAATGAAGAACGCCTTTGATGAGCTCGTCAGGAGGCTGGACACTGCCAAGGGAAGAATCAGTGTGCTTGAAGTTATGTCAGTGGGGACTTCCCAAACTCACATACAAAGAGGGGGAAAAATGTTAAAAAGACAAACAGAACAGCCAAGATCTGTGGGACAATTTCAAAAGGTGCAACATATGCGTGATTGGAAAACCAGAAGGTGAAGAAAGAGACAATGCAGCAGAAGAAAAATTTGAAATAACAAGGGCTGAAATTTTTCTAAAGTTCATGCCTAATACCGAAACAACTGATCTGGGGAGCTAAGAAAATAGAAGGCAGGATGAACACTGAACAAATCTACACCTGGTGGCAAATTGAACTCCAATAAAAGAATAAAAATAAAATAAAATAAAATAAAATAAAATAAAATAAAATAAAATAAAATAAAATAAAATAAAATAAAATAAATAAAATAAAATAAAATAAAATAAAATAAAAATCTACACCTGGACATATCATGTTCAGAACCAATGACAACAAGAAAAGCTTGAAAGAAGCCAGAGGGGAAAAACACCTTCCCTACAGAGGAACATAGACCCACAGCACAAGGCTCGTGCAAGCAAGACGAGTGTAGAGCGGAGGTTTACGGAAGCCACAGGAAAAAACCATCCACCTAGAATTCTATACTCAGCAAAACCATCCTTCAATGTGAAGGAAAAATACCTTCTTAGAAAAAACAAAAACTGAGGGAATTCATCACCAGCAGACCTGCCCTACAAAAAAAAATGTTAAGAGAGGTTCTTTGTGGAGAAGGAAGATGACAAAGGTCAGAAACTCAGTGTATCAGATGATGATAGCATACGGATGGGTGAACGCATGACAGCAGTGCCCTAAGGTGAGAGGAAGGGGGAGTTCTCTGTTATGAGGTACTTGCACCACATGGGGAACAGAGTAGTATCAATTGAAGGTGGACTTACATTAGTTAAAAATGCATCTTTCCAGGGTGCCCAAGTGGGTGTCTGCCTTTGGCTTGGGTCATGGTCTCAGGGTCCCAGGATGGAACCCCGTCTCGGGCTCCCTGCTCAGTGGTGAGTCTGCTTCTCCCTCTTCCTCTCCCTCTGTGATCTCTCTGGCTTTTGCATTCTTTGAAACCAGTAAGTAAAATCTTTTTTTAAAAATGTATATTTCCTCTGTACTATCTGCTCGAATTTTTCTGTAAATCTAAAATTGTTCTAAAATAAAATCATAAATAAAATATATGTTGCATACACTAGGGCAACCACTAAAGTCATTTTTTTAAGATTTTATTTATTTATTCATAGAGACACAGAGAGAGAGAGAGAGAGAGAGAGAGAGAGGCAGAGACACGGGCAGAGGGAGAAGCAGGCTCCACGCAGGGAGCCTGATATGGGACTCAATCCCAGGTCCCAAAGATCACGACCCCGGCCGAAGGTGGCGCTAAACCGCTGGGCCCCCGGGGCTGCCCCACTAAAGTCATTTTATTTTTTTATTTTTATTTTTTAAAATATTTTATTTATTTATTATTAAGAGACAGAGACAGAGAGACAGAGACAGAGACACAGGCAGAGGGAGGAGCAGGCTCCCTGCATGGAGCCCAACGCGGGACTCAATCCCGTGTCTCCAGGATCAGGCCCTGGGCTGAAGGCAGGTGCCAAACCGCTGAGCCACCCGGGCTGCCCCTAAAGTCATTTTAAAAAGAAGTGTGACTTATATTCTTCGAAAGGAAGTAAAATGAAATCATGCTAATAGCTGCTCAATTAAAATCAGAGAAGGCAGAGAAAAGGGGGGAAACCAAAAACAGGTGTAATCATTAGAAAGCAGTTCTGAATGGTAGATACTAAGTTTTAAGATAGTGACCACTTTAAATGTGAATGATGGAAATAAACGAAAAAAATCATTTGTCAGAGTGGATAAAAAACAAGGCCCAGCTATAGGTTATGTATAAGAAATCCAATGTAAATGCAGAAACTCAGAAAGATTACAAATAAAGGGGACGGGTGGCTTTATTTGTGGGTGGCTGGGTGGCTCAGCGGTTTAGCAACTGCCTTCAGCCCAGGGCGTGATCCTGGAGTCCCTGGATCGAGTCCCATGTCGGGCTCTCTGCATGGAGCCTGCTTCTCCCTCTGCCTATGTCTCTGCCTCTCTCTCTCTGTCTCTCAAGAATGAATAAATAAAATCTTAAATAATAATAAATAAATAAAATCTTAAAAAAAAAATCCAAAGAAACCCAAGTAGCTATGTTAGTTTCAGACACAGCAAGCATCCGTAATAGAAGTTTCGTTCTCTAGTCCCTAATAGACTCACCTCTGAGGGCAGGGATCCTGGCTGTTGAACCCCCGGGGTACAGCGTCTGACACATGCTGGGCATTCTACTGTTTGCATGAACTGGGCAGCACCTAAATGGACAAAGGGAAGAGTGAAGGAGTGAGTGAGTAAGTGAAGGAAGGAAGGAAGGCTCAGACTTTGCTGCTCCCATGAGGCTTGAGCTCCTGCCACGGCCTCGGGTCAGAGAGGCTGGACAATTCCACCAGATGCTTTCTGGAGTCCAGGATGTTTGTGGGGACACAGGGAGAGAACACTGCCTGGGAGCAGGGACAAAGCTGGTCCCTTGAGCCTGTGTGATGTCAAATCCCCTCTCCCACCATGGAAATAGCCACAGCAGCCAGCCCTGTGGCTGAGAAAACCTCTGGATTTTCTTCCCCAGACATAGGCTTTGTGCTGTCAACAGGTGATCAGGCCTCCTTGTTGCCCGTCCAGGCCCAGCCTGCAGGAGGGGGACATTCAGCCCTGCCGTGGACTCCCCCGGTGACCTCATGGAGGACTGGCACCCCCTGCCCTCAGCCTCAGTTCCCCTACTACCTCTTGAGTGGGGGTGGGGACGAAGTGAGACCAGGCCACTGTGAGTCATTCTGAGTCCCAGGAGCATTGCCCACATTTCCGGGAGCCCAACGGACACTGCTGCCCAGAGCAGGACATACAGGCCAGCAGAACACCCACGTCTGCCCAGACTGAGTCAGTGCGGGCAGCCAGGCCATTGGCTCCTGGAGACCAGACATCCACTAATGACATGGTCATCGGTTCCTTCTCCAGAATGACGGGAAGGCCATGGGCAGCCTGTTTCCCCAGTGGGCTAGCTGTCCTCCCTGTCTCAAGCCAAGGTGTGGGCCAGTCCTTTCTCCCAGGTCCCAGGCCTCCCGCGGCCGTCAGCTGCAGCAGAAGAATGTGCTAGAAGTGGTCTCGTGAGGACTGTCATTGCCACCCTGGCAGCTAGACTATCCTGTGCGATGTAGATGATGGCTGGACAAGGCCTGGAGCCAGCTGAGGCCTCAGACCAGAGCCCGAGGGCTTTTGCAAACATTTCCCACCTACAGAAAACTATAGAGAGGAAAGAACACCCCAGAACACTGGACTTTGCCCATGTGAATATTTGACCACGTGTGCTCCAGAGGCCTTCAATCATTTTAAGACAAGAGAAACTGTGAGCCACAGGCGAGAGGCCGTGTGGATTAGTAACCCAGAGCCCTGGGCTCGAGCCCTGGCTCGGCGACTTGCTAACTGCGACCTCGGATAGTCCACTTAACCTCTCTGTGCCTCGGTTTACTCATCTCTTAAATGGGGGATGATGGGTGAGGCTTTCAGAAGAGAGCCTGGCATGGAGTATGTGCTCAGTAAGTGGGAGCGATTACAGACCCTGTGCCCTGTGCCCTCACACCAGCCTCATGGCCTGTCCCTACGCCCACGAGGTCTTTCCCTTTCTCCGGAAGGTGGGGACCGCAGGTACCGCTAAGGACGTAGAAGGTCACCTGCCATGTTCTTAAATTCGGTATAAATGATCTCTTGCTATACTTTTCCTTCCGTGACTTGCTTCTTTCCTGTCAACCCAGTGTTTGGGATCTGTCCACACTAACCAGGGCATTCTCTCTAACTGCCGTCTAGAATGCCACTGCGCGCACAGTGCCACCTTCTGCAGATGTCATAAATCACCAAAAGGCAACTCAGACTGTCCCTGAAGACCGACCTGCTTGCCAAGCCTCTGGGCTCTCAAAACATCTATTATTTATTTATTTATTTATTTATTTATTTATTTATTTATTTATTTATTTATTATTTTTAAGATTTATTTATTTATTTATTTATTTATTTATTTATTTTATTTATGATAGACCGAGAGGGAGAGAGAGAGAGAGAGAGGCAGAGACACAGGCAGAGGGAGAAGCAGGCTCCATGCCGGGAGCCCAACGCGGGACTGGATCCCAGGACTCCAGGATCACACCCTGGGCCAAAGGCAGGGGCCAAACCACTGAGCCACCCAGGGATCCCCTCAAAACATCTATTTTTAATTTTAAACTTGGGAAAATAAAAGAAAAAATAAAAGCAGAAGACAGAGCTGGTGTTTCCTGCAGACTGCTCTTGAGCCAGGGGATTTGCCGGTGCCACCTCCTGCCAGCCTCGTGCCAGCACGATTGTGCGCAGGACTGCGCTGTCCGGCACACGTCTCAGCCCTCACACCTCAGTCCTCCGGAAAGTGGCCTGGACACCAGGCAGCCCTGAACTTAAATCTGTACTGCCTTTACCTTGACCTTGGAGGAGTCCCACCCTGAACCTCAGTTTCCACATTTGCGCCACAACCAGATGGCCCAGCTGTTCTGGGGGATTCGGATTTCAAATGTTGTCTTTTGACACTTCCCCTGCCCTGTTCTGCAGACCATGGGTTCTGGGTGTTCTTAGGGGCTGGCGCTGCAGAGGGTGCCACAGTCAGGTGAGTTTGGAAACACCACATTCCAAGCCCCTCCTAGAGATTTGAGCTGTACCGCTGCATGCTAATGGCTCTGAAAAGTCCTGCAGTCAATGTCTGGTTCTTTTATTCATTCAAGTAAGACATCTGCTTCCCAGCACACCTATTAACACCATTCCCAGCCATTGACTGAATACACATCTAAGTCAGAACCCTCATAGTTGTTTCCTCGTCTATAAAAATGAATGGCACCCTCGCCTGGCAGGGGCCGAGAAGAGGCAGGTGGAAGATGCCATGGGAGGGGCCCCAGAGGGGGCTGAGTGGCACTGCCTGCCCCTGGCATCTTTTTTTTTTTAAGATTTTATTTATTTATTTGAGAGAGGGGCACCTGGAGCCCTGCATCTGGCTCCCTGCTCAATGGAGAGTCTGCTTCTCCCTCTGTCCCTCCACTGTGCTCATGCTCACTCACTCTCTCTCTCTCTAAAATAAATAAAATCTGGGGATCCCTGGGTGGCTCAGTGATTTGATGCCTGCCTTTGGCCCAGAGCATAATCCTGGAGTCCCTAGATCGAGTCCCACATCAGGCTCCCTATATGGAGCCTGCTTCTCCCTCTGCCTGTGTCTCTGCCTTTCTCTCTCATTCTGTGTCTCTCATGAATAAATAAACAAAAATATTAAAAAATAAATAAAATAAAAATTATTTATTTGAGAGAGAGAGAACATGAGTTGGGGGGAGGACAGAAGGAGGGGGAGAAGCAGACTCCCCGCTGAGCAGGGATCCTGACATGGGGCTTGACCCCAGGATCCTGAGATCATGATCTGAGCAAAAGGCAGCTGCTTAGCCGCTTAGCCGACCAAGCCATCCAGGTGCCCCTGCCCCCGGCATCTTGAGAGCAGAGGCACCTGCCCTCCACCCCAGACAGAGGCTTACCTTCCCTCCCCCTCAGAAGCCCCAGGACCAAATTGCACACCCTGCCTCTGCTACCCCAATGGGGCTGGGGCTGGGAGATTTTTCTGGAGCCCACTGTGAAAGCTCCTCCCTCCTAGGAAGCCTAGTGTAGCCTCCCCATCCTTATCCTCAGGTCCCGGGAGGAATAAACACCAGCTTTGCTCCCGTCCTGCCAGGGTCCCCAACGTGGGAGCTGCAGCCTTGGCCTATCTTCATGCCCAGTGCTCTTCTCACATGCCATTGAGCATGGGCTGCTCAATCTGTCCTGGGCACGCAGGGGAGGGGGAGTCCCAACCAAAAAATATCAGAGCACTTGTTTCAGAACCAAAGTTCCAGGGAAAATCCATGGATGTCAGAGCTAGAAAACAGGCTATCATTTTAAACTGCTTTTATAAAAGGTTTACTTATTTATTTGAGAGAGAGAGAGCATGGGGTAAGAGCAGAGGCAGTTTCAAGCCAACTGAACGCAGAGCCCGCGGGGCTCGATCCCACAACCCTGAGATCATGACCTGAGCCGAAACCAAGAGCAGGATGCTTAACTGACTGCACCACCCAGGCGCCCCTGGGCTATCATTTTAAAGATGGGAAAGCAGGGTGTCTGGGTGGCTCCAGGTCCTGGGATCGAGGCCTGTGTCAGGCTCCCTGCTCAGTGGGGAGTCTACTTCTCCCTCTGCCCCTCCCCCCACCCATGCTCACCCTCTCTCTCTCTCTCTCTCTCTTAAATAAAGAAATAAAATCTTTTAAAAAGCAGGCAGGAGGGCAGCCCGGGTGGCTCAGCGGTTTAGCACCACCTTCAGCCCAGGGCCTGATCCTGGAGACCCAGGATCGAGTCCCATGTCAGGCTCCCTGCATGGAGCCTGCTTCTCCCTCTGCCTGTGTCTCTGCTTCTTTCTCTCTCTGTGTCTCTCATGAATAAATAAATAAAATCTTAAAAAATAAAAATAAAAAGCAGGCAGGATAGAGGGGCAGCCCAGGTGGCTTAGTGATTTAGCACAGCCTTCAGCCCAGGGCCTGATCCTGGAGACCCAGGATCGAGTCCCATGTCAGGCTCCCTGCATGGAGCCTGCTTCTCCCTCTGCCTCTCTATCTATCTGTCTCTCATGAATAAATAAATAAAAAATCTTTAAAAAAGCAAGCAGGATAGAAAGAGGAAAGCTAGAGTGGCCTATTCTCCTCCTCTGCCTTCTCCGTCTCCCACCAGGACAGGAGCCCCTAAGAGAAAGGCAGGGCCCTGAGTCCGTGGAGACAGTACCCCTCCCCTGATGACTCTGGATTCAGTAAGCAGGGCAGGAACACCTATTTTATGACACTTCTGAGGGTCTCACAAAATCATCACTCCTCTACCCAGAAATCTTCCCCAGTGGCCCATGGAGCTCCCCAAATGCAGTTGGCACCCGCATCCTGGCTTCAGAGAGCCCCTGGCTGGACTCAGATCTGGCTCCCTCCCAACCCTGCAGGTCTCAAGCCACGGGGGGGGGGGGGGGGAGGGGGCTCCTGCCCCACACCTGCTGGCACAGCCCTTTGCCCCATCACCTCCCTGGCCCCTCTCGCATCCCACGGCACACGTCACAGCCATTTCCTGTGATGCTCACAGCAACCCTATAGAGTGAGTGCAATTATTAACCTCGCTTTACAGATGAGGAAACTGAGCTCAGGGCTGTTGAGACTGGATGACCAGTCAGGTGCATCAGGTCAGAACATCTCAATGCAAGAGCTCAAGCTCCCCATAGCCACCGCATTTCTGTAGAGCCAGCAGGTAGTGAGGCGAGGAGATGTGACACCATGAAATGATAGGGCAGGGGCTTTGGGCCACAAGGCTTCCTCTCCATTGTTACAAACAGCTGCCCACCCAGTGTGTGCAGGGCGAGTCCTGCTTTGGCGGTGGGCCTGCACCCACTGGCCCCGGAGTCCTGCCTCTTCCTAAAAATTCCAGAAACTGGGCTCTGAGGTTATTGAGGGCTGAAACCATGGCCCCTGGTGGGGTATAGAGTGGGAACAAACCAGAGGGTGCTCAGCTAATACCAGGCATCCTATAGATACCCAAAAGTCATCCCGGAAGAAGGAGTTTTGACCAGGAAGAGAAGTTTCAGCCCATGGAGAGAGGATCTTTCCAGACTGGGAGTTGGCCAAGTAAGGGGTAAGCAGCCCATCACTGGAGGCATGCAAGTAGTTGCTGAGCAGCTTCCTGTCCATGCTGCTGGACCTGGGGGAAGAGTCAGTCACTTCCAAGTTTCTTCCTGTCATTCAATATCCACAAATGTTTACGTCTTTCATGAATTTTTAAGTATAGGCAATACTTCTATATAGTTCAAAAATCAAAAAGCACAAAACTAAGCCCAGTGAAAATGGTTTGTTCCCACTCTATACCCCAGCCCCCCAGCTCTCCTTCCAGAAGCCCCTGGCCATGCCAGGTACTTGCATGGTCCTCCAGAGTTTATGCATGCACCAGCGTGCTCGATCATTATTTGAAAAATAAATACGCCTTCATGTCATTGTTGTTCATGCTCTGCCTCTGGCTTCTTTCCCCAACAGTGGATTTGCAGCAGCAGCCTGATGATACAGGACAGGCCCCTCCAGGCGTTCACATCTATAAATCGGGGTAACGCCCACCTCACAGGGCTGTTGGAAGATGATGTTTCCCTGGTGGCACCCAGCGAAGTGCCTGGCACAAGGTCTGGGGCCCTGAGAAAGGTCCTATGTCTGTGGATGCCCAGGAGAGAGCGCGCCTTGGCCTGTGTGGCCGCAGCAACTGCTTGGGCCACCAGGGGGCTCCTCAGAGCTGCCGGGTCCCGCCTCCAGAGGTGACCAGGACAACATTGGAGAGGGAGGCACCGGGGCTGGAACTTGGCGTCTTAAATTTCCAGAAGCATTGCCTTGTCCTCCTCCCTTATCCTCTGGCCATCTTCCTCATGCAGGAATATGGGGACACCAAGCTGAGGTCCCCAGTGACCCCACTCATTTCTGAAAAGAAAAGGAGAAAAGTTTTCAAGCAGTCGTTTGTGTTGTTGCTTTCGTTCAGAGGAGACAAAGAGGCAGAGGTTGTCTTACACACACAGCCAGAGCCACTGCCCTGCCCTGTCCCATCCCCTCTGCGACACCTGGACTCCAGGTCCCAGCCGTGGCAACGATCCCTGGGGGACCTCATTGCCTCGGCTCTGTGCATTTGCCTGCTTCCGAAGGCTCCCTGTAAGTCTACCTCTCCTGCATCTGCTTGGCCTGGTGCCTCTGTCCGGGGCACCCCTGTCCTTCCCAGGTCCGCAGACCCGTCCCTCTGGGGCGCCTGCAGGCCAGGCACCAGGCTGTTAGGCTCTGCCACAGGCACCAGATGCCGCCCCTTCTTAGGCTGCAGACTCAGCCTCCAAGCCCAGGGCTGAGTTGGCTGGGCAGGCCGGGTCCCAGAGGCCAGGATTGGATGGTGAGCTCTTTGCATCTCTTTCCCTTACTCCCAGCTGGACAGACCAGAACAAGATCAAGCTGGAACCCTGACTGGAGCCGGGAAGCCAGGAACCTGTTTCTCGGGCTCCCCTATGGCCTCCGGGGATTGCAAAAGCATAGGCCTGGATCCCCCGGGCCTGCAAGCCCACTGGCTTCACCTAGAAGCAACACTTGCTGGGGCCCCAGGACTGACCCAGCCACATCAGGCACAGAGTTAACACACCTGGAGCCAGCCATTCCAGAGTCAGGCTCAGCCGTGAAGTCGACTTACGACCACGTCTCGGTGAGTCCCCTTTTCCTCCAGCAGCAGGCCGGATGGCTCCTTCGGCTGTACCCACCTGGACGGGCCAAGATGGGGACACTTACTGGGCACCGCCCAGGTGGAGCAGACACAGTTCTAGCTCACTCGGTCCTCCAGTGGCCTTGGGGTGTGCACAGTCGTGCAGGTGGCAAGAGGGAGCAAAGGGCATCACTTGTCCAGGGTAACACAGGGAGCGAGCAGAAGCCCCAGGATCTGAGCTGACCAGGCCCTGTCCATGCTCTTAACCATCAGGGTGCACAGCCTTTCGACACAGGGAGGGGCTGTGCTTTATAAGAACAGTGTTTGCCGGGCAGCCCGGGTGGCTCAGTGGTTTAGCGTGGCCTTCAGCCCGGGGCGTGATCCTGGAGACCCAGGATCGAGTCCCACATCGGGCTCCCTGTGTGAAGCCCGCTTCTCCCTCTGCCTGTGTCTCTGCCTCTCTCTCTGTGTGTCTCTCAAGATTAAATAAATAAAATCTTAAAAAAACAAAAAACAGCGTTTGCCTCTTCTTGAATTTTCAGCCGGCCCACTCCAGAATCTCCCCTGGGTCCATCACCAGATGCACCCCGGGGCAGATAGGTAGGAGTGGCTGCCCAAGTCCAGGATCTACCTGATGGAGGGTGGAGAGAACCCCATGCCGGGGCCTCTGATCTTCAGCATCGTCCTAGGACAGGATGCTGCCAAATTCCAGGCACGGGTTACTTACTCAGCCCCGATGATGCAGTCACCCAGATTTGCCTGCCTGGGGCACTGCCCTCGATAATAATACTAATTATGACTACTATTAACATTCTATTGTGATGATGGCAGTAACCACGGAGGCAGTTTGGCGTCGTGGTCGGGAGACCAGACTTTGTGTCAGGCAGACCTGGCACACCTTTGGCTGCCGGATCATAGGCTAGTGATTGGACCTCCCTGTGCCTCAGTTTCTTCCTCTGCAAAGTGGGATGAAGTTGCCAAGAGGCGTCAGTTTCTGTGGGCTTCCCCGGGGGTCCTGGCCAGCCTGTCGAGGACAGGGCCTGAGCTGCTGACACAGCAAGGAAGGCCCTCTCACCACCGCCTTTGCTTTTATTATTCAAATAATTTTTTTAATAATTTCATTTATTTGACAGAGAGAGAGAGAGAGAGGGAACAGAGGGAGCAGCAGGCAGAGGGAGAGGGAGAAGCAGGCTCCCTGCAGAGCAGAGAGCCCGATGTGGGACTCGATCCTGGGATCAAGCCAAAGGCAGAGGCTTCACCGACTGAGCCACCCAGCACCCCTACCACTTTTGCTTTTAGAGTGAGCCCACCAGCATCCCACAGAAACTGCAACTTCAGTGTTCCCACAGCCTCCTCGCCTGCCTGTCATCACCTGATGAGCCATTTCAGGCCCTGAGATGACAGCCCTCGTGCTGATGGCTTCCACACTTCGTCCTCAAGGCCCCGTGCAACTCATACTAGTTCAGGACTAGTGATTTCTCCAGATTCCTCTCCTTCAAGAAGATGGGAAGTGGATGGGTGCCCATGTTAGAGATAGGGTGAACGAGGCACGCAGGAGGCCAGTGCCTTGCTTCTGGCCTTAGGGGCAAAAGGTTAGGGTTCAAGTAAGGATTCCGAGCTTGGCCTCCTCTATGTAGCTCCCGATTTAGGCTCCCAGAGAAAGAGAATGGGACACAGAGAGTGCTTGCACACGTGATCACGGGTGGCTATAAAGGGGCAGGTAGCTTCCAGGCGCCACCTATCCCATGAACAAGCTCCCATCACCACCTGCTTTCTCTCCACAGATCCCAGGATGGGGACACAGGGGACAAGGAGCTGGCTCCCATTCCTGCTGCTGCCTGAGTCAGAGAAGGGGCAGGGGTATCCCTGGGTCGGGAGCTGGGGCGCTACATTCCTTAACCCCATGTGAGTTGATAAGAACATGCAGACTGACCTTTACTGGGCCCCGGCCCAGACACGGTGTCGCCAACTCTGCACACCTCCTTCTGTCTCAACAACAGCCCTGGGGCGCAGTGTAGGTGCTCTGGCTACGCCATCCACAGGTGGAGTTCTCCAGGAGGTGAGGGCTTGCCCGGGCACACAGCTGGTTGGAGGCAGCACTGCACAGGGACCCAGGGCTGGGCGCCCCCAGAGCCCTTGCACTGTCTCGGCTCAGAATGCAGGGAGCTGCATGCCAAGAAGGCGGAGGAGTGGCTGGAGGTCATGAGGTGGTGAGCCTCAACTCCGTCTCTGACAAGCACTTGGCAGCCTCCTGGCCCTTCTGAGTCCCGTTCTCCCACCTGCAAGGGTGGGTAACCCCCCTCCCCCACCGCCTTCACCAGGTTGCCCTGTGGACTCAACCACAATGATGTGGGGAGCCCATTCCTCTTTTGTTTTTATAATGATTTTTTTAAAAGATTTATTTATTTATGATAGACATAGAGAGAGAGAGAGAGAGAGAGAGAGGCAGAGACACAGGAGGAGGGAGAAGCAGGTTCCATGCCAGGAGCCTGACGTGGGACTCGATCCCAGGACTCCAGGATCGTGCCCTGGGCCAAAGGCAGGCGCTAAACCGCTGAGCCACCCAGGGATCCCCCCATTCCTCTTTTGACTCTTTAGTAAAGATGGACAGTAAATAGTCAAAAGTCAACAGTAAAGCAAACTGTTCCCTCTCCCAGACAAAATATTTACATTTTCATAAAAGTGCCTGTCTTAAGAAGGGGCATGAGTGCTGGTGGA
Organism: Canis lupus baileyi; assembly: GCF_048164855.1. Lineage (NCBI taxonomy): Eukaryota > Metazoa > Chordata > Mammalia > Carnivora > Canidae > Canis > Canis lupus. The sequence continues at coordinate 69,482,443 of NC_132846.1, read as the reverse complement.
ATTTGGGGCAGCGTGTCTGTCTGGCTAGCCGGCGCTGGGCAAAGCTCTCCTCGCTCCTCAAGTCTCAAGATCGGCAGCCCCAGGGAGCCACGCCAGGGTCCTATGCCCTCCTCCCCCATCAAGTGTGACCATCTCATCTCAAAAGCACCACTTCCCCCAAATCACCCCAATTCTCCTGTGCTGAGCTCATTTCACAATTTTGAGCTAATGGAGAAGGATTTCTCTTCACTCATATGTTAAGGAATTGTGGTTCTCAGAGTCAGCCTTCAGGGGAACAGGCACTCAAAGAAACGCAGTAAGGTGTTCAACACCCTGACACCCCTCTGAAGTCAGACGCACACACACATCATTAAAATGATAAAATCCAGGGCACTGGGTGGCTCAGTGGTTGAGCATCTTTTGGCTCGGGTCATGATCCTGGGGTTCTGGGGTCCTGGGATCGAGTTCAGCATCAGGCTCCCGCATGGGGAACCTGCTTCTCCCTCTGCCTGTGTGTCTGCCTCTCTCCCTCTCTGTGCCTTTCATGAATAAGTAAATAAAATCTGTAAAAAAATAAAAAAATAAAATGATAAAAGCCAGCACTGGTGGGTCTGTAGGAAACAGCACGCTCCCAAAGAAGGATCTCTTCCTTGGATCTTTTCCCCCTGACGCTGTGGCCTATGGAACAGAGAAGTCCCTTTTCAGGCTTAGCCACGGTTCTCCCCGGGGATGAGTGAAGCCCTCGCAGCCCCCTGTCAGAATCACCGCGCCCTCCTGGAGGGTCCCAGAGGACACGGGTCTCGGGCAGGACGCGTCTCGCTGCCTCCTCCTCCAATCCCAGCCGCTCCCTGCTGTTCATTCACCAGTGAACACCAAGGTTGTGTGCTGAGCACTTCATACCCCTGCTCTGTGGTCCTTCCCATGACCCTTCCCATGGCAAGGATCCTCGTGTGACCAGTGAAGAAACTGAGGGTCATTTACCCAAGCCAGGCTGGTCCCGACCCCAGGTCCTTTGAAGAGCACAATGCTGTCCCTAGAGGAGCCTGGCCCTGGGTGAAGATCTTGGGGAGACCCCGGGACCCCAGGCTGCAGAGAGGAGGCAGGGGGTGCGGGTGGGGCCACGGAGAAGAGCTTCACAAACCTTTGTCCTGGTGTGGGAGTCAGCCAGGTGAGGAAGAGGGACAGGATGTCCAGGACCAAGCGAGCACTGTGGGCGAAGGCGGGGATGTGTGACACATAATCGGGTGTCTGAGGACTAAGCTCTTCATGCTGTCCTTTTGGCAGAGCGGAGAATGTGGGCTGGAGATCGGGGCAGCTAGGGGGAGGTCAGCTCTCTGGACAGAACCACCCAGGGGTGAGACTTTGGAAACCAGTGCCAGCCGAGGCGAGACAGTCGCGAACGGTGGGCCACAGGTCTCTGCCTTCAGCCCTGCCTGCTTCAATCAAGCATCCGGACGGGCTCGTGGGAGGCTTGCTTGGCGGATGCGCCAGGCCACACCTCATGAAAACATGGCATTTCCAGGAGCCTCCGCAGGTGGAACAAGGGACTGAAACCAACAGAATGGAGGTGAATAGGGAAAACCAGAATAACCTGCATTTGGGAGCAAAAGGTCAATTGCACAGGTTGACGAGTTATTGGCCAAGTTTCTTCCTGTCCCCAGTTGTCTTTAAAAAGTGCATCTCCTGAGACTGAGATGTTTCTGGGCCCTGTGCACAGAAGGTCCTCTATGAGCATTCTGTGCTCAGTGGCAGGTCATGCTGTGCACCGGTGGGCATCCCAGACTTGGGCAAGTCCTTCAGAGGAGGTGGGCAGCACCCTGGCACCAGGACGGGCCCAGCCCCACGGTGCCAGCGAGGCTCCCCTGCTCTTCACAATGGCAGGGGCTGGCCCAGCCCACATAGAAGCCCCCGGTCCACCCCAGGAAGGTAATCTAGCTGCCCTGAGACCGGACAGGGCCACGGCCAGGTGAGCAGCAGCTTGCGGGTGGGGCGGCGGGGAGGGCAGCCGCTGTGGCCTGTGATTCAGTATGAACCATGGCTGGGCAGACTGCTCAAGGAGAGACGCGGGAAGCAAGGAGGCCTGGCACACAGCAGGCGCTCAATAAATAGTTGATGATTCATGAAGCCTCCTATCTTTAGATCTCCAGGCCTTTTTAGCTTCTGTGCCTGTTTGCTCAGCTGTAAAGTGGGCATAAGTATTCCCCAAATGGTGGCATAGGGTGGGGGCACTCAGCCCCGCCAGCAAGCGACTCCCTCTATACCTCTGAGACATGTCCACACTGCCTTAGCTGTTTTACCACCAGGGACAGAGAGCTCACTACCTTGAGTCTGAAACACAGCAGACACTGGTCCTGTCCTCAGAGCATTCACAGTCTCAGGGGGAAGCACACGGGGGCCAGGTTCCATGGGACTCCTTGGACACCAGCAGCCTGACCTCACAGAGCTGACTCCCTGGTCCTGTTGGAGGGTGTTCCCAGTACAAGGGCCAGTCTTCCATAGATGGGCCCTGGAGGAGGGACCCCCACCCCAGGCCCAGCCCAGAGGCTTGGCTCACTGGTTTTCTGCACGGAAGGGTGACCGTCGGTGCTCAGGCAATGGCCCAGAGCCTGCAAGTGCTGGAACCCCCGCCCTCCTGCAGGGAGCTGGAAGGCCCGTGCCCCCCAGTGTGACTGTGCCACAGCTCACCTCACCTCACCTTCACTTGGCGCTCTCTCAGGAGAGAGGGGACTCTGGGGACCCCTCTCCCCAGTGGTGACCATCTGAAGGTGTGTTTCAGAACAGCAGTCAGGGGCTGCCTTGGGAAGGAGCTGGAGCCCTGCCCCCAGAAGGAGGCTGCGCTAGCCTGGAAGGGGAGGTGATGGAGGCCAGGTCCCTGCAGGGGCCTCTTCAACCCTCTGCCAGGATGGGACAGGGCGCCTCCTCCTCTGGGAACAGCAGGCTATTCCTGTCAGGCAGGTCAGAGGGGCCAGGGGCCAGAAGCCCTTTGTTGTCGGAAAGCACTAAACATGATCTGCCCCCCACCCTAGTTTCCAGACCTCCTTTCCGGCCTTTCCCAAAACTGCTGAGACAGACTCACTTCCCCAGGGAGTGAGGCACCCTTTCCTCCCTCCCTGTGACCTCCACGGGGAGGACCCATCCGGCCGGAGGAGCAGCCTGGGCGGGCCCCACGCAGATGGCACCGAGTCACCTGGGCCCTCGTGGCTCTGACACCCGTGAGCACGCTCAGGGCGGTTATTAGCTCGTACAGGAAAGGGTCAGATGGATCATTTTCATCTGCAAATGCCAGGTGGGACTCGCAGGCTGCCCCTTCTCGAAACCAATGAAAGGCCGGATCCTCATCCCGGGGCCAGGCTAGGTTAGGTTTGGGGATTAGGAGTGGGAAACAGCTATGCTTCCACTCAGGAATCCCACTTCTGGGAACTTATCCCAAGGAAACAATCCAACAGGAAAACCACGCTGTGCACAAACATGTCCCGCACTGGAGTTATTTATAATGGTACAGCCCCGGAAATAACCCCCGTGTCCAGCAGCGGGGGAGCGCCAGGCACCTCTGCTAGTTAAATATCGCATGGTTAGGAGATGGGGCGAACGGGGTGGGGATGGGGGTGGGGTGAGGTGGGAAGCCTGCAGGTCCTGGGTCAGTCCCCCTGTGATTCCTGAAGCCCCCACCCCCACCCCGGCACCCTTAAAGAGACTAATTCCAGGATTTACCCAGAGGTGGTGGATCAGAATCTCCAGGAAAGGAATCTCACACCAGGTAGGTGTGACAACCCCTGCTCCCGGGTAAGATCGCTATCAGTGAGGCCTTCGTTTTCACCTTGTTAAGTCTTGGATGTTGCATCTGCAAAATGTGCCGAGCTCCACGGCCTGCCCCTGGGGTGGTGACAGGGTTAGTGATGGCCCCAGTGGGGCCGGGGTCTGGGAGCTGCCGCCACCACTTACACAGCCTGTGTCTCCCACTCTCCTCCCTTTCCTGGGACCACACCTCCCCCTCTCCCTGTCCTATGACCGCCAAGGAATTTACACCTGCACCCTCCTCCCAGGCCACACAGGCTGGTTTGAGGACATCCAATGCCCCCGAGCTGTGGGAATGTTTCTGTAGTGTCTCCAGCACGTTCCCCCTGGCTGAGAGCCCCTGGACCAGGAGGGCCGACTCCGTCTCTGAAATTCCTTGTGTGCTGCCTCTCCCTGGTTCTTGGGTAGGTTCTCCACCTGCCTTCACAGGAGGGTGCACCTGCCATGGGAGAGACCCACCATGGACCCCCATATACATGCTGAACCTCAGCTTCTGTTGATCAGATGGGCATGATGACTCCTGCCTGCCTAGCAGGCTTGCCAGGAGGACAGGAGGAGAGAACGGGCCAGAGAGTGGTTTGTGAGCTGGGCAGGCCCGGGGTCACCTGGGGCTGGGCTGGGGCCCTCCTGCAGGCGAGGCCCTGTGGCCTGGGGGCTGCTGAGGAGGGTCAGTTCTGGGGGCTTCCATCAGGGAGCACTCCTGCCGCTCGCTCCCCCTCTCTTGTTTCACATGCCACTGCCCCACGGTATGTTTTTATGATTATTTAGGTAAATTATGTTTATACTGTAAACAAAATAATGCATGCACTTAGGTTAAAAAATAAATCAAATAACACCAAAATGTTCAGAAGGAAATGAAACGTCTCCCTAGCCTTTCCTCTCTCTCTCTTTTTAAAATTTCCTTAAAAAAAAAGGGGGGGGGGATTCATTTGAGAGAGAGAGAGAGAGTGAGCAGGGACAGGGGTGGAGGGAGAGAAAGAAAGAGAATTCTAAGAAAGCTCCACCCCCAGCACAGAGCCTGACCCGGCATGGGGTGTGGGTTGGAGACTCAATCCCACAACCCTGAGATCAGACCTGAGCTGTAACCAAGAGTCCAACACTCAACTGGCACCCGGGTGCCCCCCACATCTTCTTTCTTTCTCCCGGGAACAACAATTTCCACATGCACTTGTTCCTTCTGGGTTTGGCCTCCACATTTCTCAATAAGATGCTTCCGTGGCTGCTTCTTGATTTTTTAATTCTAGACACTTCTGATGCCTTCTGGTCAGGACGCATGAGGCTTAGCTCTCTTCAGCCTCATCCTCCTCCCCTCCCTCGCATCCCCTGGAGGGCTCTATCCACTTCTTCCTTAACCACGGTCAAGGGTTTTATTGGGATTATGTAAATGTTACTCTGGGAAAGTCACCAAGTGGTCAATGACAGTTTCTTTTCTTTTCTTTTCTTTCTTTTTTTTTTTTTTTTTTAAAGATTGTATTTGGGAGAGAGTGAGAGTGAGAGAGAGAGAGAAAGAAAGAGGGAAAGAACACAAGCAGGGGGAGTGGCAGGCAGAGAGGGAGAAGCAGACTCCCCACCGAGCAAGGAGCCCAGAGTCATGATGCTGGGCTTGATCCCAGGACCTGTGGATCATGACCCAAGCCAAAGGCAGCCGCTCAACCGATTGAACCACCCAGGCGCCCGACAGTTCCTTTTCTTATGGTTTTGTTGGTTTGTGTCCTAGAGTTAATGTATTAAAAAAAAAAAATTGCAAGATATTTAAATGTGTCTTCTTAATTTTTCTAGCCGATCCACCCTGCTCCTAGAGACAGTGGTGTCGAATGCTTAGGCATGTGGCTATCTTATCTAGACTTCGCCAGGGGCTTTTCCAGGCAGAGTGCTCCTTTCTCTGCTCTGGGACCTCTGAGAGTGGGGGGCCGGCCTTGGGCAGGATCCTCCCTCCTGGAGAAGCTAAGATAGTTTCCAGGGTCTGTTCTCAGGGCCTAGGAGGGCACGTGCTCCAAAAGCTTCCTGGAAAGGGCACAGCAGTTAATTTTTTTTCCTTTTTTTTGCGACCTTGCATTTCTGAAAAAGTTTATATTCCAGTCTCATACTTGGCTGATTCTCTCCATGGGCATAAAATCCAGGCAGGAAATCCTTTTCCCTCAGACTTTTAAGGCAACTGATTGCTCTGGGGCTTTCTAGTTTTCAGGGTTTCTAATGAGAAGTCCAAAGCTGGGCTCTTTAAATATTTTATTAATTTAAAAACATATGCACAGAGTTTCAAAAATCAAATAAAATTATAAGGCTTTAAAGGAAAAAAACCCCAAATAACCTAGTCTCCTGCCTCATGTTTCTACCCCTGATTTGTGCTTTCCAGAGCCAGCTAGGTTCTTCTGTGACTTATCTGCATATTTGCTAACAACACACACTGTTCTTCAATGGCTCTCTAGTAGAGGTGTTATCACGGCCTTTCTTTTAGGGACCAGGAAGGTTTAGTCAATGTGTGCACTTGCCGTTCCCTTCCCTGTCTTCCCAGGATGGCTATATCACAGTTTTTGGTTAATCAATATTAACTAGGGGGATCCCTGGGTGGCTCAGCGGTTTAGCACCTGCCTTTGGCCAAGGGTGCGATCCTGGGGTCCCGGGATCGAGTCCCACATCGGGCTCCCGGCATGGAGCCTGCTTCTCCCTCCTCCTGTGTTTCTCTCTCTCTCTCCCTCCCTATGTCTATCATAAATAAATAAATAAATAAATAAATAAATAAATAAATAAAATCTTTTAAAAAATCAATATTAACTATATAATATACTACGTGTATAAACATTATGGCCAATGGAACCACCATATGTCCTATGACTGCGTTTCCTTGCTTGCAGGACTTTTGGGTTTCCCTGGGGATTCATAATTGCCTCCTCGTTTGACTTGCTTGGTTTTCTTTTGTGCTTATCACTAATACAACCACCAAACTCTGACTGAGCTCTATTATTCCTCATAGGACAACCAAGCCTCCGGCGGGGGATCCATGATTTCTGTTCCCTTGCTTGACCTGACCACCTCCTCCTGGAGTCCTCCCCCTGTCCCACTCTGCACTGATTGCTCCTGGCTCCCATGCCCTCACCCTCCAGCTTTTGCACCATCGCTTTGGGATTCCTCGTTTCTTGAATTTCATGTCTTCACATTTTCTTATTTCTTGGTTTCATTCCTAATTTTAGAGAAAGGTTGTCTGGGAAATTTGGCCTTTTCTTTTTTTTTTTTTCTTTTCTTTTTAAATATGAAAATGTCTTACCCTACCCTTACACTTGATGGCTTAGGTACGGAAGTATTTTCCTTCAGAACCTTGAAGGATCGATCACACCATGGTATTCCAGCTCCTGGAGCTGCCTTGAGAATGTCAATGCTATGATTTCTGATCTTTTGTATGTGGCCTCCTCTCTCTGGGTCTCTCTGGATGCTTTTAGGATCTCCTCAATCTTTGTGTTCTGAGATTTTTAAAAAATATATTTTATTTATTTATTCATGAGAGACACACAGAGAGAAGCAGAGACATAGGCAGAGGGAGAAGCAGGCTCCCCACTGGGAGCCTGATGTGAGACTCAATCCCAGGATCCCTGGATCACATCCCTGAGCCAAAGGCAGATGCTCAACCACTGAGCCACCCAGGCTTTCTTGTGTTCTGAAATTTTATAAGGATTGCCCAGTATGGACATTTTTTTTTCCCCCAATGCTCTGCTGGCTGGATGGTGAGTTAGCACTTCCTCTTTGGAAAGCCATTTGGAGGGACACCAGGGTGGTTCGGGGGTTGAATGACTGCCTTTGGCTTAGGGCATGATCCTAGAGTTCCAGGATCGAGTCCCACATTGGGCTCCCCGCATGGAGCCTGCTTCTCTCTCTGCCGATGTCTCTGCCTCTCTGTTTCTGTCTCTCATGAATAAATAAATAAAATCCTAAAAAAAAAAAAAAAAAAAGGAAAGTAAGCTGTTTGGCATCATCCAGTCAAACGGAAGCCATGTGTGCTGTAGGACCAGCCATTCTGTGTTTTGGTATAGACCCAGACAAAGTTCAAGCTCGTGTGTATCAGGACACACGTACCGGATTGTCTACGGCAGGGTTGCTGGTTATAGGAAAAAAAAAAAAGAAACAAATGTGCTTCAAGAGAAAAGTAAAAGTGACATATTCATGCAACGGATATTAGAAGAGATCCTCAACTGGGGGTGATTTTGCCCCTAGGAGCCATTTGGCAAGGTCTGGAGATACTTCTGGCTTTCACAGCTAGGGGTGGGGGTGCTACTTCCATCCAATGGATAGAGGCCAGGGATGCTGGTAAACGTCTTACGATGCACAAGACAGCATTTCTCTGCCCCCACAACAAAGACATAAGGTCCAAGAAGTCAACGTTGCGGTGGGTGAGAAAGCTTGCTACCCAGCCAAGCAAGTGAGCCAACTACAGCTTCCGTGTATCAGGGAAGTAACGAGGGAGAAGCATATTGCCAAAGAACACAGGAAGCATGATACAGTTTAAATCACGTTCAAAGGCATGAATATCAAGCAGTCTATTATAAGGGGAAAATACAGTACGCTGATGGCTTGGGAGTAATTAATGCAACATTTGGAATCGTGGGGTCAGGTGGGCTGGGGCATGTGACCAGGAGGGGCCCCCGGAAGGCCTTCAAAAGTGGCAGTGACTTCCTAGGCTGGGCAGAGGCTGCCAGGCTCCTGCTGTGTCCCTGTTGGTTGTAATAGAAAACAGTTCCTTTTTTTAACCTTTCTCTTTTGAGAATTTATTTTTTTAATTTTTAATTTTTTAAAAGATTTTATTATTTATTTTTAAAGATTTTATTTATTCACAGAGAGAGAGAGAGAGACACAGGTAGAGGGAGAAGCAGGCTCCATGCAGGGAGCCCGACATGGGACTCGATCCCAGGTTTCCAGGATCAGGCCCTGGGCTGGAGGCAGTGCTAAACTGCTGAGCCACCTGGGCTGCCGTAACGAGTTTATTTTTAAGTAATCTTTACACCTAATGTGGGGCTCCAATTCACAACCCCCAAGATCAAGAGTCACACCGACTGAGCCAGTGAGGTGCCCCTATAATAGTTCCTAATAATAGTGTTTTTAGGAGCACCTGGGTAGCTCAGTAGGTTAAGTGTCTGCCTTTGGCTCAGGTCATGATCCCTGGGCTCCCTGCTCAGCGGGGAGTCTGCTTCTCCCTCTCCCCCCTGCTCATGCTGTCTTTCAAATAAATAAAACAAGATAATAACGTTTTTAAGTGTGAGATGTAGTCCTGCAAAGAGCTCCCCTGACTCAGTTTCCCTTGTGGTGGAGCCTCTTACCTGCCTTGCTCCTCATGGCAACGGTGAGGAGGATTGTCAGGAGCTGAAGGGGGAGGAGGGGATTTCAGTGGCTCTAGCTGGGGAGGGAGGGGTTCCGCGGATACCTCCCAATCGGTCCCTAATCAGACCTTCCACCCTGGGGACCAGTGGGGATCAATCTGCCCTGGCCTCTGGTTGCCTGGTTTTGCAGCCTCCCAGCTGCAGCTGGCCCTCTCCGATCTGTGCCTCCCTGCACACCTGTCACACGCTCTCTATCAAACAGAAGATTGGCCAGGTCTCCACTCTAGGCCTTCTGTACCTCCCACGGCCCACAGGTGAATCTGTGCAATGGGTACCAGGTCCTTATCAGAAGACTGTGCTGGTTCAGAGGATGGGAAGAATGTGCAGGGAGGGGAGGCATAGCTTCCCTTTCCAGGGCTTTGCAAGAGCTCTGCTAGGTGCTTGACACTGGCTTCCCCTGTGGGGAAGGGCGTGGATGAGAAAACTGTGGCTCAGAGGGGGTCGAGGAGTGGTCTGAGGTCACCGGGACATGTGTAGTTCCCTCCACTTGGACATTGCCAGCGCTCTCCTCCCACCTCCAAAATCTGACAAACTCCTACTCACTCTTCAGGATTCAATCCAGGAGGGGCACCTGGGTGGCTCAGTCAGTAAAGCATTTGACTCTTGGTCTCAGGGTTGTGAGTTTGAGCCCCATGTTGGCAGTAGAGACTACTTAGAGTCAAAAAGGATGCTCCCTTGATGATATGTTCTACTCACCTTTTTTGGGGTACTCACCACAATGCATCTACGTGGATTTTATAAATACGCCCATGCATAAGATTACACATATATATGCTTTTATGTATACACACTTACCTACCTAATTAAATGTGTGTTCAGTAAACCAATGAACGAAAGTGACCTTGGTCAAGTCTTTTCCCCTCTGGGGCTCAACTGCCTCATCTTCAAAATGAGAGGCTCAGATTCAATGGATCATGTGCTGAAGGGTCATGTATTCACTCAGCAAACATCACCTGGTGTCTGCTCTGGGTCCTGTGCTCCTTCCCAGCAGGGGGACAGGCTGCTTACCTCCAGTGTGGTCTCATTATCAGTTCCCAAGTTCTGTGTTTTAACACGGTCTATTATGTGTATACTGGCTCTCACTCCACCTGGCTCTCAAAAACATCTGTGTGGCTTTAAATGGACACACACTGGGAGGGAGATTCTGAAGAAAGAAAAAATTGGAGAGTGGGCAGTGCATCTTTATTATTTAAAAGACCCCCAACTACTTTTACTGGGCATCTAGAGAATTACTGGGTTAGAGAACCTTGATTTGGTTTTCCTGGTTTAAAAATTTTTTTTTTCTCTTTTTAAAGATTTTATTTATTTATTTGAGAGAGAGGGAGACAGAGAGAGCACACGCAAGAGGGGCGGGGAAGGAACGGGACAAGCAGACTCCCTGCTGAGCAGGAAGCCGGATATGGGGCTCGAGGATCACGATCCAAAATGAAGGCAGATGCTCAACCAACTGAGCCACCCAGGCTTTTACTATTTCCATGACAAAGCTGAGCTTGTCATGACCACGAAGCTAGAAACCAAGACACATGGCATTTATGAGCTCATGGCTTGCGGTAGGGTCTGTTGGGCTGTACTAGGGAGCTTGGCACTGTTTGCTGGACCCTGAGGGACATCGGCCCTTAGGGAGGGGGCTCTGGCTGGCCTAACCCTCTTGCTTTAAGACCCTGTCTTAGTTTGGCCCTCTCTACCTCCTGCCATCCTATTTCGTTCTGCTCCAGCCTGTGCAGCCATGGCGAGGGGGGCAGAGAGTCTCCCTCAGGCCACCTGGTGGCCTCATCTAAAGCGCCCTGTCTTTGCTGCCCCAGGGAGGAAGTTAGGAATGCTTCCTTGGGTCCTGGCTGGGGGACTCTTGGTCCTACAGTCTGTAGACGCTGCAAACAAACCCTATCTAGATGTAGGCTTCATTTTTCTCTTGGAAAGTTTGGCTGAAGCTGCCGGCCCTGGAGACTGGAGACGTGCAGGCCAGAGGAACCACCTGGGGCCACGCACCAGTGGGAAGGGCATTCCCATGAGTACAGCGTTACCCACCTCCACAACTTCTCTAGTGGGCTCATGAATCCTCTGCTCACCTCTTCTCTTCCAGGAGCTCTCTGCACGGGCTTCCTTTGGGGGATACCTCCAGGGAGCTGTTTGATCTGGCTTGGGACGGGGGAGTGGCTTGCCGCCTCCCCAAGTGTAAGCTGAAACCCTCTCCAAACCCGGATTCATTTGCACGGGGTTGGGCCTGTGGAGAGAACAGTGGCTCACCTGGGCCAAGTTCTGGGAACCCTGAGGTCCTCTAGGGCTTCACCCTCAAAAACTAAGCTTCTCCGGCTCATCCACTCCCCACCACCCCCTCCTGAACATCCACCTGGAGAGAGGGGCAGATGGGTGGGGAACGAGGTACTGAATCTAGACCTCTCTGTGCACCTACCCCACCCCTTCCCCACAAGCGGGCTACAGGGAGCCTCTTAAAAGGCAAATCAGGTCATGTTGCTCGGTGCTAACCCCCTACTGCTTTCCCAGCTGCCTTAGAATCAAGCTTGATCCGGCCGCTCTGACCTCATCCCTCACCCCTTCCCGGGCCCATCCCAGCCCCGCCGGCCTCCTTTGAATAGGCCGCTCACAGGCCAACCCTGGGGCCTCAGGACGAGCTATTTCTTCCACCTGGAGTGCCCCTCCCCCCCTCATCTTTGTCCTTTCGGCTCAGGTCTCAGAGCTTAGATGCACCTCCCCAGAGGTCCTCCTTGACCACGGGATCTAATGTAACCGATTATCACTTTCCGTGGCAGCAGCTTGTCTTAATCCCCTACACGGCACTTCTTAGAGCCTCGTGGTGCTCTGTTACCCGCCCTCTCCTCCTCCCTACGGAGTGCAACGCGGCCCCAGGGGGCAGTGACCTCCGCGGGCGCGCCCTGCCGTGCCCCCCGGCGGCCTGGAGCCGAGCTGGTGTAGAGAAGGTGCCGGGGACGCGGTCGTCCAGCCAGGGGTTGAGCGACTGCAAATGGGGACCTCAGCGGCTGCGCGGGCGCGCGCTCCAGGCCGTGGCGGCTCGCAGTCGAGCGCGCGGGTTTTATCTGGTTGCGGGGCCCGGGGGAGGGCCCCCCCCTCGGACCAGCTCGCGGCAGGCGCGCCCTAAACGCGCCTCGGGGCCGCGAGCATGGCGAGCCCGACTCACAGGCTGGGGCAACACCCCGGGTGCCCGCGAGGCTGCCGGTGGGGAGGGGCTTCTGGGGCCGGCCCGGCGCCCCCCGACCCTGGCGTCAAGGCCCCAATGGGAAGCCCTCCTCCATCCTCTCCGGGGTCTCCGCCTCGGGAACCCCCGCCTCTGCCCCGAAGCCCGCGGGGGCGGGGGCGGGGGGGGGCAGGCCCCCCGAGCCCTCCCCCCTGGGGCACGGGCCGGGTCCACACCGTGCTCGGACACCCTCCGGCGCGCGGAGCCGCAGCCCCTCCGCAGGCTCCGGCGGGGGACGCGCGTGGAGTCGGGGGCACGGAAGGGGACAAAGAGCCGCCCTGCCTCCGGGGAGGGCGACCCCCGAGTCCCGGTCCCATTGTTCGCCGTATCTCGGGCTACGCGGGACTCCGGAGCCCCCGGGAGGGAGCGGCCGGGCTGTCCCGGGCTCCGGGGTGTTTGTTTACCTGGGGCGGGGGAGGCGGGCGGGGGACGCGGGCCCGGGAGGGGGCTCGGCGTGCATTGCCGCGCGTCCCCTTTAAGGGAAGCCCGGCCCTACCTTTCCCACCGCCCCCCTCCCCTGCAGCCGTACCTGCATTTTAAAAGCGCCCTGTAGCCCGGGGATTGGCCGAGGCCGCGTCCTCCGGGCGCAGAAACTTGAGCCGCGGCGAGGGGGGTTGGAGGCCGGTGGCTGGGCCGTACCACCGGCCGGCGGCCCCCGCGGGCGCCCCGCCCCCCCACACACCCCCGGGGACGCCCAATCGGAGGGCCGGGGGGGCGGGCCCGCGGCTGGAGCGCGCCTCTGGCAGGGCGCCGGGCGGGCGAGCGCACCGAGCGGGGGGCGTCGGGGGCGGCCGCGCCTCTGCCCGCCCCTCGCCCCCGGAGGCGGAGCCGGCCGGGCGCCCCGCCCCCTCCCCGCCCGGAGTGGGCGGGGCGGCCGGGGCTCCGCGAGCTGGGCCGGGGGCGGGCCTCCGTCTGCTTCGCCCGAGCCCGGAGAGCACCCGGCACGGCGGCCGCCGACGCAGCAGCGGCCCCAGCTCGCCGAGCCCCGCGCCCCGCGCCCCGCGCCCCGAGCCCCGCGCCCCGCGCCCCGCGCCCCGCGCTCCGCCGGCCGCCCGGGAGGACGCTGCGCGAGGGCGCGCGAGGCGGCGCGGGGCGGCCCGCACGCACCCCCGGCCGCCCCCTGCCCGCGAGCGCACCGGCCCAGCGCCGCCGGGGCGCGGGGAGCGCCGGCCGGGCGAGGGCGCGGGCGCGGGCGATGCCGCGGTGACGGCCCCGCCATGGCGAAGCCCCCGGCGGCGGCGGCGGCGGCGGCGGCGGCGGCGTCGGAGGAGCTGAGCCAGGTGCCGGACGAGGAGCTGCTGCGCTGGAGCAAGGAGGAGCTGGCGCGGCGGCTGCGGCGCGCGGAGGGCGAGAAGGTGGGCCTCATGCTGGAGCACGGCGGCCTGATGCGCGACGTGAACCGGCGGCTGCAGCAGCACCTGCTGGAGATCCGCGGCCTCAAGGACGTGAACCAGCGGCTGCAGGACGACAACCAGGAGCTGCGCGAGCTCTGCTGCTTCCTCGACGACGACCGGCAGAAGGGGCGCAAGCTGGCGCGCGAGTGGCAGCGCTTCGGGCGCCACGCGGCCGGCGCGGTGTGGCACGAGGTGGCCCGCTCGCAGCAGAAGCTGCGCGAGCTCGAGGCGCGCCAGGAGGCCCTGCTGCGCGAGAACCTGGAGCTCAAGGAGCTGGTGCTGATGCTGGACGAGGAGCGCGCGGCGCTGGCGGGGGGCGGGGGCGGGGGCGGCGCGGGCGGCGGCGGCGGCGGCGCGGGCTCCCGCAGCTCCATCGACAGCCAGGCCAGCCTGAGCGGGCCCCTGGCCGGCGGCGCGGCGGGCGCGGGGGCCCGCGACGTGGGCGACGGCAGCAGCACGTCGAGCGCGGGCAGCGGAGGCAGCCCGGACCACCACCACCACGTCCCGCCCCCGCTGCTGCCCCCCGGGCCGCACAAGGCCCCCGACGGCAAGGCGGTCGCCACGCGCAGGTCCCTGGACGACCTGTCGGCGCCACCGCACCACCGGAGCATCCCCAACGGCCTGCACGGTAAGGACGGCGCGGGTGGCGCAGCGCGGCCCTCGGGAGAAGGGAAGCCCGAGTGGCCCGCCACGCAGGACCCAGCTCCTGCTCCAGCTGCTCCCCAGACTGCGGGATCCCGCGCCCATCCGCGCTGGGGTTGTGGGTGATGGTTTTCTGGGCAAGCGAGGGGGCGTGACCCTGCCCAGCTCCGAGTTCGCACCCGCGCTGGGAGCCCACTGGACCCCAGAAAAGTTTCTCTCGCCGAGAATTACCAGTATTCGTGGGGGCGGCTGGGGACGCCTCATCCCAACCTGGAGATCGCTGTCCGGGAGCGGGAAGTTCACGGAGGGGTGGGGTGGGGAGGTAGGGGTGGTGGGGGTGGGCAGGGGGAAGAAAGGCCTTTTGCCTGCAGGTGAATTTCCCCTCTTATTTGGAGCAACACCAGGCAGCCCTGATCCTGAGCAGCGGCCACGTGTGTGGGGTTCTGGAGTCCACCTGGGCTTCCCTGCGCTGCCTGCCGGCTGAGAAGGAGCTGGCTGCGGGCGCCTGAGACTCCCAGGCAGCTGGGCCAGAGGACTAAGAGCCTTTCTGGTTTGCTCTCAGGCCTGAACTTCTCAGGGTGGACAGACCTTTCCGAACCGGGGCTCTAAGACTTTCCAGAAGGATAGGTGCTTGGAATGGATTCTGGCTTTTCTCCTCTGCCTGCCTCAGTTTCCTTATCTGTAGAACGGAGTTGATCCCCGCCTTGTGGATTAGAGGGTGGAGATAAAGGCTCCCACGGGGTTTGTAAGCTGTTGGTCGCCTTACAGGAAGTGCCAGGGTGGGTAGGTGGCCTGGGTGTGGGCGGAGGACCTTTGGCCCCAGGGGAGCTCGGCTCCTGTCTTCCACGCCCATGTGACCGATGGGCCTCCAGCTTGGGTCCGTGGAGCCGAGCAGACGCTGCTGTTCCCAGCGCTCGGTCCGTGGCTCTCCCTGCCACGCGTGCCTCTCCCTGCCTCCCTGTTCTTCCACATTTTTGGTGGCTTGGCTCCCAGTTCTGGTGGCACTTGCTGCTGCCTGAACTATTTGCCTGAAGGTGGAGATTAAACAGCACTTTCTGGTTCTTCTTTAAAGGGTTTCCTGGTTCGGAGAAAATGTATCTGGGCTTTAAATGACTGCTTTTCCCCAGAGTGACGCCTGAGCAGAGGAGGGACGCCCTCCCTTTGGTTTGGTGGCCAAGTGGCCTCTGTGGGGTGTTGGAGTGGGAACCAGACCCATGGAGGTGGGGTGCTAGCACAGCACAATTTTTCCTTTATTTAGGGGCCCCAGCCGGAGTTCAGAGCAGGACTGGGTTGAGAGGGATATTTTGTTACTGATTAGCAACCTACCACTACCACTCGGGTTTCCCTTTGTAACTCTGTATCCATTCCCACCTCCCACCACAGGGGGCTGGAGGCCAGCGGGAGCAGCTCACAGTTAGGTGGCTTAATTTGTTGGGGTTTCTGGGCCCGGGGAGTCAGGAGCCCCAGTCCCAGCCTCTCTGGCCTTGCCTTCTTGGGGGCCTCAGGAGGAGCGGATTTCTGGGCCTCAGTTTCTCCCAAGTGCAAGGAGGGATTGCTCCAGTCTCATGGCTGGGAAATGTTTCTGGTTTTCGGCTGCGTCATCAGTGACACTTGGAGAGAGTGGCTGTCGGCACCGAGGTGCCCTGGGTCACGGCGTATTTGTGGGGAAGTCCTCTCATGCGTTGGACAAGGAGATTCGGCCCGTGTGGCCCAGTGTTCAGCGGCAGCTGTGGATGATGCCGGGACAGGGGACCAGGGGGTGGCTGGGACTTGAGGTGCAGAGTTTCCTGCAGAGAGTCTGTGCCCACCCCTCAGCCCCCCAAGTCCCACACTCACTTGGAACAGGCCTGCCACCCATCTTGTGATGGCCAAGCTTTGTGTTGGGCGAAAGACAAAATAAGCATTACTATCACCAATTTCAGTTACAGACAGCCTACAGCCTGGCGTTTGGTTTTGTCTCTTTGAGTCAGGCGTGGCCTTGAGATACTCTCCCAGCAATGTGAATAGGATGCCGGGAAACAAGGAAAGGCCCTTCTCTTAAAAATGACTTTTCTGTAGGAGGACCTGTAGTTTTGGGTGGAGGGAGGAGGGAGCCGGCGGTGGGAAAGATAAAGAACCTCCAACCCCGTGGTGGAGAAAGTGGGGTCAGATGTCAGACGTCGGGCTCCTGCTTTCCACAGTTGGGCTCAGATCATCCTTATGGGAGCCCTGGAAGTAGTAGGATCCCCTTTTTCAGACAAGCAGGCGGAGGCTGGGGGAGGTTCCGAGCACTGGCTGGGAAAGCAGTGGAGACTGGAAGTGTCTCAGCTCCAGTTCCCTGGGTGGGGCTGCCACCCGTGAGGCTGCAGGCTGGGGGTCAGCGGGGGGGGGGGGGGGGTTCCTCCAGGGTGGGGCTGTTGGGGGCGGGGGGAGTTCCTCTGTGGCTCAGGCTGGCGGCTGGCTTGCATCTCTGGCCTCTGTCATTCTGCCCAATACTCTGAGCAGACACTGGTGACACCCTCTTCTGGATTCCTGACCCAGGTTTGCTCTAGTTCTCCCATTCTGGGAAGTATCACTTCCTTATCGGTGACCACTGAGCAGATGGTTGATAACCCTGTTACCCGGAGGGGTCACCCAGTCTCGCATTCGGATCTGCCTCCTGCTTTCCTCTGGGGCAGGTTACTTCTCTGAGCCACTCTCTGCAATTCTGCAAAGTGGAGGCAAAACCCAGAGTGCCCCCGTTAGCCAGGAAGGCCGAGGGAGGTCAGCGTCTGCACACAGCACGTCTCAGTAGTTGTCGGAATCCTTGTCATGCTTGTTTCTCCCTAGGCTCCTCGTGAAAAAAAGCAAGAGGGACCCCTTTGGGGGCTTGCCAGACAGACTTTGGTGTTGTCTTCAAAACTCTGCTGTTTAGACAGCTCGCCTGAATGTTTGCGACCACGGCACCTGCTGACGAGCCCCGTAGCCCTCTTGGAAGCCGCGGGGTGTTCCTGCAGCCCTGCTGGGTGCCCTGGAAAGGCCCGGGGCTCCGGTGGGAGGTGGCCCATCTGTATTCCAGGCAGTCCTGGGCGGGGCTGGGCCTGGCCGCCAAGAATGCATATGCAAATCCCGCCCCCCCCTTTGCGTTGTGCTGAGGGAAGACTGGACTAGAGCGCTCTTTGCTGTACTCCCACTGGGGCAAACTGAAGCAGGTGAACACCAAGCTCTAGGAAGTCGGGTTCGCCCCCTTGAACCGAGGATTTTCTGACAAAAGCATTTTCAACAGTTTCTCTCCTGCCCCTCCCCCACCTTTCACCCCCCCTCCCCCCAAGCCCCTGTGTAAGCATCCCGTCCTCTGTCCTCCCCCCATCTCCGCAGCCCGATCCCCTTTAGCTCACCTAGAGAAACCAGGACCTCCAGCAAAGCCTTTGTAGGGACGCTGTTTACTTTTAAAAGTTTGGATTAAAATTTTGGGCTTCTCAAAATGAGATGGGTTTGTTTTCCTGCTTGTATTTTTGTTGGTTTAAAGGGAGGATGGAGTGAGGGTGGTATGGATCTTTAAAAAAAAAAAAAAAAAAAAAAAAAGGACGGTGGGGAGACAGCATGCTGGCCCTGAATAGGTCTTTTATTAGGGGCCTCCAGGCTCAGCGCCTCCTGGGCAGGATCACTAATAAGACGGCTTTTCCTAAACCCAGGCAGGCCTGGGAGCAAAGGTCAGGGAAGACAATGGGGTGGTTTAGATAAGCTTTTTCCCCTCCCTCCCCAACCTGACCCTGACCTTCCATCCAGGACCTTGGGGTGTTGCCCTTCCCCACCCCCCCACCCCCTTCCACCGGGCCGTCCACATGAGGAAGACTGGCCCTGAGAGGCTCACTGGCCGGTAAGCCTGGGGAGGGCCAGGGCGACCCCAGCACTTCACAGTTTACCACAAAGAGCTTCCCAGTCCCCACTCCATTCTGCTCAGAGCTTGCACTTGGTGCCATATTGTGGATGGGGAAACAGGCTTGGAGAGAGCCGTGACTTGCTCTGGGTCCTGTGGGGCTGCTTGGGGGGACTGGGATCGGTGTTGGGTCCCCTGTGTCAGAGTCTGGGCCTGTCACCCTCTGCCTGCTGCCCCACTGGGCCCAGATAGTCTGGATGTGTCGGGCTCAGAGAGACTCCCATGGGGCCCCCACAATGGAAGGTCCCCCAGAGCTTGGTCCTTGGCAGGGCCCTGGTGACCTGTACGCCGATGACGTGAGATGGTGAGGCTGTGGGAGAGGGTTGAGCTCCAGAGGCTGGCCCTGTGTAGCAAAGGTATGGCACCTCTTCTGGGGAAGCGAGGCCCTGTGCCTCATTCCTGCTGTCCTGTGTTCCTGCATTTGGCAACATGGCTCACCCATAAAGTGGGGAACGTGGGCTTGGGGCAGGTTTCTGTTTGCAGGGAGTCCTTCCTTGTGTTTTCATGCCCTCAGTTCTGCCCCAGGCCAGCTTCCCTCTGCCTTGGAGATCCTACCCGACCCCTCACCGTGGCCGGGCCTCTGAGCTCCTGGGTCACAACTTGGTTTGTAACATTGTCCCCAGAGCAGCATGATTAGCAAGGAAATCCTCTGCTGCTCATAATCTCTGCTTTCCACCCATGGGGATTTTCCACCCTGTGCTTGTTGATGTCGTCATCGCAAAGAATTGGAAGCCTGGGACCTTAGGTGAGTTCCAGGAACTTTGTAGGCCTCTTTTTCTCTTCTGCAAAGTGGGAGACTATTATCAGCCTTTGGGTTGAGGGAGGTAAGGGTCTCCCACACGCCAGTCTTCCTCCCAGCTGGAGCGCTTGGTGTCGGGTATGTTTAGGAGCAGTGCAGCCTGCTGGATAGGGCTCCGGCTCCGGGTCAGAGAGACCCCGGGTGAAGCTGAGCTTGCTGCCTGCTGTGTGAGCCTGGCAGCTACTGAACCTGTAAGCCTCAGTTTCTGCTCTTGTCCTGAGGATAATGACACCCTGGTCCTAGACCAGGGCCTCTGAGGTTAGGCTTGGTGACCCTCCTCTGTCACTTGGATCCCTGCAGATTTGCCGCCTCGGGGTGGGGCTGGGGGCTCCCCTGCCACGTGCTTGCCAGGGCGGCCTTGTGCCTGCTCTGTGTCAGAGCCACGTGAGCCCTTGCCTATTCGAACAGAAGGGAACAGCATTTCAGCAGGAATGAGGCAATAGAAGGCCTGCAAGTGGGTCTGACCACCGCTGCCGAGGGCCCAGGGCCTGCGGGGTGTTCTTATGACGTGCAGGGAGCTGGGGTGGCACTGGGTGGCACAGGTAGGCACCTCCTCCTGTGAACAGAAAGAACTGGAATGTTGAGCCCAGAGAAGAAAAGCCTTGGGGCCAGGGAGCTGCTGTGAGGCCGGGAGCAGAGTGTTGGATCAGGGGGTTTGTGCCGGGTCCAGCCCCAGGAGGCGGAGCTCCCCGGGTTGCAGGGATTCACATTCAGAGAGAAGAGTGGTCCTCCCGGAGGAGGAGAGTAGTCCTCCAGGAGGAGAGTGGTCCAGGAGGACCGCGTCACCTCTGGAGGTGGACAGCTCCCCAGTAGGGGAGGTGTGTGAGCACCAGCCTGGGGAGCTGGTGAAGGGCTTTCCTGAACCCCTGCGGTGGGACACCCCAGACAGCTCTGGGAAGGTGGTGGTGTGAGTGGAGGACAGAAGAGTCTGGAGGTAGCCGGGTGGGGCCGGGTTGTCGAGAGAGTTGGCCCTTCAAGCAGGAAGGGCCGCATCAGCACAGTTTATGGAGCGGTTACTCCGGCTGAGTTCTGGGTGCTGTGCACACAGTGATTCATAATGCAGCCTGGCTTGGGAGTGGCAGTCCGGGAGCATTAGTCTGGTGGCTGTCGTGGTGTAGGCTGGCCTGGGGGGCAGCAGGGGAGGAAACATAGAACGTCCCCGGGTGGCCCCAGGAGAGAACCTTCTCTGCAGGTCCTCAGACCAGGCCAGCTGGCTCTGGAGCCCTGCCCCCAGCCCCTGGCTGCCTCCCAGTGACTTCTGACCTCAGGGGTCAGGCAGTCCTGTGGTGTTGAGGGGCTTGCGCTCTCCACCTGCAGCCTCATTCCATATCCGCTCAAAGAACAGTCACACCTGCTGCCACTCTCTGCCCCCTGCCCCCCCCCCCCCCCCCCAATCCTGGGTGACCTGGATCCGTGCAGGGATGACTGGGATTTCCGAGCCAGGGAGTAGGCAGTTCCATCTCCCTTGAGCAGGATGACTAGGCGATCTCCGTGGCGTCCCCAAAGGAACAGGCTTGTCTGCTAAAGGGACGTGCTGCTCCTTTGATGATGAAAAGTCAGGAGTGGTCCCCCCAGCAAGCACCTAGAGCTTGTAACTGTCACCCATTCCCTTGCCCTCACAGGCTGGCAGGAGCAGGTGGTTCTTGGGCAGGTTTGGAGCCGGACCACCCAGTGGTGGATGCTTGCTCTTGAACAAGTCACTGTAATGGTCTCCAGCTCTCCAGGGAGCAGGGCAGAAAGCTTAGGAGCCTTATTGATTCGCCTGTAAATGTTCTTGGGCTCACCCTGTGTATGATGTTTACACAGAGGTGTATTCATTAAGTGGGGAGCAGGGGAAAGGGAGGGGGGTGTTGCTATGTGAAGGTTCCTAAGAGGGCCACTAACAGATAACTCTGGATATCCTAGGGAAAGCCCATCAGAAAAGCTGGAACTGCCTACAGCCTGAGTAAAAGCCCAACCCCGGGGGGCCTTGGGGGGGATGGGGTGCAGGTGCAATGGGAGGGGCTTCACAGATCCCTGCCCAGGCATGTCCGTGACCCAACCCGGGTCCGGCGTTCCCCAATCTCTCACCACCCCACTGAACCAGATGTGCCAGGCAAATGCCTGCTCGTGCCTGGGCTCCAGCTGTTCCTTCCGCCGTGCCTGGCCTCTTCCCTGGTCTATGTTGCCTGTACGAACCTGCTGTACCCTTGAGGCTCGTCTCAGCTCCTGATTTTAGCCATCCCCCCGCCTCCCCCAGCAGAGCTCCTAGCACCCTGAAGAGGTTGAAAGCCAAAGCAGGACACTCGTGGGAGTAACAGGGGCATGATGAATAATCATACGAGGCAGAGAGGGCCACCTGGGCACATGTGCCCAGGAAGCTTCCAGGGTCTAGTAGACTGGAGCCGCTGGCCCCACCCCCACCCCCACCCCTACATGACCTGGTGTGACTTGCCTCACCACTCTGAGCCTTTTCCTCAGCACAGCTGGGATCCCAGTGGGGCCCAGCAGGGCTCTTCCCTGCTCTGGGAGCGAGGAAGCTCCTAGCATCATGCCAGCCACATTTAGTGAAACTCAAAAGACATTTTTGGAGCCTGCCCCTCTGTGCCCAGGCTATGAGCCAGGAGGACCAGGGCCCTGGCCACACAAGCTCGGAGATAGATGATGGACCCAGGGCTCCTGGCAGGGCGGCCAGGGAGGGCTCCAGCTCCCGAGTGGCCAAGGGGCGGGTCCCCTTCCCTTCTAGTTCTCCGAGTGCCTTTAGGACTCTGGGCAGTTTGCTCAGGGGTTTCCGGCTTTCCCAGGCACGGCATTTCCTCCACCCTGAGATACCATCAGTCACAGATGCCCTGTGTACTTAACAACAGCTTCTGTGGGGAGGGGAAGACCCAACAGTAAACGCACACATGGATTCTAAGAAGCACCCTTCATTGTAACAAAAGGGAAGATGCTCATCTTTGAGTTCAGGAAATAACAAATGGCAAAGGGCAAAGGCCTCTGATGGGGAAGCCAGAAGGAAAGGGAAACAGGCCCTGGTTTACTCCCCAGGGCCCCCAGGTTATCTGCTGGCTCTCCCCTGGCCCAGTCTCCCCTGCTCCCACATCTGGGGGTTTGGGGGCCAGTGTGCCTCCAGCGCTGTTCTGTGCATTGGATGACACAGGTAGAACCAGTGGCTTCGGCCCACTCCCGCGATCCCACTGTGTGCAAGTGTGTTCCTCTCTCTGGACCCTCATGTTCTCGATTGTAAGATGGGGAGCTTGGGTGGGCTGTGCCTAGGGTCCCAGAGATCCTAGCCTTCTCTGGCCCCTTGACTCAGAGTTTCTACGAGGCTTGAGTCACAAGGAAAGTGCCTCCCGCCCTGCCCTCCTGGCTCTTCGGTCATCCGCTTGTATTTGTGGTTTGGGGTCTTTCCGGGTGCCTGGTCCTTAGCTTGGGGGCAGGTCTCCCTGTTGAGCTTCTGGGGTGATGGAGGTGACCTGTCCAGCACTGGCTGGGGCTCCTGGCTGGCCAGCCTGTCCTCGTGAAGGGCCGATGGAATTACCTACCTCTGCCATCTGATCTCTTGTAGGACTAGGTAATGGGTTTGGTGCTAGGAGAGTATGTAGGGTTCCAGTGCCCTGGTGTGGGGTCTGCCTGGGACAAAGCCGCCGGTCTTGGACTTGAGGTTCTTCTGTTCACTGTCCTGTCCCTCTCTGGTCCGTGACCTTCTCAGGGCAGTCTTCCTGGCACGGAGTACGTGCTGGGGGTGCATCAGAGAGAGGAATGGGGGAGGGGAGAGGCATTGCCCGAGGTGCTTGCTCCTTGTTGCTTTAAACCCGACAGTGGTCAACCCACTTAGGCCACCTGCCCCCCTAGCCTTTTTTTTTTTTTTTCTTAAGATTTTATTTATTTATTCATGAGAGATAGAGGCAGAGAGAGAAGCAGGTTCCCTGCGGGAAGCTTGATCCCAGGAACCAGGGATCACGACCTGAGCCAAAGGCTCAACTGCTGAGCCCCCAGGCGCCCCTCCCAACCCCTTTATCCCATTTGCTCCATTTGGTGCCAAATGGCCTTCAGTTACTTTAGAAAAAAAACATATCAAGCCTCCCCACTGAGGGTGGGGGCTCGCCTAGTCCCCCTTGCCGGTTTCCCTTAACAATTACTAAAAGATACACACTTGCTTTTACCAGTGGTTCCTAACTGTGGCTGCATAGTAGGTAGAAGCTCCCTGGGGTTCTGCTGGGCAGCCAGAGCCACCGTGGGAAGCTCAGGAGAAAAGCCACAGGCTGCCCAAGCTTAAGATGGCCCGTCGGCAGGGGGGCCAGAGGTGGACTCTGCACCACGCTGGGGCACCACAGGGCCTGGCCACTTTGGGGGGGTGCAGGGCGGGGAGGTGGGGGTCGGGGTGGTGGTGGTGGTGGTGGTGGTGTGAGCTCCTGTTAGCAGTAAGGGGCCTTTTTGTGTTTCTCCTTGCTAACCTTTGCTGCGTGGACGCCCAGCGGGGCTGCCTGGTGGGAGTGGAAAGCAGGCTTTAAATGTGCATGAGCATTTCCCCAGCACCCAGCCCCACCCTGGATCCCCCCCTCACCCTGGGCTTGCTCCCCACGTCCACACCTTTGCAGCTGTACCACTGCCGGGCACTGGCTTCCCCGCCCCCATTGTGGGGTGCTGGCCTGCCCCAGACAGGGTGGCGGCCTCCTTAGGCTGCGTTCGAGGGGACAGATGCAGGCAAGGCCGGTGACACTGAGACGGCAGCTATGGAGAAGAGTCGACCCATTTCCAAAAATAGCCCATCCACTGCCAGGGGAAGCGACTCTTTGTCTCCCCAAATCGGCCTTTCTGTCTCCCGGCTTGTAAGGCAATAAGGAGGCACGCTCTTGTCTTGGAATCAGAGGCTCCCCGGGCTCCGGCCCCCGCCCCCACAAGGGCCCGATTGTGTGCGGGCCCTGAATGTGCCCGCCTGTCCCCGAGCAGCGCGGCCCGGCTCCTCTGCCTAATGAGCCCTCTCGGGGAGTGGCCCTTTGTGGCGGTTCCGGCCACGCTGCTGCGCCGGGCTCTCAGCGGGCTCGTTTCCCGGCCGCCCTCCGAGCTGCTGGGACAATGGGAAGCTCCCGGCCCCGGCCTGCCCTTTCTTCCTTTTGCTGGGCTTTCCAGATTTTCGGGAAGGCACACGCACCACTTGTATACCTGGACGGAAGACGAAGCAGCGAGCTTCTCCGTGGCCTTCTGTCCTGGCCGGCCCCCTGGGTGCCCTCCCGCCCCAGCCCCTCCTGCGGGACCTCCCTGCACCATTGTCTCCTTCCTCTTGTGCTCCTTCCCCTGCAAACAGGCTCATGTTTCCTCGTCCAGAGCAGTAAACAAAATCCTCTCCTTTCTGTTCTCCTGCCTCCCCATCCCCTGGCCCGCCTGCCTCCTTCCCCCCCATTGCTTCTTGGTCCCGGGCGGCCCGGCCTGGGAAAGGTCCAGGGGCCTCTTCTTGTCCTGACCCCGGGGTGGTGGTTGATGCCCACTCTGGGCTTGTCTTCCAGAACAGGGCTGTGTGCTGGCTACACTGGTCTGCTCCAGCGGGAGCTGCCGGCTCTCTCTCTGACCCTCCTGCCCTGGGCTAAGCCCCCAGTCTCTCTCACTCGCTGCTGCGGGAGCCCAGGCTTCTAGCGGCCTGCTGGTCACCATCCTGCCGACTCTGTTCCCTTCTTCTCACCTGTGTGTCCATAGCCTCTGCCTCCCTACTAGGCCACCCTACCTAGAGGTTTCCTGGCTCTAGCCTTGAGCCGTCCACTTGCCACACCAGGCTGCTTCAATGCCATTCAATTAAGATTAAGTCCCATAGAAAGTTTCAGTTTCTGAGTCACACTAACCCTCTTGCACCTGTTGGCAATGCAGAAGAGGAATGTTTCCGTCATTCCAGAGAGTTCTGTTGGGCAGGGCCGATCCAGGTAACTCCTTGAGGGGTCATGTGACTTTCACTCGTCCACAGAAGGCAGCTCTGGTGCCTGAGTGCAAGTCCTGTCCCCTCCCGCACGCTTCAGGCACACAGCAGGGCTGCTGCCTGCAGGGTTGCTCTTTCGTCCCTCCCGTAACCGCCCAAATCCCACTCTTCCTTTGAGGCTTCTGTCAGCCCTGCGGGTGGACAGTCATGAGATGCGTGGCCGGTTGTTCTTGTCCATTGGGAAGCCTCGAGCCAGGCTCCTGGCGGTTGCCCTGCAGCCACAGATGCTGCTTCTGCTGGTGGCCTCTTGGGTGGGTTCACATGTAATGGGCAGGAAACCCAAGCCCAGAGAGGCCACATGGCTCGAGGAGGCTCTAGAGGTCTCCCCTGCAGAGCCCAGCCACCAGCTCCTTATCCTCAAAATGAGGGCAAGAGGCCTGCAGTATCAAAAAACAAAGAAAATGGCTTTTAAAACAGTGGGGTGGGGCGGGGGGATGGACACAGGCCAACCAGCCCTCCCTCCTTTCCCTTCCCTCCCAGCGGGGAGTGTTCTGGAGACGCTGTACACCTGCCCTGGCCCAGTTGTTACCAAATTTGAGCATGGCTCCCCTCCTGCTTTTTTTTTTTTTTTTTTTGACTTTGTTGTTAAAGATTGTATTTATTTATTTATTTACAGAGAGCGTGAGAGCAGGGGGAGAGAGAATCTCAAGCAGACTCCCTGCTTGAGCGCTGAGCCCAAGGTGGGGCTCGATCTCAGGCCCCTGAGATCATGACCTGAGCTGAAATCCAGAGTCACCTGTGCACCCCGCCCTTCCTGCCTTTTGAACTGTTGATTCCCAGGGTTGTGACCGTGGCTGTGACAGGTGGCGGGCAGCCTCACCACCTCGACTCTTGGGTTTAAATGGGCTTCCTGTGTCCAGCTGTGGGCTGTTCCTGCTGGCAGTTCCTGATGGATGCGACCTTATGTGCCACACCTGGGGCTCTGGGCTTGGCCTGGGGCTCACTGTGCCTCCTCTTGAGCTTGCCACTGAGCCCACTAGTGTGTGTGTGTGTGTGTGTGTGTGTGTGTGTGTGTGTGTGTGTAAGGTGGGTGTGGTCAGGGTGTTTTCAGTGAGATCACAGCCGGATGGAGCTCTCTCCGCTGTCCCCTTTGAGGGCTTGGGAAGAGGGGCTGATGTTCTGGCTTCAAATGACCTTGGGGGCCTGGAGGGTCAGAGGAGAGCCCCTGTTAAACCGTCTTCCTCTGGTAATGCAGACAGTGTTGATGGTGGTAGGAGATAATGTTGGGTGGAGGATCCTTGCTGTCACGCCCTACACCCTACGGGATGGGGGGGACCCCATTCTCCTGCTGCTCCCTTCCCTCACCCTGGGGGCGTTTCCAGGGAGCCTGCCCATCCTCAGTGTTGTTTCAGCTGAGGAAGGGCAGAGGGCACCTCCCCGAGTGTGACCAGGATGCCCTGGGGATGCTCCCTGCCCTCCTACCACCCAGGTCTCCACCCCAAGGGTGGTCTAAGCCTGGTGCTGCTTTCATCTTGCCTTTCCCCCTGCAGAGTCCTTAATCCCCTTCCGCAGAGTTAAGACCTTGTTCCTGTGAATGCCAGCCTGGTTATGGGCAATGTGAGCCGCTCCCAAGTGTGTGGTGCTGACATGCTGTGGGAAATGCAGATGAAAAGACCCCTTGTGGGGTGCCTGGCCGGCTCAGTGGTTGAGCTTCAGTCTTCGGCTCAGGGCGTGATCCCGGAGTCCCAGGATCGAGTCCCACATCGGGCTCCCTGCATGGAGCCTGCTTCTCCCTCTGCCTGTGTCTCTGCCTCTCTCTCTGTCTCTCATGAACAAATTTTAAAAAAATTTAAATGTTTTTAAAAAAAGACCCCTCATTTTTGGTACAACCCAAAGTCTGAGCACAGGGAAGGGCAGAGGGGGAGCAGCCCCCGTCCCAGCTCTGCCCTCCTGACCTCCAACTCTTTGGCATAAGCAGGAGCCCTGGAACTTCCCGGCCTGGGCCTTTATTTTTAGGAGGGAGATGCCTGGGCCAGCTCAGCACCCCTTCTGGCCTCTCAGCACCCACCCCCCCTGCTGCCTTTGGGGTCAGCTCTGCCCTCCCCTCTGTGCTGACCTGTCAGCGGGTTCATTCACCAGGTCTGTGGCAGGGTTCGGGAAACCCCTGGGCCCCCGAAATCACTGTGCTTGTGCATTTTTCCTGGGACGTGACCCCTAGCTTTTATCAGAGCTTGAGTGGTCCACAGGCTGGGAGAGACCCATAACCACAGCACCAGGGTTAGTGAGGTTCCTCCCTCTGAAGGCTTAAAAAAAAATAAAAATAGGTAAGCTTAGTGCATGCTCATGGCCAGGAAAGTCCACGCAGGACACAGGGGCGTGGGGTGAGGTGTAAGGGTCTCCTTTCCTCAGCTGACCGGGCATCCTGGACACCCGGCAGTCTTGGTGCCGGTCGTCTGGCAGGTTTGGACGGCAAGCTCTGTGCCCACCCGGGGCGCCCTCTGTCTGTAGAGGTCACACCACTTTTGTGCCTCCTCCCCGAAGTGGTTTGTATTTCTGTGATGGTTTTAGGATCGTGCTCATGTTTTCATATAAACCTTGGTCTCCTGGATTTGTCTCTCCTTGCTGTTTCCTTTCTGCCTTTCTACCCATTTTTCCTGGAGCCTCAGTTTACTCATCTGTGCGATGAGGCAGTTGGACTGGGTCCTCAGAGATTCAGAGACCCTGGAAGGACTTGGTAAAGTTCTAGATGCCTGGGCTTGTCCCTGAGACTGCTTCCTTCCCATGAGGTCAAACTAGTGCCACTTGGGTTGTGTGTGGGTTTTCCCCCCAATACACCTGCTGCTCTGGGGCTTTCAGGACCCCTAGTGACTCCGTTTCTAACCTGAGGCTCTCTTTGTGCAAGCCCTTGCCTGGGTGGGGGAATGATCTGACCCAGAATCAGGAGCCGGCAGCCAGGAGGGATCATTTGCCACCCTCCCCCCGCCCCAGCCACCAAGGCTCCTCTTTCCCAGCCCGTCCCCTCCTAGGTCTCACGTGCAGTGTCCCTGAGGCTGCCGGGCACAGCAGCCATTGCCAGCAGGAGCAGAATAGAAATGGGAAAGTCGTCTAATTTTCTTCTTTTCAATTGCAACCTTGATCCCTCCTCCCTACTCCTACAGACCAGGCCTCTGGTGACTTTTGAATAGGTCTGCGGGCTCCCTTTTCTCTGGCTAAATATACATGCATTGGCGTCTTGTTTGCCTTAATGAAAATGGCAGGCTTGGGAGCATCCAAGGGAGGCCCAGGAGTGAGGAGGAGGTGATCTGGGCGCCAGACTGACCCAGCCAAGGACATTTGACTTTGAAAGGTGCTAATTTACTCGAGTGCTGGCTGGTGTATTTTGCATCCTGGGTACCAGCAGGGCGGGTTGGCTTTGCGGAGAGGGAGGAGTCCTGTATCCATCTGAGATGCCTGTCTCCCCAGCATCATCCCCATTTGCCCCACAAATGGTGGCTTGGTGACTGTCAGCTGGAAGAAGCCAGAAGGAGGGTCTCTGTTAGAGAATGCAGTTAGGAAGCCTGGGTGGGCTCAGGGTATATGGGGAGGCTTCAGGTGATCCGGGAGGGCCGAGGGGAGATGGAAGGGGTGCTGGAATGAGCTCGCTGGGTTCTCCCTGCAGAAGAGGAAGCTAAGGCTCTCCACGAGTGTGATGTGGCTTCACTTATTTGCGTAGCAGACGTTTCTGAGACAGGCTAAGGTGTGGGATTCCAGGCTGGAGCGACCACCTGCTGCTGTGTCCTGCACCTGGGAATGAGCTTTCGGGGGAGGTGGGATCAGCCCACCACGATGGCAGGGACATGAGGATGGGCAGGGAGAGCCTCAGGCCACACGGAGGGCCAGCTCTGGGGCAAGTGCACCTACTCCGCCAAGACCACCTCCCACAATGCAAGGTGCGCTCTGGCACCCAGGCCTCTGGGCCAGTGGCTGTCCACCATACCAGGCCCCTAACTGGTCCAGTTTGGCTGGGGAGACCCTCAAGGGAGTGGTGACGGGGAGTCTGATTTGTTGAGACACTCGGAGGGGATGGGACGGGTCTTCCCTTCCTCCCTCCCTTCCCCCGTCCCCTCCCTGGCTCTACTTTGTCACCTGGTAAGCAGACCCTTGGGTTAGGGACCCCGAAGGGCCACCTCACAGGGTGGAAATAAATCCAGGTGCACCATTCTAGATTTTTTTCTTTCTAATAAATAAGGAAACTAACAGTCTCCATCAAAGGTCTTGAATGAGACTTAGTTCTGACCATTAACGTCATGCACTGAAGCCATTTTTGGTTATGATTTGTAGAGGTTGGGGGAAGAAGGTCTTGGAAGGGAGTGACCAACCATAGTGGGGGGGTATCGAGGCTGAGGGAGTCCTGAGGTGCAGGCGAGTGAATGCACCTGCTAACATGCCCCAGTGCCCTTTATGCTTGTCCCTAGATTGGATCCTTCTGTTGCCCTGGGAGGAATGAGGCCCCCAGCAGGCCTGAGGTCTGTGGCTTTGTGTCTTTGGCAAAGGCCAACTGGTCAGTGGGTCCGGGTGAGGTGGTGATTCGGTTACGTGGCCAGCACTGAAGGGACTGTGCCGCCTGAGCGGGTCCTGAGGAATGTTCCCCACGCCTGAGCTCTTCAGGGGTCCCCTACTGTGATCCTAGACAAGTCAAGTGAGCCCCCAGCTCTCCACCTCTGTCAGATGGGGTGACCCGTCGGTTCTGTCCACGAGCAGTTGAGGGTGGCCCATGAGGCCTGTAGGTGCAGTGGTGACAGTGGCTAGCAGGTACTCAGTGCCTTCTATACATTCACTCACTTAATTCCCACGAAGCCGGGGCACCGATGCCTCTTCCTGTGACCGGCAGAGGAAACTGAGACCCAGCGGGCTGAAGCAGCCTGGGGTCCAGTGCAGAAAGGGGACAGAGCTGAGGGTGGACACGTTACCCAGCACGACCCCATACTGCCTCTCGGAGTGGACGTGACATTGTCCTCTCGATCACTTTCCTTCTTCCAAAACTGCTACAGCTTATTAAGAAACTGGTCCCTTGGGACCCCAGCACCCAGGTGGCCTCTCTGAACCACTGAGATGTGGCCAGTGGGGTTAGAATCAGTAATTGGTGGGTTTCCTCGCTTCCCACGGGAGGACGGGCTTTTGGAATGGGCATGCTAAGGAGGTGATCGGGAACGTTCTAGTTTCTGGTGCAACTTTTCTCCTGCTCGTAGACTGTGGGGCAGTTGGAAGTTGAGTACTTGTGGGACATTCGCTCTGGAATGTCTTGGCTCCAGAACCACGCAGGATTTATTTTGCCACAATAGAGATTTCTCCTGGGGCGTCATGCGCCCCACGTGTTGTCTCTGCCTTGGGTTTGACCTGGGATGCACGGCGCTCCTGATTTATCTCGGGGTCCCCTGATGGGCTGCACGAAGCCAGAATGTCTGCGGATGTGTGAACCCCACCGGGGCGGGGAGGGAGTGTGCACAGGCAGGGAGGGCAAGGATGCTCACGTGCACCCAGCCTCTTTCCCAACAGACATCTGCCCGGCTGGGGGTGGGGGGCACCCTGCAGCTGCTGGCTCACCTGGTCCTTCCAGGCTGCAGGCTCCGACCCTCCCACCCCCATCCCCCCTCATGATTTATCACTAGTGGAGATAAAGGATCCTTCTGACCTAAACAACCCATTGCTCATTGTGGAAAGCTTGGAAGGCGCTGGGAGTCACAAAATAGAAATTTAAAAATTGCCTGTAATCCTACCCTCTGGAGGGAACCGACGTGAGCATCATGCTTTGTTCCTAGATCAGGAAATGCTGGGTCCAAAGGGAGCTCTTTACACGTCTTTCTTTAGCTTTTTATTTTGAAATCATTACAGCCTCTCAAGAAGTTGCAGAAGTGGTAGAGAGGGCTCCTGTGTACCCTCGGCCCCGCGTCCCCCAGGGGTGACATCTTAGTCTGGTGTGCGCTCGAACCAGGACAGCGACACTGGCACAACACGATCCCTCCACACAGATCTTAACTCTGATGCCACTGCTCTTACCTGCACTCGTTTTTCTCCGCGTTGTAGAGTGTGTAGGGTTTTGTGAGATTTTATCACATATATAGAATTGTCTTGCTTTTTTAAAAATAAACTTTGCTGCTCTCCGGAACTATTTTTAGCCTTACAGAATCATTGAGAAGATAGATGAAGTTCCATAAAAGCGGGCACCCAGTCTCCGCTCTGAACCTCCTGCAGAGCTATTGCACCTCGTTGCATCCGTTGCAACGAACGGATATCGATGTATTAGTATTAATGAGAATCCACGCTTCCTTCGGGCTTCCTTAGCTTTTACCTAATGTTCTTCTATTCGGGATCCTATCCAAGACACACTTTTTTAAAAAAAAACAATTTGCCACATAATATCCCTGCAGTTGATAATCTCACCTTTCCCCCCCCCCACAAGCAGTTGAGAATATCTTATCACATCATTGACTGCTGTTTGAACACGTCTTAGCTTGCTCCTTCCGTCGCGTGCACGAACGTCTCCCTCCTGCCAGGGGAGCTTCGGAAGGGGTGCTGTGCTCCATCTTGGCCTCCTTGGTCAGGAGAGCCTGTCCTGACAGGGCCGTCCTAGGCGCAGGTCTGGCACAGCCTTCCCTGTGAGGAGGGGACAGCTTTGGAGGGACACAAGCCTCTCCCAGTAGCCCTCTGGTCGCCGCTGGTCCTGCACTTGCCCTCCTGGAGGGACATGGCCTGGGACGGCTGAACTGTGTGCACGTGAGGGCATGTGTCTGTGACGGACTGGATGGGGTCACACGGGGGCAGAGTGTGGCAGTGGGGCAGGGGGAAGGTGGAGGAAGAGATTAGTGCAGGCTCTGCCCCCCACTGGCCCGTGATCTTGGGTGAGTCCCATCACCTCTGCGAGCCTCAGTTTCCCCTGGGGAAACCGGGTGTGCTCAGGTGTGCTCTACAGCCTGTTGAGAGAAGCAGATGACGGTTGGCCTGCAAAGTGCAGTGACTTGCTGAGACTGAGCAGCAGTTTGGACGGCGGGTTTTGAGATTTTTTGAGACTGAGCACCCTCTTCTCTGACCAGCTCCTATGTACCACCACGCAGCCCAAAGATTGCTCGGCTGAGAATAGCTACTCCAATCCGGGGCCCTTTCCAAGGGGTCGTTGACCCCACCCCTTTGTGGCCTTTCAGGGCCAGGCGGTGAACAGCAGGTCCCGCCGACAGGATGTTTCTCTGCAAGCCCATTGAGAAATCCCTCTGGAAATCCTCCTTTGGCTCTGGTGCAGGCAGGCGAGAGAATTGAACACAATGGGGACCATGAAACAAAAGGCACGATTGTTGGGGCCGTCTGGGCAGGGTCAGTGGCTGTCCCGGGCCAGGGCAGCCAGGCCCACTGGGCAGGGCGTTGGGTTTCTGCCCACCAGTGGAGTGGCCACGGTCGTGCTCCGAAGGTGGGGAAGCGAGGCCGGACCCCGGGCTCGAGGCTGCACGCTCCGACCTGCCTGGCAGTGCCCTCCCGTGACGTGGGGCTCGGCCTGTCACTTCTGGGCTGTGTCCTTTGCAGGCAGGGCCCAGACCAGCGTGGCGTGGCCTGCTCATGGGGCCGTGTGCACCCCACCGTGCCCAGGTCTCACTTTGCTGAGCACGGTGGTGTCCGAGGACCCGTGCCAGTGTGACTTGGATCGCGATTGTTGGGCTCACTTGCCTCCCCCGGTGCATCCCAGGGCTGGGGTTTACTCCTCCGCCGTTTTGGAACATTCTTTGTAAGACCTGGCCTCTGCCCTGCCCCCAACCCTACAGGGACCCTCACCTCAGCATCGAGTTCAGGCTCTGGGGAACAGTTGGAGGCGCCCTGGGTTCTGACCCCAACTCCTCTTCCACGCCCTCTCCCATCTCTTCCTGAAGCTTCTGTGACCCCAGGCCATGAGCAGTCCCTGAATACAGTTCAGGCGCTTCCACACCCTGGGCTTGGCCTGGCCGAGGCTGCCTTCTTCCCAACCTCTGCTTCCCTCCCCCTTCCTTGCAGCGCTGCCCTGGCCTGGAAGATCCTGCTTGTTTTCACGCTCTGGCTGAAACGCCATCCCTCTCCCCCAGCGTCCACACGGTCCTCTTGCCTTCACCCTCTGCTCTGGATGGACCTGTCTGGACTGTGACCGTTTCAACACCCGCCTCTGCCATGGATTCTTGGGTCCGTGCTGGTCCGGCACCTGGCGGCTGTTCACCCCAGGGCCACACGCAGCCTGCCTGGCTCCTCCTTCCTCTGGGCCCCCGGGGGCTGGGCCTGCTGCTTCCTGACCCAGGGGTTCGGGCCACCTGGATGGCCAGGTCCCTGGAAGTGTGGCTCTCCAGTGGCGGCCCCCAGAGAGATGAAGGGTGGGGTAGGGGTGAGGTGGGGGTGGGGGTGGGATGGGCCCACCCCAGTGACTTGCTCCAGGTACACAGTGGGGTCTGGCCTCAGGCCACTTCGGGGCAGACAGCCTGACAGCCCTCTGTGCCTCAGTGTCTCCATTAGTAAGATGGAGATGGTGATGGCAGGAGAGGTGGAGGCTGGTCTGCGAGCCGCCTCCCCTGCTGCCCTGTACTCACGGCCCCTCAGTGGGGTAGGGGGTGTCGAGGGCCCGAGAGTCACCAGGCAGTCAGCCCCTGCCCCACCGTGGCCTGTCTTCTGTGATCCTAAACCCGCATCCTTGCCATTTGGGCTGAAAGCATCCCATATTTCTTGCCTGGGCTGTTTGGGGCTAGTTTCTGGGAAGGCTCAGAGGATACACGGGGTGAGTTGCTGCCCCTGGATGTCTGGAACACTCTGGGCCCCTTGTGGGTGCCCTGTGGGTCCTGTGGGGTGAGCGGGCAGGAGCCTGGGAGCGGGGGCTCCCCTGCCTGTCCCAGGCCTGGTTCTCTTTAACTGGGGAGTCAGCCATCGAGCTGCCTACAATGACGCAGGAAGTCGAGGCGAGGAATGTGTGGCCTCGCAGTGTTCTCCTTAACCAGGTTCCCCGAGAACAGGGCCCCAGGTTCTCCCTGGCCTGCCCTTGCCCAGTGTGGGGCAGGCATGAGGAACTGGTCCCTTGGTGTAGGGGAGCTGAGGAAGTTGACTAGGGGAAGACGAGGGGTGGGGCAGGGTGTGTGTGTGCGTGGGAGAGCCAGGGAGAGACTATGAGTGTGAGAGTGCATGTTTACATGAATGCGTGCATGAGTGTGTAAGGGTATGCATGAGCGTGTGAAAAAATGTACTTAAGTGTGTCTACACGAGTGTGAGAGTGTGTGTCTATGTAAGTGTGTGAGAGCATGTCTGCATGAGCAAGTATATCTGTATGAGTGTGACTGTCTATGTGACTGAGTGTGACAGTGTGTTTTTGTAAGTATATGCATGTGAGAGCATGTTTACATGAGTGTAAGTTAAGTATGTGTCTATATGACAATCTAAGCGTAGGCATGTCTAAATGAGTGTGTAAGTATGTCTGCATGTGAGAGTGTTATGCGTGTAGGTGTGTGCATGAGTGTGAGGATGCATATGTGAGCATGCGAGCATGTGTGACTGTACACGAGTGTGTCTGCACGAGTGTGTAAGCACGGCTCTGTGACCACGTGAGTTTGTGTGTCAACACAAGTGTGAGAGCGTGTCTATGTGAGTGTGGAAGTGTATGTGTGAGTAGTTCACAGTATGAGCATGTCTATGCGAGTATGCAAGTGTATCTGGGTGCGAGAGCGTCTGTGAGTGTGTAGGTGTATGTCTGCATGAGTGTGTGTGTGTGTGTGCGTGTCTTCGCAGCCTGTACCCACTCCCTTTGGCCGCCTTCCACGGCTTCTATTTTTGCCTCGCCCCTCCGTGGACCACTCGCCACCGCTCACCACTGCTGGGCGTCGGTGCGGCGTGGCGTTGAGCACGTGTATTGGGAGAGAGGACGATTTCATTTCTTTTCATATCAATGCTGCTTCCCTCAGCTCCTCCCAAGAGCAGAGCCGCCTTCCCTAGGCTCTTGCTGGGTGTTTAACACTCCGCTGGGCGGTATGACTGCATCCAGGGAAGGTTCTAGGCGGCACGTGGTGCTCACAGCACAACCCTCCCAGCCCCAGTTCCCATGGAGTGCGTGGAGGGTGGCCCACCCCGTGCCCAGTGGCGGGGGGTGTTGGGAGTGGCACTGAGAACATGCAGCCCCTCCCTCTCTAGTGCTCATGAAGCCTCATTGCAAGTAAGGAAACTGAGGCACAGAACATGGAGGGAGCTGCCCAGGTCATGCCCAGGGAACTCTGAGCTGCCCCTGGGTTTCCCCCCTTCCCGTGAGATGGTGCCTGGGGGGTGCTGGACCGAGATGGAGGCAGGGAGGGGGTGGGCGCCCACTGTGGTGGGCATCATCCCCGCCCGGTGGGCAGCATTCGTGCTGGGGTGTCCTGGGCCCAAGCCTGGACCCCTTGGCCAGTGGAGGAGGAGGCACCCTGGGGGCGTGCGGGGGAGGCTGTTAGCCACACTCCGGTTTTTATTAAGGCAGCTGGGCATCCCCACCGAATACCACAGCCTGACCTTGTGGTCCTTCAAGCCTTCCCCATGGGCCCTCGGCCCCCTTTGTGGGATTGTGGCTTCTGTCGGGGGACGGAGGGGGCTGTGACCGTCAGTCTGGCCGTCCCCTTGAGAGGCGCGTGGGCTGGGAGGCTGGTGTTCCGTTGCTGCTTGAGTTCTGGGCGGGAGTCGGGATCAGCTCTGCTCACAGGTATCTGATGTGGCCCAGAGGGTGGCTCACATTCCTGGTGTCCACCGGCCCCCGCCAGCGGCCCTGAAACCCACACCGCCTGTGAGGCGGGCCTGTGGGGCGGCGTGCCGCGGTCCCGGGTGTCCCAGCGTGGGCTCCTTGTTCTAGAAGCGGCCTCCCCGTTGCCTTCCGTTTTACCCCCGGAGGCCGTGGGTGGCCCGGCCACTGAAGGCGGGGCCGGGGAAGCCCGAGCGGGCGGTCTCTTCTGCCCGGACCTGGCAGCCTGCTGCAGGGCCTGGGCCTTCCATGTGGGCCGTGTGCAGGGCCCGGGGCAGGCGCGTCTGCCACTTTGTCGTCCAAATGAAGGGGAAGAAAGCCTGCCCTGGGAACGTTTGTGGGCGGTTTCCTCTAACGTTGCCAGCGTGCGTTCTCGTGGTGCTTTGAGCTCTGCTGAGTGACTGCTGGGTGCTGGAGCCTGCCGAGCCCGGCACGGGTGGGCACGTTCGTGAAAGAAGGGAGCGGCCGGGGCCCCCTGTGCTGAGCCGCGGGGCCCTGATCACACGCAGCCGCCCAGGATCCGCGCTCCTGAGTCACAGGGCCTCTGCGTCTCCCGAGGTCCTTGCCACTCCCCTTGCACGGGCGTGGCCGGTTAGTGCCCGCTGAGCATCCTAATCCCTGAGTGCTGGCCGTGGGTCAGGAAGCGGGCCCCACCCCGCAGCTCCTGAGTCAGGGAACTTGGGCAAAGCAGGCCGGATCCTAGGGTGGTGCCAGTCAGACAGGAAGGAGGAGGCACCGACCGTCCCTGCAGACGCTGGGACCTGGCCTCATTCCGGGTGAGATCCGAAGGGCCACCCTCCAGCCCCAGTCCCCACCCTCCAGGAAGCCTTTCCTCCCTGTGGCTAGTTGAAGCCATTTGCTAGGTGACCTTGGCAGGCGCCCACTTCTTGGGGCTGGGGGCTCTGGGTGTAAAAATGGGATGGCCCACAGGATGACCAGCGGCATGGAGCGGCTTCCATGGCCCATCCCTGGGGGAGGACCCGACCCGTGATCCCATTACCCTCCAGATTCCCCTGCCGCAGGCCCCGCGTTGGTCCTGCTTTGCAGAAGTGGACGTGGGAACAGGCTTAGGAACGTGCCGGGGTCACAGAGCTGGGAGCGGTAGGGCCAGCGCGAGGACTCGCCACATCACTGCATGTACCCGAGGCCCCCAGCCTGTGCTTGGAACCCAGCCTGGCACCCCGGCCCCTCTTTCCTGGCTCTTATCTCCGTACATTCCCTGCATTCCCGCTCCCCTCCCTCATGCACTACATGAGCTCCGCCTGCCTTTGTCTCCCCACCTCCCAGGGTTGGGATCCCACTTTGTGGGGTTCTCTGTGTCTTGGCCTGGGAGGGACAGGGAGGGCGTGCCAGGCGTGTGTCAGGTCCTGGTGGGGAGAAAACGAGCCGCGGGTGGCATGCCGCGCAGCCAGCATCTCTGCCTCCCCAGTCCAGGCAAGATTCCCGCCAAGAGCTACCTGTGGCCTCGGCCAAGCGCACACACAAACCCGCAGAGCAAAGTCACTTCACTGAGCCCCCGCGGCGCAGGGCTCCCTAGTCCTCTGCCGTGGCTGCAGGGTGCTAGGAAGTCGGAGAGCACAGCCCAGGCAGGGAAGAAGGAGCAGTGTGTAACTTAGGATTTGGGGCAGCCCGGGTCGCTCAGCGGTCGAGCGCCTGCCTTTGGCCCAGGGCGTCATCCCGCAGACCCGGGTTCAAGTCCCACATCGGGCTCCCTGCACGGAGCCTGCTTCTCCCTCTGCCTGTGTGTCTGCCTCTCTCTCTCGGTGTCTCTCATGAATAAATAAATAAAACCTTAATTTTTTTTTTTTTGTCTGAGTATTTAACTCTTGCACAAAGCTGGCAGCCAGGTGTGCCCTTTTGCAGTGAGGGTTGTCTGGTTAAAATCTGGGGTTCCAAGTGACCGCTCCTAGACATGGCCATCCCTACCTGTCCTTCACATACCAGGCTGAGGAGCCTAATTCCACTAGGGCAGAAGCTGGGAGAAGCCCTGGGGCAGCCCCTCATTTGCCTATCAGCTGTGGAGAGCTTGTCACAGCCCCCAGGCAGGCATTAGCATTTCTGGACATCTGACCCTCAGACACAGTGGGCCCTGCCCAGGCTCGCCTCTCCCCATCCGGCACCCTTCCATGGGGGAGGCCCAGCGGGTGCTGAGGGTCTCGGTGAGGGGTGCATTCGGGGACGGTGAGTGTAAGAACCCGAGGTCCCCTGGGAAGGTTGCCACCCCCCGTCCCATGGCAGGAGCAGCGGCACACCTGCCAGGCCGTAACGGAGGGCAGAGCGCCTGTTAAGAGGGCCTGTTCAGGACGGTGAGGCTTGCTGCGCTGCTCGGGGGTGCGGTGGGGGGGTGGCCCGGCCCAGGAGGGAAGCACATGCTCCTGCCGGGTCCCGTCCTTGGAGCCAGGGCAGCCAGGCCATGCAGCCTCATCACCGACCACCTGGTGCCAGCAAGGCCCCCCTTAGCCCTCTGCTCTGTGGGGAAACTGGCCCAGATCTGGGGCGGGGCGGCTGACCTTGAGGCTGTGGCCTCAGCTGGTGCTGGCACGTCTGTGACAGCTGACACTCCCTGGTGTTCTGGTGTTAGGACTCGGTGCTGTCATCCTTGACAGCTGAGGGTCCTGGGCTGCTTTTGTGAGACTAAGTGACCTTCAGTGGCACTCAGAATGAACTTCCCTAAGGTGGGGCCTCGGACGCAACACCCCCTTCCTAGTCTGTTTGGGCTACGGTGACAAAGTACAGACTAGTGGGGCCAAGGGGCACGGAGATGTATTGCTCACAGTTCTGGAGGCTGGGAGCCCCGGATCGAGGCTCCAGCATGGTTGACTTCTGGCGAGGGCCCTCCTCCTGGGTCCTAGCTGGCACCTTTGCTCTGTGTCCCCACAGTGGAAGGGGCTGGGGAGCTCTCTGGAGCTTTTTTTTTTTTTTTTTTTTTTTTTTTTTTTAAAAGATTTTATTTATTTATTCATGAGAGACACAGAGAGAGGCAGGGGACACAGGCAGAGGGAGAAGCAGGCTCCCTGTGGGGAGCTCGATGCGGGACTCGATCCCAGGACCAGGGGATCACGACCTGAGCCGAAGGCAGACGCTCAACCGCTGAGCCACCCAGGGGCCCCTGGAGCTTCATTTGTAAGAGCACTGATCCCACTCATGGGGCTCCACCCTCATGGCTTGAGCACCTCCCAAAGGCCCATCTCCTAATACTGGCACCTCTGGGGGTTAGGATTTCAACATGAATTTTATGGAAACACACGCATTCAGTCCCTAGGGATGCCAGCCACGAACCAGGCAGAGCCAGTTCCTGGGTGCTCCCTCTCTTCATGGAGTCTTGGCCTCCCAGGTGTCCTTACCCTGAAGGGAGCCCACAGGGCATCCCATCCTCTGCCCTTGACTGTATCTCTGGCGTTTGCTCTAGGTGATGGAGCTGGGGACATGTTGGACGGTGGCAACAGCAGGGCCAGATTGGAGACGCTGGGGGTTCCCGGGGACCAGAAGTAGTGTGGGCAGTGGGTGCCTCTGCCTGGCCTCTGGGCGCCCCCAGAAATGGTCCTGGTGGCTTTTCTTGTCCCCTTCGGCACCAGGCTCCATCCTTGGCTTTTACATGTTGTGTTTCCCATGGTCACCATGATGCCCTGGCTCTGAGGTCACCGTCATCCCATCTCACACACGGGGACAGCGGGGCTCAGAGGTCCAGTAGTCTGGTCGGGGTGGTCCCAGTGCCAGGAGAGAAACGGAAGAGAAACCCAGGCCTCCCATGCTTCAGCCTTCATGGTATTTGGGATGTATGCTCTTTGTCAGCTGTCTTTTTGAGCATGCATTTCTTTTCTTTTTCTTTTTTTTTAAGATTTTTATTTATTTGAGAGTGAGAGAAAGCATGAGCAGCAGAAGGGGCAGAGGGAGGGGAGAAGCAGACTCCCCACTGAGCAGGGAACCCGACGTGGGACTCGATCCTAGGACCCCCGTCCCAGGACCCTGAGATCATGACCTGAGCCGAAGGCAGGTGCTTAACCGACTGAGCCACCCAGATGCCCCTCGAGTGCCCATTTCATGTTGGGCCCATTTCCGTGCTCCTGGGGTACTTCCCGGAGCAAGACAGACCGTGGTCTTGTTGGGGAGACGGATCAACTAGCAGTGAGTCAGTGGAGGGACGGTCCCATGTATGGGTGAGTGCTGGCAGGGACGCGGCAACGGAAGTGTCTGGCGGGGCGGGGGGATGAGTGGGATGAAGGCCATCATAGCTGCAGTCTGGTGACTGAGGGGACAGCGTGGATGTGCTGTTGGAGTTAGGATCCTATCTAACCTGGACGAGGTGACACCACCCCGTTTACACTTCGCGGGGCTCTCTGGTTTCCCATCGGAGCATGGGCGGGGTGGGGATGTGGTGCCTGACTCGAGGTCCCAGGGCCTCCTGGTAACAAAGGCACAGCTGTCAACCCCTCTGACAAACTGCGGGGAGGGGATGGCAGTGGTGGGGTGCATACCCCCCGCACCCGGGCCTTCGGACCTTCGTATAATTTCTTGGAAAAAAAAATTCAATTTTGCAGGTGGTGCAGCTGTCCCCTGGGAATGGAGGAATTCCCAGGAAGGGACACAGTGTGGCCATTCACACATGTTGCTGGGGCACCTCCAGGTGGGGCCGGGGTCCCAGAAGCCCATCGGCCTGTTCCTGCTGGGCCCACCACCCTGTGATTGTGAGCCAACGGGCTTAGGAGAGGATGTGGGGAATCTGCCCCGTGCTGCTGACTTCCAGAGACTTCCAGGGGCTGGGTCAGGGTTAGGGCTTTGGATGCTGTGCGGGGGAGCTCTGGGGTCCCCCTTGTGTGGGTAGGAGGCTCATGCTGAGCCATTTCTAGACCTGCTGCCTACCCCTTACCCTTGTCCCCTTCAACCCCTCTTCTTGTGGCTCCAGGCCAAGATAAAGGGGCAGGGGGCTGGGCAGGTGTGATGCTCCCAGTGACCCATGTGTCAAAAGGCAGGACAGAGGGGATGCCTGGGATCTGTCATTCTAATCACCCTGGTGGAGCTGGGCTCGCGAAAACAGTCGCAGGGTATTGGAACCAGGCCCCTGCCAGGCCGAAATACTTACATCCGTCAGGCCCTGGACAGGCCACAAATTACCCTGTGCTGTGATTCAATTTCCCGTTCACCTTTTCTCTCCCAGGAGTTCCCGGCATCATAAATCTTGCCGCAAGTGGGGTGTGGGGGAGGAAAAGAATCCGAGGGGGTGCAGGGGATTCTCACATCCATGACTGGGTCCGACCCTCACGGAGTTGAGACCCCAGCCCACTCCCCTCCCCAGCTTCTCTGCCCAGGGACGCCCCCTGATCACGCTGCCTTTGTCTCCACTTCTCTGAGCTGCTGAGTATCAGATGGGCCAAGGGTGCCGCTGTGTTGTGCACATTTGGCACCATGTGTGTGCAGAAAGGCACTGGGTCATTGCAGCAGTTGGAGCTGGGGTGTTTGCTATAAATTAGCAGCCGTGATTATTATGGGGCATCGTTGCTGCTGGCGTGACCGGTTGCCATAGGAGCCCCTCCCTGGCTGCAGACCTTGGTGAGACGCCCCCGGGGTAGCGCAGGTTGGATTGTGGTTTAGTAGTTCTGGAAAGGCTGGTCTTTGGTGTCCCCCCAGCCCCCTCCCTGGGGCCGCATCTCTGGTGGCCTCTGTGGCTGGCCTTCCTGGGTCATCCCTCCTTCCTGGCCGTGGCTGTTTTGGTGGAATGGTTTGCCGGAGGGGACATGCCCCTGGCAGCTGGGGCCGCAGGGGTCGCAGGTGGGGGTGGCAGGGCTGTGTGGATGGTGGGCAGGGTGCTGGTGGGAACCTTCCAGGCTGGACTTGCTGCTTTAGAGTCTGGGAGGTGGGAGAGGAGGAGGCCCTGTTCTCCTGGGACCACCCAGACTGCTTGCCAGCATAGCCTAGTGTCGTGTGCCCACCCAGCTGGGCCTCTGGGTCCCGCCTTCTCCTTTTTTGGCTTTTGTTCCTCCATTTATATTCAGGGCCTGGGTCTTTCTGTTCCTCCAAAGCTGCATACGCCCTCCCCGCCCATAAGGCCTGTGTTTCCTGTGCTCAGTGCCTGGGACGGTTAACGTCTAGATAAGGTGCATCTG
The DNA here is from genome assembly GCF_048164855.1 of Canis lupus baileyi. NCBI lineage: Eukaryota > Metazoa > Chordata > Mammalia > Carnivora > Canidae > Canis > Canis lupus. The sequence continues at coordinate 69,440,645 of NC_132846.1, read as the reverse complement.
GCTCTGGGAGCACTCCTCATTCCCAGGGGCCCTCATTCTCAGGGGGCCTGCAGGCTCTATCTCCAGGTTCTGGAATGCGCTATGTTTCTCCTGACTGGCTTGGTAGGTTCTAGCCCAGTGCACTCCTCTGACCCTCCCTTAGCAGCCTCCGTCTGGTATGACCATCCCTAACCCCTAACCCCTGCTGCCCTGTGCTCTGCCTGGGTCACTCTAGTGCTTGCTGTGGTTCCTCATCTATGAGTGGGATTGGTAGACCAGTATCATGGGGTCTGTGTGCAGGAAGGGGTCATGCACGCAGAAGCTCACTTTTGTGACTATTCTGACCCTGGTAGAAGGAAGCTCTGTCCAGGGGCCCAACCTAGGATCTTAGCAGGCTCCAGTGTGGGTTGCTGCGTGGCATTGGGCTTGCTGACTAACCTCTCTGTGCCTCTTTCCTCGTGGGTCAAACAGGGGCATGCTAGAGCTTTCCTTAGGGCAGTGTTGTGGTTGGGCTGGATGGGTTGACGTGTGTAAATGCTCAGGTGTGTCAGGAGTGAGAACGTGGTGGCCCTGCAGGGGTGACTGGGTCTCAGGAAGGCGCATTTCCAGCTCCACATCACAGATTTCCTCTTTGGAGCAGTCCCTGGCCCCACGTCCTATTCACCCTGTTAAGGCCAGCCGTCCTACATGAGTCTGCTTGTGGGTTTGGAGCCTGCCCTGAGACAATGACCTGAATGGTGACAGCGGTCACACCTTCTGTGTGCAGACGCCAGGCTCAGCACTCTGTGTGTGCCACCCGGGAGGTGCGGACCACTGACCAACGTCTCAGGCTCTCAGGAGGCTGCCTGGGGTGATGCGGGGTTCTGATGTGAGGCCGGATGTGCCTGCATTCTGATGTGGGCTCTGGAGTGTCCCGGCTTTCTGGCCTTGGATGGCTGGGTCCCTGTCTCTTGTCTTGGATAGGCAGTGTTGGTCTTCACGGCTGCAGGTTTGTCCTACCACCATGGCCAGCCTGTCATTGCTTAGAGGCACTGGGTGGTAGTGGTGTGCTGCCCTGGGAGACCCGTGTCATTTCCGAAGACCTCCCGGAACAGCTCAGCAAATACCCCGCTGGCTGAGCGGACGGGAGCGCTCCAGAATCCAGAACCCTGTGTCATGGGATTCCCAGAATCCAGAACCCTGGTCGTGTGATTCCCAGAAGCCAGAACCCTGTGTCATGGGATTCCCAGAAGCCAGAACCCTGTGTCGCGTGATTCCCAGAAGCCAAAACCCTGGTTGTGTGATTCCCAGGTTCTTGGCTTTAGCCTCCTTGCAGGAGGACCATCCCTGGCAGTTGGAATTTGGATTTTCCTTCATGGCTGAGGCAGGGCTTGCGTGGGTCTTTGCTTCGAGGCTGGGTTTGAGGGTGGGGGGGCTGGACCGTCAGGCTGAATGTTGGGACTTGACCATCCCTGTCTGCCTCCTGCCCCCCTGCAACAGCCTCTCTGCAGCTCCCCCATCCTGGGATCCCAGGCCCCTTGGTGCCGCTGAGGCCAGGTCCCCGCTTCTGTGCCAAGTACCAGTCCCCCCCGAGAGAGGACCCTGCCTGCTATCCGGGACCCCGTTCAGGGTGGAGCAAGAGCGGGAACCCCACAGAAGCCTGGCAGGAACCCTCCCCCGCCCTACATCATTTCCACTTCTGCCCGTGACGGTGTAATCCTCCCCTCTGTTGACAGCCTGACTGCAGTCATGTTTTATCTGCCTTTTTCTCGGAGCCTGTGTCTGGATTTTGGCCAAACCACTAATAACGCACCCCATGGTAATCCTTCCATTTGTGGGATGTGTGGCCTGGCCTTGCCTGTCCCCAGCCCCAGGAAGGCCCAGTTCACCCTCCCAGGGGGCCCTCCCTGCACCCTCGGCAGCTGCTCTGTGTCCCTTTGATGTTGGCACAGGGTCCCGTGGCCACTTGTCTCCTGAGCAGCATCCTCATGTCCTTATCTGGTGTCCTGCCAGCCCGTCGCCAGGGTGCTGACTTCTGAATGTTTGCGTGTGTCCAGGAGTTCGTGGAGGATGCCCCTGGGGCTTGTTCCTCACCCCACAGGAAGCGAGGAGGTGGGGTGTGCCTTGAGATGCCTCGGGCGGGGGTCCCGGTGCAAGGTGGGGCAGGGAAGTCGGAGAAGCTCAGGGGAAGTTTGGCAGGTCCCGGACGTGGCCCCTTGGACATGCACACACCTGGCCAGCAGTCCCCCGCCTTGGGGTCAGAGACTGGATCACTCAACGATGTGTGTGTTGGTGCCACAGGCCCTTCCCACAGCCCCTCAGTTGATCGGCTGTGGGCATCCCCGACAGAAAATAGCTAGAAGCACCCAAGTGCTGTAGAAGCAGGACTAGGTGCTGGGATTTTGGTTCCCCGGCCCCAGGCCGGCCCTCCTCAGGCAGAGGCAGGTCTGGTCCAGTGGCCCTGATGCTCAGGCTTCGTCCCAGGCTTGTGGGCAACAGAGAAGGGTCAGAGACACAAGCCCCTGAGGCTGCCTGCCCCATCCCAAATGAGCTTGCATCTTCGTGTCCTGGGCCAGGGCTCCCTCCTGCTGTGAGAGGGAAGGCTCTCCTAGAGCTCTCCCGGAAAGCCCATGTGCCTGGCTGCCACCGCATCCTCCTCCACCCAGAGAACTTCCATCATTGTTGGGACTCCCTGGGACGAACCGGGGTCCCCTACGCCACACTCCCGTGGGTGCCGTGCACAGCTCTCCCATAGCAGTCACCGTGCTGAGCTCCAGTGGCCCCCAGAGCAGCCACAGCGTGACTGTGTGTGGGGGACAGATGCTCTTTTCTGGATAGCCCCACGTCGGCTCCCGCCGTTTCATCCCTATGTCAGCCTGGACCAGGAGTTGAGGCACCGCAGCTGCTCCCACTTCTCAGATGAGGGAGCCACGTAGAGGTGCAGAGATGGGGTGAGCTAGCCGGCTGGCCAGGCTTGGGGCAGCTTGGGTCCTTGGGGCAGCTGTCTTGGGATGGCCTTGGCCTACCTCTCAGTGTCTGGCTTGTTGGATGGTCCAGCAGCAAGGTGACCTTGGGAGGCCCAGGGCGTGATAGGTGGAGTGGAGGCTTGTCCTCTGCCTCTGGCACCTCAGGGATCGGGGCCATCCGGGCCCTCCCCTTCAGTGGTGAAGTGACTAAGGACTTGGCCCCCGAGAGCCCACTGCCACCTGCAGGAGGCAAGCACCCTGGCCAGAAGGCACTCCTGTCCAGGTGCCAAGGTAGCCCCTGGGCGTGGGGCAGATTTCGCTCCGAGGCTTTCACGGGCAGTAGATGCCTGGCAGGAGGCAGGTGCATGCCGAGATGCTGATACCACAAGGCTTCCCTGCTATAAATGGGTGTGGAGTCCTCGGGCCAGCCAGGGGAAAGGGCGTTTGTGCCTTGGGTAGCTGAGGGACCTTGGCACCTTGCTCACTCTTCAGGAGAGTATGAACAGGATGCCCTGCCTCCCCGGATTCGGGGAGAGAGGTGAGGCGGGAGGCTGTGGGCCTCGTGCCGAAGAAGGGCCTAGCTCTGGGTGGGTCAGTCCTGGACTCAAAGTCTTAGATCTCCCAGGTCCCGTTCTGGGTGGTGTGGGCAGGATACACCACTGTCCCAAGCCTCAGTTTCCACATCTATGAAATGGGGCACCGGTAGCGCAGACGTTGGGGATCTGAGATGGTTGGCAGAGTGCCTGGCACATAGTAGTGCCGCGTGGACTTTGGTCGTGGTGATGCGCGTGAGCAAGCCTGGTGCTCAGGAAAGGCCGTTTAAGTGGCACGCAGCACAGATGCCCAGCCGGGAGAGCGCGGGCTCCCTTGCAGCTTCCCGTCTTGCTCCTCCGTGGCCCCCGTCTGCTGCCCTTGGAGCTGTCTCCAGCCGCCTTTCCCTGCCCTGCGGTGAGACTGCAGGGGTGCCCCTCACGCATCATTCTGCCTTCACGTTGGGGTCTGGCCCACCCCCGGGCCCTGGCCTGTCGGATGCCTCTTTATGCCTCTTTGTAGCGGTTCTGGTGTCATTTCTACTTGAGTTGGGATGCCCGGAGTAGACTCCTCCGTTAATGGAAGAGCCAGACAATGGGTCATTAATCAGCAGGGGCTGGTGGGCGGGCGGTGGCGTTGCACTGGGCTCCCACGTCCAATGCATGGCAGGGGGCGGAGGAGGAGGAGGACACAGCTTTCCCCAGCTGCCCGGTACAGCCGGCCAGCACCCAGCCTGGGCCTGCACCACACAGCCCCCTCCCGTGGCCCCCGGGCCGGTGAGCTAGCATGCCTGGGCTACTAGTCTGATTTTGAGGTATGCCAGGACTTGCATTTGTCCCAGGCTAGTATTACTTGGGTTTTGGATCATCCCTTGAAGGGGTCCTGGGTCGTCTGACTTTTACGGAGGGATTGAAGTCCCTTCTGCACATTCCTGTACTCAGCGCCGTGCGGGGCATTGTGTGCCAGGGAGGGTGCAAGGCACGGTCTCCCCCCACCCTGACTCCCCGGGGTCAGAGCCTCCCCACGAGTACACCGTGCCCTGGGAGATCATCGTAGAGCCCGCGTCCTGGGCTGTGGTGTCAGCTGAGGAGAGGGCCACGAGGAAGGGGACAGCCTGTGAGAGCACAGGAACGCGCATAGAGGCCATCGCGCTGGGTAGCTGGTGTGGGGAGTGATGGTTGCTTATGCTTCATCCCGAGGCGCCTGGAGGCCCCTGGTGCCTGGTGCGGCCCTTCTCGGCTGATATTTCAAAACAGTCGCTGCCCACTCACCAGGAGGTCTGGGGAGCGCAGAGGGAGCCCCGGCTCAGCCCGCGGGGGGGACTCAGCTGCCTTTTCTCCCTCAATTTCCAGGAAGAAACTGGGCTGCCCGTAGTCCCACAACCCGCTGGGCTCCTCTGCCTCCAAGTGCCAGGGTCCTTGGCCCAGGAGCTGGCGTCTGGGGCTCGGGTTTTCTCGTGACAACCCCTGTTTTTAACTCCTGGGTGTTCAATGGGGACAGAGGGGGTGCTGAAGGCATGCTCTGCTTTGCTGTGTGGGCTTGTCGTGCTCCTGGGGTCCCTGCTCTCCATTTTACAGTGGTGTTCGCCTCAGTGGGCAGGCAGGTGTCTCTACCAGGCCGTGTGATACTCTCGACGGGGCACGGAGCTGCTCTGGGCCTGCAAGCGGATGATCTGTGCACAAATCCTGGTATTCTCCTTTGTGGTGTAACCTTGGTGAGTCCTGGACTCTCTGAATGTCATTTCTTCGTCTGGAAGATGGGAGAACGTAATGTAAGCCCGTCAGTGGGGTCGTTGTGAGGCCTCAAGCATAGTGATGGGATCTTTGAGCCTTGTGTCTGGAAATCTTCACACTTTCAACAGCCCCAGAACATTCCAGCTGGGCTTTCCTTTTGTCAGCGGGCACATACTCCTGCCTCCCCGTGATGGTGAGCTGCCGAGGACAGGAGCCACAGTGCTTCCACCCCCTGTGAGGCCCAGGGAAGGTGGGGGGGGGTGCATACTTGTCTCAGGACCCCCCCCCCCCACCCCCTCTAGGACACCCCTTCTCACTGTCGGCTCAGACCTGCCCTGCCCCGTGGCTCGGCTGTGCTGTGAGCGCTGCATGATGCAGGGAGGCCCACGTCAGCCCCGTCACGAGTTGGCTCTCCCTCCTTGCTGTACCTGCATGCTCTGAGTCTGGGGGACCGGGTCTGGTACCGCACCTGCCACCTTGGTGGGACCTGGGGAACTAGTTCCTTCCTATCAGACAGACGTGTGGCATCTTAGCCTGAGTGGCTGAGGAGGCTGCGGTGGCTGGGCTGTAGGAGCAGGGCCTGGTGGCCGTAGTTAACGTAGCGCGCAGGGATCAGGGACCCGGGAATAGGGTCCCCAAGTGGCTGCGCTTTATTCTGAGCTGGCTCTCGTTGGCAAAGCCAGCTGGGGGACAGTATGATCAGTGGCCTGTGACTAAGCCCAAGTGCAGCCGCTTGGCTGCGTGCTCGGAGGCCCGAGGCCGCCGGGGGATGGTCTGGCTCCCCTTTTTTAAAGGGACTGGTTGTCCCTGGTGGCCGCTGCTGCGCCCAGATTCCTGGCAGTTCCAGAGCATTCCGTGGACAAACGCACGTTCCTCGCTGACTGTTTTCTCCTGCATCTGCCTCCCTCCCGCCCTCCCCACTGGCTCCCCCTAAGCCAGCCTGGTCTGTCCAGAAGGTCTCAGGTTGGCTGGATGCCCGTCTTTCTCTAAGGATGATTTAATTTGGACAGTCACCGAGGGGACTTAACAGGCTGGACATTGTTCCTGGTGTCGTGAGACGGGCCTGGGTGAACCAGCAGCCAGCCCCCACTTCAGCTCCCCAACGGTCTTAACCAGACACTTCCCACCATCGGGACCCACGCCAAGCACCACGCTGGACCCGCAGAATGCACACACACGCGTCGGAAGAGTCCCTGCCCTCAGGGAGCTCACAGTCAGGTGGAGGAGGCTGATTTGCAGTGGGAAAGCATTACAGGGGGACGTGAGAACCAAAAAAAGCTTAGGGCACTACTGCAGAGGGCAGGTAGGAGAGTACACAGCCCCTCGGGGCAATCCTGGAAGGCTCCGTGGAGGAGGGGCCTCACAGGACCACTGACTCTGCCCTGCTGAGCCTGACCCTGGGAGGCACCTGCCCAGCTGCTGGGTCCTGCTCCCCCCGTCCAGCTGCTCCGGCCATACTGTGGGTGGTGGGGAAACAGCACAGAGGAGGCATTTCCTGGGTAAGAGGACCGGAAAGCATTGAGAGGCCGCGTTCGGAGCTAAAAGGCCTCCAACTGCCTAGCCCAGCTCCTGCTCTACAGAGAACAAAGGACAACAGAAAACTTTTCTCATTACAGACTAATGGGAGACGGATGCTCCCATTCACGCTAATGGGAGGGTGAATTTGGTAATTTTTAGAAAATTGCAAAGGCATGTCCCCTTTGGCCCAGCCACCCGCTGCTGGGAATTTATCCGACAGGTGAACGGGCACGTGTGCGAGTGGCCCTTGCGCCGGCCCCTCGCTGCAGCAAGGCTGGAGTGCGAGCCGGGGGGGCCCCCCACCCGCCCCCGTGCCGGCGGGGGGAGGGCGGGCATCCTCAGGGAGGGAGGGACTCTGGCAGCCTGGTCTGGCTCGCGCCCAGGAGCCGCACAGCCCACCTGCTATCTCGGGTGCCGTTCGCAGGACCCCTTACCCGCGCAGAAGTGCGAGGGGGATGCTGCCCCCGGAGGCTGGGCGGCCCGGGGGAGGGGGTGATTTATGTCTGCGTGCCTTGCGCCTGCGCTGGGGGAGAACGGGCCTGGCACGTCCCCGCCTGCTCTCCTGCCCCCCCCCCCCATTTCATCCGGGGTGCCCCCAGAGGCAGAGTGACCGCTGAGTCACTCGGTGCGGCTGACGGCTCCCGTGGTGGCGGTGCCCCTGCCCGCGGGACTTCCGACGGCCCAGATGTGCCCCAAGCCAGCAGTGCCTGTGGGTGGGGCCCGGGAGGCAGTCAGGGCCGGGCGAGTGGGGTGCAGGCTGCGGCTTGGGCCAGTGCCCGGGTGTCCTGCCCGCGGCCCCGCTGGGTCCCGACAGGATGAGCGATGGGCTTGAAGAGGCTGCTCGCCACGCCGCGCCATCTGGCGGGGTATTGTAGAGCGCACAAAGGACGGCGCTCGGTGGGGCTGGGGCGCGTTGGGGGGCCGGGGGGGCCAGGCCAGGAGCGACGCCGCCTCCCAGCACATCCCGGCTGCAGGAGCAGGAGCCGGCCTGGGCCACCGCTTCGGAGCAGAGATCTGGGTTATCGCTTCCTGGGGGGAGACGGATGACTCTGCGCCCCCTGAATCTTCGGCGAGAACGCTCTAAACAACTCTGGTTCTGAGCTGATTTATTGCTCTGCTAAGATGCAAAGGCAGTTTTATGTACTAGGTAATTAAGTGGCATTATAGACGGCTCGAGAGTAAGTGGCTGCTGTTTTAATAATTAAAATAAATGACCCCTTGACTGCTCCCAGCTCGATGGTGTTTTCCCTCAGTGTCGAGACCCCGGAGAGACACAGGGCATGGATGTGTGAGGGTGTGCACACCTGTGTACATGTGTGCATCAGTGGCTGAGTGCACTTGTGTGTGCACGCGTAACTGCGATATGCATCCGTGTGTGCATGCACACGTGGGTGTGAGTATGTACTTGTACGTACATGTATGTGTGCACGCGTGCATACCCGGGTGTATGTACTTACACAGGAGTGAGTGTGTATATGACGGTGTATGCCCACGTGTGTGCACGTGGGTGTGAATGAACGTGGGAGGAGGTGTGTGCATGCGTGCATACGTGAGTGTGAGGTGAGCAGGGGGTTGGAGGAGCTGGCTCCTTTATGATGTCCGGTTTCCAGGACAGCTCCTGTGGCACACACACAACCCAGGGCAGTGGTGCCCTGTCTTGAGTAAACCTGCGTTCCATCCGCAAGGCCCGCTGACCCTGGCTGGGAGTGGGGGTGGTCTCCTGCGGGTGGGGGGCGGCCCTGATTCAGACCTCGGCTCCAGTGCCGCGTGGCTGTGGCCGGGCTGTTTTAGCACCTGTGTGAAGAGGTAACCGTGCCTGTCCCGCTGGGTACTGGGCACCCGGGGCACGTCAGCATTCCTTCTCTGATTCAGAGGCAGGGAACTCCAACTCTGCGTGGGCTCGTGGAGGCAGAGTGACCCAAGCCCCCCTCGAGGCCTGAGTGACCAGTAGGGGTGCCATGGGGGGGACAAGGTCACGGGGGGGCAGAGACAACATGGGGAGCAGGACCTGGGGCCTGGGGAGGGATCTTGTCCCCAGTCGGCCAGAGCGGCTGTGCCTCTGGACATCTGCTGCGGCCTCAGGGCTTCGTGGACAGCCTGCTGGAGAGCGTCATTGTCTGCTGGCCCAGACTGTCCCTTTGTTTTGAGGAAGGGTGGCCTCCTCCAGAAGACGGGGACTGTGGCACAGCAGGCCCTCGCCCTGTGGGGCTGACACTGGGCTGGCTACCTGCTGGGCATTTCTGGGGGGAAAGATGCAGTTGGAGGCAGCTGGACACCCAGCTGGTGGCTCTGCCCTGAGGTCTGCACGTGGGTGCCCTGGGAAGGGAGACACTGCGTATGTGTGTGTTGCTGGGGCTGAGGCTCTGTACTAGGCTCCTCGCATTTACTTGACTCTCCTGTGCGCTACAGCAGACGTAGTTCTTTCACAGCCGAGAAAGTGGTGACTCCGTGACCTTAGGTGCCAGAGCCACAAGGGGAGGAGGCTGGGTGTAAAGCCCTCTCTCTCTCCTGCCCTCCCTTCTGGATGCCCCCATCCGTGCATCCTCCATCCTCCTTCCCACTGATGTTTCCGAGGCCCCAGCCTGGGCCGGATCGGGTGCCAGGAGCTCATGGGGTCCCCAGGGGGCCAACTCTGTGTCATCACCTCATGCCTGGCCGAGAGCCCCTATGACATTGAGCTTGCAGCCCTGGGTGCCAGTCCCCGGGCTGTGTCTGTGTGCCCAGCCCAGCACCTCCCTACCCCGGGCCTCAGATGGACGTGCAGGCCCGGGGTGCCTGAGGCAGCTTTTCACCTTTGCTGTTGTCCCAGCTGTGGCCTTGCTGCAATGTGCAGAGGGCGTGGAAGGTGACTGGCCCCACCAGGCCGTCGGAGGCTGTGTGCTGCTTCTATCTGGGGGGCCACCCCTGCCTGCCTGTGGGGGCCTCAACCTCATCCACTCCTGGGACAGGCCCCTGTCTTCGGAGCCTGTGACTCCAGGGCCCAGCACCGAGGAGGCCCCTGTGAGCATCTGTGCCTGGGGTCTGCCCACGTGTGAGGCGGCCCTGGGTCCCTGGGCTCCTTCTTCGGACCCTGCCTTTCTGGGGGAGCCCGGCTGGCACATTTTTTGCAGTCGAGTGTCTTTATGGGCGGGTAAATGGAGTAATGCCAGTGTGGATCGGTTGCCAGAGTAACTTGCCCAAGCTCATGCTGTCCCAGTGCTCAGATCCAGACACGCAGAGGCTTAATTTTGCCTATCACGTTAGTGGCAGCCGTGAGACAGTTACCCTCAGGTGCCCCTGTTTACCAAGGGACCCTGGGGCTCTGGGGGGCGTACTTGGGACAGACAGCCTCCTGGTGCTGCCTGGTGAGCTCCCCTCCCCACAGAGTTGCAAGCTTGGGTCCTGCTTCCCGTGGGAGGAGGGAGGCAGCTGCAGGTCCAGGAGGGAGGTCGGGGTGTAGGGCCGACTGGATCACACTTCCACTGTGGCTCCCCGTGGCCTTGCTGCTGCCTGTTCCCCTCTGCCCCATCGGTGTGATCCATGAATTTTAGAGGCTGGAGGTCAAGGTGGGCAATGGGGGCCGGGCCCCAGAGGATTGACCCCAGGACCTAGGAGAATGTTCACTGCTCTCCCTTCTGAGCCCAGGAGAAGCACTGGTGCTGCCTGAGGCTTCTCTGCTGTGGGTGGGTGGCCTCTGGCCCCAGCAGGGTTTGGGGGTGAGCTGTCGGCTGGGGGTGGGCCCCCAGGAGCCCCTGGGTAGTCTGAGTGTGGTGAGAGGGGGCAGGGCAGAGGCTGGGGCCCGCTCAGGGCTGTTGGTCTGTGACCCTGGAGGATCCCGCCTCCAGTGAGCCTCTCCCTGGCTCCCTCGCCTTCCTTGGCTGCAAACTGTGGGACTCATGCTTCTGGTCCCCAGAGAGGAGACCCCAGGAGCCAAATGCATCAGACATGGTGACCGCTGGCCTCTGTATGGAGTGGTTATGGGGCACATCTTAAAGTGACCAATTGAGAACACCATGTGGGGCTGCCCCTGGAGCCTCTGAGGCTGAGCTGGTGTGGCCTGAGCGTCAGCATCCCTCCACGCCCGCTTGCCTGGGGGTGGCTGGGCAGGCACACAGGGCCCCTGGCGGCTATGGCAGGCCCATGCAGGCTATTTCCCCCATGTCTGAGACGCTTTGGGTCTGCCTGCTTGCAGTGAAGGCTTGTCAGGTAGCAGCTGAGGTGCCCCCACCCCCGCATCCAGGGTAGAAGTCGAAACCTAGTGATGCCCTGATTTTCCAGGGAGACGGGCCCAGCTGCACCGTGAATGTCCCTTGGAGAGAGGGAAACCAAGTGTAGGCCAAGCGCCCTGTCACCACTGAGGGTGGCTGGGTGGTGTTGAGGCCCTGGCCACCCCCTGAGCCATGGGCCACCGGCTTGTTCCGGGGAGGGATGAGGTGCTTGCTGGTCTCCTGAGGCCTGTGGGTCAGGGAACGTGGGTCTCCCTGTTTCGACTTTGCATCTGGGGTGGGTCTTCTCACACCTATCCTTTCCGAGGCTCTTCTGGTCTGGGGTCCCAAGGGACCTGTTGGCCTGTCGGGGGGTAACTGCCCATTTCTGGTCTCCGCCTTGGCGTCTGTTGAGGTCAGCCTTCTCATTGGTTGCACGGAGCAGAGAACCTCAGCACCAAGAGGAGAACTCTGTTGAGAAGAGCAGCAGAGCCTCCTTCTCGAATGCAACCTGCCCCTGGAGAAATGCTACGAAAGGCAGGGGACTCTGTCCTGGTGCCCGGTGTGGACAGCCCTATCTTGGCCAGGCTGTTTGGGCCTTGTAGGAGGAGGACCTCGCCGGGAATGGAGAACTACACCGGAGGTCACCAGGCCCTGCCCATTGCACAGGCTGGGCACACAGCGAGGGGTGGCCTAGCACCGAGGCCGCTGATGCTCCCACGAGGGGCTGTCTGGGGGGCGGTGCCAGCTGATGGGACGTGCTTGTGAGTGAGCTTCCTGGCTGCACGGGGGGCTCTGGCCTGTGGCTGCGGTAGGATGTGGCCCTGGCTAAGCAGGGGTACCTGTGTCAGAGCATGGCTGTCTGCCTCGAAGCTCTTTGGCCCCAGGGCTTGGGGTAGCTGTTTGGCCTGCCCAGTGCAGCGAGAATCTCCTGGGTGGGGGCCGGAGTTCTCATCCTGGCTCTGTGACTCCCAGGGAGGCTCAGCCCGTCTCTGGACCTTGGTTTCTTTCTGTAGAAGGGATTTCTCAGGTTCCCTTGGGTTCCCGCATTGGGGCAGAGCTGGGCCGTGGCTGTTGATTAACCAAACTGTGCCCTTGTGGGGTGTGTGACCGGCATGGCCCTTTCTCTAGGCCGTGGGGCCGAGTGGCGGGGCAGGGCATGCTCTGAATCCCTGAGGTCCCTCTGGGGCCCTTCTGAGAATGCCTCTACTTTGTACCCTGACCTGATGGTTTTGTTTTATGGTTTTTTTTAGATTTTTATTTTTATTTATTCATGAGAGGCACAGAGAGAGAGGCAGAGACACAGGCAGAGGGAGAAGCAGGCTCCATGCAGGGAGCCTGATGCAGGACTCGATCCCAAGATCCCGGGATCACAACCTGAGCCAAAGGCAGATGTGCAACCACTGAGCCACCCATGTGCCCCATCTGATGAGTTTAAATGTCCGTGTGGAAGGCGCTTGGGCAGGACCCCTCTGGATATCCCTGAGAATCAGAATCAGGAGTGCTGAGGGCCTGTCTGGCGGCTGGTGTGATGGAAGGCTCTGGAATTGCTACGTGAGGTGTTTGCCATTCCCCTTCCTGCCCCTGTGGTTTTATTCAGGGCGGGTTTGCGGGCAGTAGTTCCTTACAGCCATCCTGTGAGTGAGTGAGTGTGTGTGTGTGTGTGTGTGTGTGTGATCATCACAGTTTCACAGAAGGGAAAGCAGAGACTCAGCGGGTTCACGGGCCATCCCAGGATCTCCCAGCCCAGCCCCCGGCCTGACCCCGGTTGCGTGCCTGAGCTAAGACCTCTTCCACACTGCACGTGGGGGGGCAGGTGTGAGGGCCGCGTGTGCCAACCACCTACGTGCACCGGTCTGCTCCCCGAGACAGAAGGGTCCCCTTCAGCCGCGTCCCCTGAGAGGCAGCTCTTCACCTGGAGCTCCTGCCCCCCACCCCGTATCCAGGGCACATGTGCCCGAGGAGGCAGCTGGCGTGAGCAGCTCCCTGGAGGGGAGAAGCTCCACGGTGTGTGCAGAGGAGGAGTGAGGCGTTTATTTCTTTCTGAGACGGATCCTGCTCTGAAGACTTTTCCGCTCCAGTGTAGCCGCGGATTTTCTCCCCCCGCGCACGAGTGTTTGGGCCCCGGGTTATCTCGCCACGGGCTTAATGCGGGGTCTGGCTTTTTTCACTCAACGCTGCATCGGACGCTTCTCCTCTCTTGGTCTTCGTAAACCTCGTTAGTGTGGACAGAACGTTCCCCTTCGGGTGGGCCAACCAGAGTCGATGACGATGACGATGACGACGACGACGACGTGCCCCTGGCCGTGGCAGGACAGAGCCGCGGGTTCCTGCCGGTCCGGGCGGCTCCCGCTCCCCGCGGCGCAGGTGTGGGCCCGTGGGCCGCCTCGCTGGGAGCAGGTGCGGTGGGCGGCGAGGCCGTGGCGGGGCTCCGACTTCCCTCCGAGGGTGTCAGTCTGGGGCTGTGGCTAACGGTGCTCGGGAGGGCGAGTCGGCGGTGACCCGGTGGGACTGGCCTGTGCTCAGCCGTCTCCTGACTTGAAATCATCCCCAAGAGAAGGTGCGTTGGTTTCCCGGGAACAGCTCATTTCCTGGTCGTTCCTGCTGTGTTCCTGACCCGAGCTCTTGGGTTCACCCACGTAGTGACCATCGGGGGGTGGGGGTGGGGTCAGTGCGAGCAGATGGAGCACGAAGCTGCCTGTCCGGACGCGGAGCTCCGCAGCCGGTCCCTGCTGACCCGGCCCCGGTCCCCACACACTGCTCGCTGTCTCCAGCTCTTTCCCGCGGAGCCGTCCTGTGACGTCTCATCAGTTTTAGAGCAGTGGGGACCTGCCAGGTGTTTGGCTCTGTCTCCTGTTGCCTTGTGATTGGAGTCAGTGTGTGCATTTGGGGCAGGAACCACTGGCGGGGACGCCAGGGGGGCCCACGTCCGGTCAGGAGGCCCCTCGTCCCAGCAGACTTGGATGAGTTGGGTTCTAAGGTTCCCCGAAGGTCTCCCTGCTGTGAGCACTGATCCATAACCCGTGGGGGCACTTTTTTTTTTTTTAATTTTATTTATTCGTGAGAGACACAGATAGAGAGGCAGAGACACAGGCAGAGGGAGGAGCAGGCTCCATGCAGGGAGCCCAACGCGGGACTCGATCCTGGGTCTCCAGGGTCACGCCCTGGGCTGAAGGCAGGCGCTAAACCGCTGAGCCACCCGGGCTGCCATGGGGGCACTTTGAGATGATGGGGTCCCGGTCCTCACCGGACCCTCCCGTGCCAGGTTGGCATCCACCGGTTGCCACTCTGGCCTGTGAGTGGTGACTTTTGGCTGCCTCTTCCCTTCTACACTTACCAGTTGGGGTTCGGCCTCCCCCCCTCCACAGTGGGCGTGTGTGCATGTGGTTTTTATCAGTGTGGACACAAGGAGTCTTATTTTATCCCATGTGGTCGTAGTCCTCGGCTCTCGTTATGACTGTCATGGTCACCTTGCCTGGGATAAACAGCTGGCTGCAGGCCAGAGAGAAGGGAGGTGGAATTTGCCGTGTCCTCATCGGGTCACTGTGGGGGCTGGGGTGCCCGCTCTCGTCCTGGCCATGCCACTGATGGCCTGTGACCTCAGACAAGTTGGACCAATATGTGGGGGTCCCTGGTTCGCCCTGATGTCAGGGGAGGTTGGACAGGTTGACCTGGAAGGCCCTTTGTCCTACCCGGAGCTCCTCTCGGGGTGCCCTGCCAGGCCTTGTGCCAATCTTCTGCTGAGACCTAGAGTTGGCTGTGGGGCACTTCCTGGTGGCCAGCTGTCACCTGTGGGAGCGATGACACACTCCTTAGCGCCCCACCCCGCTCCCTCCCTTTCTCCTGGCACTCCACCCACTGGGGGGAAGGGGAGCCGAGGAGTGGGTGGAGCTTCTCCTGCTAGAGGGAGGCCTGTTTATTCTAGGTAGTAACCAAACATTGACCTCACCCTGGCACCAGGTCTCCTGACCTTCGGCTCTGTTCTCGTTCCTATCTTCCATAAAGAAACACAGCTGCGTGGGCAGGTGGTATGCAGCGGTGGCCCACGCCCACTTGTGGCCCATGCGCCCACCTGTGCCTACCTGTGCCGGAAGGGCGCTTAGAGACTTTCAGCTTCCTCACTGTACAGCGGGGTGTCCTGGGTCCCAGAGAGGGCAGGGACCTGCCCAGGGCCACATAGCCAGTGGCACAGCCGGAATTGGAGCTCCTGCCCCTGGCCCGCCGAGTGCCTCCCTGTTGGCAGGTGCCTGGGTGCCTGTGCGCCCTTTTGACGGTGGCGAGCTGCCCCAGTCACGTGTCCCGGCCCCAGGCCTGCAGGGTCCGGGGGTCTCCCCAGCAGCACAGGCTTCACCAGAGGCGCCGTGGAAGAGCGGGCATGTGGGGACAGCCAGCACTCCTTCAGCAGAGGGGCGGAGGAGCACCGCCGGGGAGGTGAGGCGGGAGCAGTAGGGACAGCGTCGCGGAGCAGCCCAAACAAGACTGTGCTCCCAGGTGGCGGCGGAGGCGGCGTCTGCCTAGGTGCTAGCACACAGTCACAGTCGCCAGATGCCAGCCTGGTGAGGCGCCCAGTGTGGGCTCCTCCAAAGGATGGCTCTGAGAACGAGGCCTCCATCTAGGGTGGTGATGCCCAGACCCCAGGGCATGTCCCTTGCTCAAGTGCCATGGGGGGTTCGAACTCCAAGTGTGTGCTTGTAATTCTGTGGACGGACCAGTGAGATTAACTGCCCTCCAAAGTCCTGAGCAGCCATGGCACGGCCTGGGTATTCCGGAGTCCTCCTGGCGCCCCATGAGGATGCAGAGCCTCAGAGACGTTGATTCACTGGTGTGAGGTCACACAGCTGTGATTACAGAGAGGCCCAGCTGACCCTCCTCCTCTCCTGACCTTCGACTCTGGCTCTGCCAGGGGGGGGTCACTCTCTCAGTGAGGGTCACAGTCCCCGGCCTGTCCTCAGTGGCCTGGGGTAACCAAGTACCTGGCCAGCAGGACGGTGGGCTTTACAACCAAAGGGGTCTCCATGTTTGCCTCAAATAACCTACAAGTGTCCCATGACTAAATCGGATTCATACCCGACTTTCTAAAGTCTGTGGTGATGCCCCAGCCTTCGCTAGATCTGAAGAGAAGGCAGGGGCTGTGGGCCTGGGTGGGCCAGGCCCCGGGTGGGCAGTCGTGCAGCACAGGTGGGTGTGGCCTGCTGCCCTGGGCCTGGGTGGTGTCACCATCCCTGCAGGCTCATCTTGGAGGCAGGTGGGCCCTGGGCTGGCGGCAGGGAAGCCTCAGCTCCCGGCCCCTTCCCATCAAGGTCATCCTGTCGGAGGGTGGGCAGTGTTGAGGATGGGCTGGCTTTTACCCAGTGTGTCCTGAGCACTAGGCACTGTGCCAGGGGCTTCCGGACCTGCTGTCTTTCTTAGACCTCACGGCAGCTTCCTAGGCTTGGTTATCATCACTTTTTTTTTTTCTTAAATATTTTATTTATTTATTCATGAGAGACACAGAGAGAGGCAGAGCCACAGGCAGAGGGAGAAGCAGGCTCCCCGGGGGGTGCCCGATGTGGGACTCGGTCCCTGGACCCCGGGATCATGCCCGGAGCCGAAGGCAGACGCTCAACCACTGAGCCACCCAGGCGCCCCTTCGTCACATTTTTTAAATGAAACACAGGCTCCGAGGGCCTAGGCGAGGAACCCGAAGTCACAGCCGCGATCCTTAGTTCCTGTGCGAGTCTCCTGTAACTGTTGTCACAGACACGACGACATTGGGGTCTTCACACAGACGTGTTGTCTTTAGGTCAGAAGTGCTCCAGCCAGGGGGTCAGCAGGACGAGGCTGGAAGCCGGAGGGGCGGCTCTGCTCTCCTGCCTTTCCCAGCTTGGGAGGCCGCCTGGCCACCGTCAGAGCTGCAGCCGTGCCTCGTCCCACCCTTCCTGCGGTCACACCACCCTGGGACCAGAGCGAGCAGAGCGGCTCTCCAGTACCAAACATTTGTGTGGCTAGATTGCCCCCCCCCTACATGATCCAGGCTGCCCTGTGTGGTTAGATTGTCCCCCCGATGGTCCAGGCTGCCCTCGTGTGGTTAGATTGGCCACCCCCCATGATTCCAACTGCCTTTGTGTGGTTAGATTGCCTGCCCCTCCATGGTCCAGGCTGCCCTGTATGGTTAGATTGTCCCCCCCCAACCCCGATGGGCCAGGCTGCCCTGTATGGTTAGATTGTCCCCCCGATGGTCCAGGCTGCCCTTGTGTGGTTAGATTGTCCCCCCGATGGTCCAGGCTGCCCTTGTGTGGTTAGATTGTCCCCCCGATGGTCCAGGCTGCCCTTGTGTGGTTAGATTGTCCCCCCGATGGTCCAGGCTGCCCTCGTGTGGTTAGATTGTCCCCCCCCAACCCCGATGGTCCAGGCTGCTCTTGTGTGGTTAGATTGCCCACACCTCCCCCATGGTCCAGGGGACCCTCCCACCTTTAGTTCCACAGCTTAGTCACATCTGTGAAGTCCCTGCTGGCTGTGGGAGGTCACATGTTCACAGGCTCCAGGGGTTCAGGTGCGGGCAGCTTTGGGGGGGGGTGGTCATCTGAGTATGGTTCACTGGCCCAGGCTGCCATCTTCACCCAGAACAAGTCCCTTGAGATGTCACATGGGGAAGTCGAGGCCACGTGGATGGTGCCGCTGGGGCCGGGACCCTTGACCACACTGCCTCTTCCCACAGGAAGCTGGGTGGTGGCCGCGTGCCCTGGCTTCTGTGGTCGGCCTCCCCGGCCTAGTTCTTCTTCCCTTTGGCTACAAGTCCCCGGCTCGGAAGGGGTTGGGCCCTCCCGCGGCTGGAGGAGCGCCACCTCCCCAGGACTTCAGGGAGTGGTGGCGTCTTTACGCCGCCGGGCCTTGGGCCTTGTCGGTGAGCCTTTGGTCCTAGTCATCCTGCTGCGGGTTTCACGTGAAATGGGGAGTGCCGCCTGCTGTCCCCATGCCAAGTCTGTCATTTCTAACTGGGCGGGACCTGGCTGCCCCGCCTAATTGCAGGGACGCTCTTACGTGGGCTTCTGAGTCGCATCATCCCCATCCTGCCCCCTGGGTCATTTGTGACTCCCTGTCCCCATTTCTCAGGGGCCTAGTAGGAAGGGTCACAGAGCAGGTGGGCAGGGGGGCAGAGAGGGGCCTGCTCTTGTGCCCCCCCCCCCCTCCCAAGTACCTGCAGGAGGGTGAGCTCCGCCTCTGTCACCCTCTCCATCCTCTGGACCCCTGCCCTCCCCGTGGGCTCTGACCTGCCCAGTCGGGCTGCTCCCAGGGAGTGGGGGTGGCACCAGGAGCCCGTTGCCAGGGGCGTTGGGAGTCTTCCCTAGGCAGCCTGGTCACCAGGAGGGAGCCAGGGAGGGGGCGTGTGACATCAGGAGCTTACCCTGTCTCTTCTGGACGGTGTGTTGTGCTGTCCTGACTTTTTTTCCTTTTACTTAAAAGGCATTATTTTTTGTTAGGAATTCTATAAAAAGCAACAGGCTTGGACAATAATGAGACAACTCTTTATTCTACTGCCTACCTTCGTCAGATTGTCAACAGCAGCGCATGCTAGCTCCGGAGCCTTTCCGTTCAAGAAAGGAAGTGTTACAGGTAGAGATGAGGTCCTGCGTCTGTCCCTTCCTTGCCCCCCCGTCCCCGACCCCCCAGAGACGCTCGGCCTGGAATTTAGCGCCCATCCTCCTCCTGCATAGCTTTGTACTTCTGTAGGTCACACACCCACGAACAATGCGAACAATGTGTGATGATGAGACTTTGTGTGAACAAAGGCCTCTCTACGCGTGTCCCTCAGCTCCTTGCCCCACTGTGGTTTCGACACCTGACCCTGTCGGTACAAGGACGTCTAGGTCTTTCGTTTCCACCTCTACTATTTCATTGTTGGTTGAAACCACAGTTTATCCTGTTTCCCAGGAGGACTTTTAGGTGGTTTCCAGTGTCTCGCTGCCTTCGCTGGGGTTGGGGATGCGTTCCTGTCCCTGGCTCCTCGCGCACCTGTTTTGGGGTGCCTCGCGTGCACCTTGCCCTCCGATCTGCTGCGCCAGTGGGCACCCCGCATCCCCGGGTTCTTGTGCACTCGCCGTCGCCGAGTTACCACTTTATACTTTCCACCAGTCTGGGGACTGAAATGGCATCTTCTTCATTTGCATTTCCCTGATTACGCACACGGTCGGGCATCCTCTTGCACATTTCCGTCTGTGACTCACCTTCCGTGGAGCCTGTACCCCGTGCTCACGTATTTCCTTATTGATCTGTAGGAGTTCTGTGTGTCCCTTGTGTCTGGGACCGGACTAGTGCACAGCCCTCCCCAGCTGGCGGCCGCTCTCCTAACTGTGCTCCTGGATCTGTTGTCATTTGTTGGGTTGGGCTGTAAAGTTCACACATCAGGGTTTGAGAGGCTTTCCCTTGGTGGCTTGTTCTTTTTTGTTTCTTTCTTTTTTAAAAAGATTTTATTTATTTATTAATGAGAAACAGAGAGAGAGAGAGAGAGAGAGAGAGAGGCAGAGACACAGACAGAGGGAGAAACAGGCTCCATGCAGGGAGCCCGACGTGGGACTCGATCCCGGGTCTCAGGATCAGGCCCTGGGCTGACGGCGGCGCTAAACCGCTGAGCCACCCAGGCTGCCCCTTTTTTCTTTTTTTAAAGATTTTATTTATTTATTCTTGAGAGACACACAGAGAGAGGCAGAGACACAGGCAGAGGGAGAAGCAGGCTCCATGCAGGGAGCCCGATGCGGGACTCGATCCTGGGCCTCCAGGATCACAACCTGAGCCAAAGACAGGTGCTCCATCGCCGAGCCACCCAGGTGTCCCATTGTTCTTTTTGTTTCTTGACTGAGAATGCCTTTTTACCCGGAAGCTGAGGTGATTCTTTTTAATAACTGCTGGATACACACACGCTGCACAATTCAGCGGTTTTGAGTAGATTCACAAAATTGCGTAACCATCAGAATTAATTCCAGAGCGTTTTCATCTCTTCTCGATCCCTCTTCCCCTCGGCCCCTGGCAACCACGGATCAACTTCATGTCTCTCTGAATTTGCCTGTTCTGGAGATTTCATATAAATGGAGTCGCATACAGTATGTGGTCTTCTGTGACTGGCTTCTTCCCTGTAGCGTAAAGTTGTTAAGGTTTGTTGCACACGGTGTAGCATGTGTCAGAAAAGCCCCAATTTTTTTTTTTTAAAGATTTTATTTATTTATTCATAGAGACACACACAGAGAGAGAGGCAGAGACACAGGCAGAGGGAGAAGCAGGCTCCATGCAGGGAGCCCGACATGGGATTCGATCCCGGGACTCCAGGACCGCGCCCTGGGCCAAAGGCAGGCGCTAAACTGCTGCGCCACCCAGGGATCCCAAAAGCCCCAATTTTAAATTTGCTTTTTTTCCCATAGAACTCTCTGACCCTGTTGGAACTGCTTTCTGTGTGTGGTGTGAGGTTGGGATCAAATTTTGTTCTAGGGGTACCCAGGTGACTCAGTCGGTTGAGTGGGTCTGCTTTCACTTTGGGTCATGATCCTGGGGTCCTGGGCTGGAGCCCCACGTCCAGCTCCCTGCTCAGTGGAGAGCCTGCTTCTCCCTTTCCTTCTGCCTGCAGCTGTCCCTGCTTGTGCTCTCTCCCTGTCAAATAAATAAATAAATCTTTTTTTTTTTTTTTTTAAAGATTTTACCTATTTATTCATGAGAGAGAGAGAGAGAGAGAGAGAGAGGCAGAGACACAGGCACAGGGAAAAGCAGGCTCCATGCAGGGAGGCCGATGTGGGACTCGATCCTGGGTCTCCAGGATCATGCCCTGGGCCAAAGGCAGATGTTCAACCGCTGAGGCACCCAGGCATCCCCAATAAATAAATCTTAAAAAAAAATTTAGTTCTAGGTGATGCCCAGCCGGTTGCTGCAGCTCTGCTCATGAAATACTCTTGTCTTCTCCCAACTGGCACAGAATGCCACATGGGCCACGTGCCAGGTGGGCAAGCTTCTCTGGGCTCCCGTCTGCCCCCTTCCCCCCCATGTGGCTTTGGCATCTTTCCACGGAGTCCATTCCATTCCACGCGGAGCTTTCTTCTCTGGACTCCCACCACTCCTGCAATCCCACCCCCCGGCTCATGATAATTTATTCCTGTTTTCACTGAATCAGTGAAGCACTGTCCAGACGTGGTGCTGCTGCCAGAGGTTGCCGCCTGGAGCCTCCCCCCTCCTCTTGCTCCTGAGACGTGAAGCCCTACCACTGCTTCTCATGCATAGGCTGAAGTGCTTGCCGAGGCTCAGACCTCTCAGTCTCACCTCCAGCTCCCCTGTGTCTGGGAACAGGGATCCCCTGGGTCTGATGACCCCGCCACACCTGGATTTTCCCAGCTTCCTGAGCTGGCCCCATTGGCCACACATTCCCACCTCTGCACATGGCTGCAGTCCCCTGGTATCCTGCTCCTGCCAATGCCTCCCCACTGTTCCTGCCTCCTCTGAAGGACAGCCAGCCCCGTCACACAGGGCCTGGCACTCGATAGACATCTGGTTGACATCTAATGATAAAAACAAAACCCCTCCTTGGGACACCTGAGTGGCTTAGCGGTTGAGCATCTGCCTTTGGCTCAGGGCGTGATCCTGGGGTCCCAGGATCGAGTCCCACAACGGGATCCCCACAGGGAGCCTGCTTCTCCCTCTGCCTGTGCCCCTGCCTTTCTCTGTGTCTCTCATGAATAAATAAATAAAATCTTTAAAAAACAAAACAAAACCCTCCTTTCTCCTGAAACTCATTCATATCTCCGCTTTTTGCTACCACCTAGGTTTCGGGGCTCAGTAAATGTTTATCTCCCCCAGATCCCACTTCGGACTTGAGTCCTGCATACCCTACCCTCATCAAAATCCCTGCAATTCAGTTGCGTTTGCAGGGAGGGGTTCACCGATGAATAATCAGGGCCAGATGGGCAGGGGGTTCCTCAAAGGTGGAGCAGGAGAGGCGGACAGTTTGAACAGTCTCTGCTCAGTGTAGATCATAGATCAGGGGTCCCCAGCCTCACGAGTGTGTTAGAATCACCTGGAGGGCGTTCACGATGCACCTGGACACCCAGGCGCCTCCCCTAGAGTCTAATACAATTGGTCTCATGGGGGAAGAGATCAGATGTTAGAAAATGTCCAGGTGTGTAGACGCAGCCGTGCTGAGAGCCGCTGCCCGGTGTGACTCCGCGTCTGAGAGGCTGGGTGGCCCTGCCCGGCAGGCCAGCAGGCTTCTGTTCTTGGCCTCTACCAATAGTTTCCAATCACTCAGAGTGAAATGGGGGTTGCTGGGGGAGACACCGTGACAGGGCCGTCACCTGCACACACAGGTTAATTTCTGGGCATGAACTCAACAGGAAGGGGATTCCTTGTTCCCTCCTCTGGCTTGAAACAATGCCACAGCTGCAGTTGGACTTGCCGGGGCTCCCCGAGCACAGAGAAGTGAGTTTGAGCGTTGGGTCCGAGAACACCGGAGGCTTCCAGGCAGATCCAAACCGGGCACGTCCTCAATCAGCCGAGCTGGCCACAGCTTCCTGTTTGGCTGCCCCCTTCAGATCGCAATACGGGTCCGGCAGCCTTGTGGCTTTTCCTGCAATTAAATGCCAGGCTCCCCGCCAAGGCCCGAGTAGGCAGGGTGCTGAGCCACCGGGGTCCCCGGGGCTTTGCATGAAGCACACAAAGGGGCAGATGGGTGCCAGGGGACGGCCAGGTGTCTCAGGAGAGGCCGAGTGGCCAGCATGAGGAGGTCTCAGTTTTCATTAACAGTTGTTTTTTTTCAGTGCCGGTTAATTTTCTTTTCTCCGTGGATGGAGAGGGTGGGAGTCCGGTTATGGCCATTCTGTTTCATCTCTGCATTTGATGGGGGTGATATTTAGGGTTTCCATGACCTCACGGAGGTGGAATCACAGCAGGGGCTGGGTGCCAGCCTGTTGGCATTCGCTGTGTGACTTTGGCCTTGATACTTAACCTCTCTGAGGCTCAGGCTCCTATTCAATAAACGGGGAGTAATAACAGGACCTACTGCATCCGCTTGGTGTGAGGATTACCTGGGTCGGTGGTCGGGGTTTTGCGCGGTGCCCGCTGGCACCTAGTAGATGCTCAGTAAAATTTGTGTGTGCAAATGGGAGAACAGGTTCCCTTCTCAATGCCCTGCGTGGACATGAGCTCCCTGTCCCACACCTAGGGCTCTGGAAGTCAGCGCTGAGCTTGTGGCTGGCTGCCTTGGCCCGGGCCCCCCTGCACCCGTCCACGGGCAGCTCAGGTGGGCAGCCTGGCGGAGGAGGGAGCAGCAGGGGCCAAGGTGCCCAGCCCTCCCAGCCTCCCTGGCCCCATGCGGCCACCCCTGAGAAGCGTCCTCACGGGAACCTGATGTTCCCCTGATATGCCTCCCTCAGGCCTCTTGCCTTCATCCATAAATAATATGTGTCTCACATTCAGCCTGCGCCTCCTGGAGCCGCGTTGTGTGCCAGGAAGCAGATGCTCATGGGTAATCGGCTCAGGTGCTCCCGACCTGCTTGCCGCAGTCCCCCCTCCCTGCCTCTGCTCACGCTGTCTTGCTCACGCATGCCGTCCATCCCCACCTCGCTTATCTGCCTGTCAGCGTCCTGTTTCCTCTTCGAGGCCCAGCTCAGATGCTGCCTCCTGCAGGAAGGAGCCCCTGATTTCTCCCTGTCAGCACATCCTTGGAGCTTGGGCAGACCCTTCGCTCTGAGCATCCTTTCCCTGTGGGACAGGCTTTCTGCTGCCCTCCTGGCAGAGTCCCAGGAGGGGCAGGGTGAGTGCACTGCCCTGGGGTCGGGAAGCAGCTTCTTGTGCCTCCTCCCCTACATCAGGGCCTTCAGCATTCCAGAGGCTTCTGCCCAGCAGAGGCCCAGGGTGCAGGGAGTAGGTGGGCCTGGGGTTAGAACATCCTCCACGTCCTTTAGGAAGGCGGACCATTTCCAGCTTCTGCTGGGTCGGTGTCTGGGGCCTTGCTGAGGGAGCCTGGGAGTGCCACGTGTCAGAGGGGGGCAGCTCCAAGACCTGCTGAGTCTGGCCTGCGGGCAGGCGGGGAGAAGCCACTCAGGGACCGAGCACCTGCCAGCAGGACTGGGTGCTGCAGGAAGTGCAGGAAGACGGCCTTTGCTGCCGTCGAGCTCAGGGCTGCCCTGAGCCACTGAGCCAGAAGGAAGGCAAGGCTCCGGGGAAGGGGAGGCCAATCCACCCCTGCGTGGTTGACAACCTTTACTTCACCTCCCCGGGCCTCACTTACCTCATCTGTAAGTTGGGCCCGTCTCCCAGGCCTGCCCTGCTGGTTTGGGCTTCCAGGACCCAGCCTGTAGGTACTGGTGGGCACCTGCCTGCCCCCGGGGGCTGAGTCCTGGTGGGGAGAGAAGGGAGAGATTCGGGAAACCAGCTTGCAGGAAAGCAGGTGCTGTCAGGGGCCGCATCCATCCTCTGGGGCAGAGGGATGGAAGCCTGGAACCGTGAGGGAGCTTGTTTGCTGCGGCCCTTCTGCCCCGATGGAGCCACCGGCCCCGACGCTGACCCCTCTTAATGAAGTGGAAGGAGAAGAGAATTGAATCAGCCGAGCGGCAGTGTGGAAACGTCAGCCACCCCCACGGAGGAGGCCCAAGGCCTGGTGCGGCGGGGTCGCCTGCTAATGACCTGCCACCAAGCCTGCCTGTCCCCAGGACCTTGTGGGGACCGCGCCCAGCGGGAGGGGGCTGGGAGGGAAGCGGGGTTGGAAGGGAAAGCAGCTGGAGAGTCAGGCCCCGTGTGTCACTGTGTGTCACTGTGTCACTGTGCAACAGCACCCGCCTCCCAGCCCCCACTTCTTCCCATGCAGGGGGTCGTGCT
The DNA here is from genome assembly GCF_048164855.1 of Canis lupus baileyi. Classification (NCBI taxonomy): domain Eukaryota; kingdom Metazoa; phylum Chordata; class Mammalia; order Carnivora; family Canidae; genus Canis; species Canis lupus. The sequence continues at coordinate 69,415,928 of NC_132846.1, read as the reverse complement.
TTCTCCTAGGCTCTGACAGACGCTGTTGGCACTCTGCCCAGGACCCCCGTGGCACTTCTGCTTCTGTGTCCACTGCCCGCTTCACCTGCTAGCACCTGCAGCTCTGCCCGGGAGCTTTTCCTGTCCACTCTCCAGGTGGGCAGTGCTGGGGCATTGGCACCTCTGTTCCCCACGAGCAGCCCCCACCAGTGAGCCCCGGGGCAGGTGGGGTAACTCCGAGACCCCCAGAGCTCCCCGGGAGATTGACACTACGTTCATCCGCTCATTCTGTTCCCTGCCTCGCCTCCCACTCCTGTACCTGGGCTCCCCAGGGTCACCTCCCACACAACCCGCGTGTACTTGAATCCCCTGCCTCACTCATTTTAGGATGTGGGCTCCTGGTGTGGCCGGCTGTTGCTGCCGGGTGAGATTCTGAGCGTCGCCTGCCCTCAGCACCTGGGATCTCCGCCTTCTGTGTCTCTGGCAGGCCCTTGTTGGGGGTTCTCTGCGTGGGGTGTGGGTGCTGTGTTGCAGGCTGAGTGCTCTTCACTGTAGCTGCTGCTGGCGGGAGCTGACCCCCCGGCAGGATGCGTTCCTGTAGGTCTTTAGACTTTTCCTGAGCGAGGGCCTGCTATGTGCCTACTGTGGAGCTGGTGCGGAGGGTTTACAGGGCTGATTGGATTGTGACCTCTGGCTCCCACATTCCTACCATTTGGGCTAAAGCTGAGGCTGGGGTCACACTGCCTACCTGGGGAGGGTACCAGGCCGGAGGGGAGGTGGGGAGATGTGACCTGGCTCCAGACTCAGGCTCTGAGAAGGCAGGGTGGGGTGGTCTTCTCCGGAGAGGGCAGCTTGCAGACCCTCCCATCCGGGGGGCTGCATGGCCCTCCACACTCCCTGGGGGCACACAGGACCCTCCAGGAGGCCAAAGCTAGGGCTGACTGACGTTCTGGCTTTTGGAAGCAAGAATATTGCAGGCTTGCAGGCCCTTACCCCTTGCCACCACCCTCCACTCCCCAGATGGAAGCTGGATTGTGAATCCTCCGGAACTGGTCCATTGGGGCCTGGGGAAGATCTGAAGGGGACACATTGGCCAGCTCGCCCTGGGGTCCCTTCTGTAGTCACCTCCTTCATTTTCTCTGCAAGCAGCCAAGCCGGGAAATGACGCATTCCTCCCTTGGGGCCCGTTCCTCACCACTGCAAACCCTGGGATTAATTTAATTACACGCTCATCTCCGAGAGGCTGGGGCTCAGAGGCGCCCAGCGGGATCACGAGTTGCCCAAGGCTGCTGGGAGGGATCATCCTCCCAGGGAGCTAAGCCCTCCGGGGTCTCCCGCCCCTGCCCCACAAGGTCCACCTTGCCACCCTTCCCTGCTGCAGGGAAGAGTGCCACCTGCTCTGACCCACGGGGGCCCGATGTCTGGCTCCTGGGCTCCTGGCAGGGAGCACAGCCAAGTCTGGGGAGCTGAGTGGAGGGTGGGATCCAGTGGGACTGAGGAAGCTTCTCTCGGATATCAGGAGGCAGCCTCGAATCCTCAACTTGGGAGGTGGGGGCGAATGCACCCAGACCAGAACTGGGAGAGCTCGGATTGGCCATCGTCCTGGCCACCCTTCTGCTTCAGTGGTGTCAGTGGGTGGCTCTGCAACATGTCAGTACAATAATGTAATCCTTTCTCCTTTTTTTTTTTTTTCAAAGGAAAGATTTCTATTTTTTTTTTTAAGATTTTATTTATTCATTCATGAGAGAGACACACACACACACACACACACACACACACACACAGAGAGAGAGGCAGAGACACAGGCAGGGGGAGAAGCCGGCCCCTCACAGGGAGCCCGATGTGAGACTTGATCCTACGACCCCAAGATCATGACCTGAGCTGAAGGCAGATGCTCAACCACTGAGCCTCCCAGGCGGCCCCTCTCCCTATTCTGGAAGTAAATTATTTGAAAATTAACAAGAAGTGGTGTGAATAAATAAAAGCTCCCTTGTTCCCTCCTGTGAGCAGCACCATCAATATCTCCATGTGCCTCCTTCCTGAATGTCTTTCAATGCACAGATATTTTTAAACGTTGAGAGCAATCATACATCTCATTTTGTGTCCAGTTTTTTTTTTTTTTTTAGATTTTATTTATTCATGAGAGAGACACGGGGGGGTGGGGGTGCAGAGACACAGCAGAGGGAGAAGCAGGCTCCATGCAGGGAGCCCGACGTGGGACTCGATCCTGGGTCTCCAGGATCTCCCTAGGCTGAAGGCAGGTGCTAAACCGCTGAGCCACCCGGGCTGCCCTTGCGTCCAGTTCTTTCCACCGGCATGCAAAGGTTTTCCGCGTTGTTTAGAAGAGAAACCCTCCCTAAACATCCTTCGGAGGACAGGGTGTACCTCTCTGCTACTCTTGGACAAATGGTTATTCCCATTTCTGGCCACTGCTGCACTGTCCTTATACCTCGAATTCATTGTTTTTTTTTTTTTCCCTCAAATTCATTCTTTAGGATAGATTCCATTGGAGGCCGTGGATGATTGAAAATACTTTAAGGGCTCGCCTGTTGTTTGGAAATTAGAAAGAACAGCCCCACAAAGCCTGGTGGTCTGAAGTGTACTTTGTTTTCTGCAGCTGCTTGGGGTTTGGGGCAAACCGGAACCTGTGGGCTGAGTGGGGACAGCGCCTTGGTCTGTGTCCACCTGCGCCCTGTGTGTGCTGTGGCCCAGGGGCCCTGAGGCCTGGTCCTGGCAGCAGTTGGGGGGGGGGGGCAGGTGGGGTATTGTTGGGTCATTTGTCCTCCATAGCATTGCCTACGTCCCTTCTCCTGGCGCTGGCTGTCGCCGCTCTGTTCTCGCTGGACCCACTGTGGCCGAGGGCCTGCTCAGATGGGAACGGGGTGTGTCTGGCCCGCCGCTGCCCAGCAGCGAGGGCACTGAGGCCGGTACAGGGCACTGGGTGAGCTGGTGACCTGCTGCGGGCCCGGCTGGCCTGGTCCCCAGATGGCCAGTCCTCTCCCGCGTTCAGGGCTGTACCCAGCGCGGTCCCGCCCTGGGGGCTCCGGTGAGCTGGGGGGGGTGGCCTGCTTGTCACTGCGCCCGAGGACTGGGCATTCTTGGAGTGTCCGGGAGAGAGAGGCTGGGACAAGAACCATGTCTTCTTTCTGGGACGCGTGCCAGCCTCCGTCAGTGGCACGGCGCTGTCAGTCTGCTAAGAGCAGCCAGACGCTGGGGGTCCTGAGCACTGACCTGCCGGGGTGGGTCTGGATGCTGGGGACCGGGCCGGGTGTGGCAGGCTGGGCCCTGGGCACCCCGGCTCTCCCACCATCAGGGGGGGGGACACATTCCTCGGGGCCTCCTCACCCGGAGAGTGGGGGGATGCCTGCCTGGACCTTAGCAGGTGCCCAGGCTGCCATGTGTCACACCTGGGGTGGGTGGGGGTCTTCCCTCCCCCACTGACCCCACCCAGGACACCACGCCGGGGTCAGCTAGTTACTTGGGTCTCTTTGTCTTAACGTGTGAGGATGAGATTGCTGTGGGGGGGTGTCTTTGTAGTTTTTGCACACTGTTTCCCCATCGGTGTTCCGGGGAACCCCTCCTGCTAACAGCCTACAGAGGACACAAAGAGGTGGGGGACCCAGGCTGCACCCCGTCTCCCTCTCTGTGTCCAGAGGGGCCTGGCACACCCTGGGCCCGGGGGCCTTTCCCATCAGGCCTGTTCCCACAGGAGTGATGTGGGAAGGGATGCGGGAAGCGTTTGTCAGTCGCCGCTGATGGAGAATGAGCGGAGGGGGCGGCACGGGGCCCGGACCGAAGTGACCGTGGCTGAGGACGGGTGTGAGGAAGGCCCTTGTTCAGCTGCGGCCGCCGGGCTGGCCAGGGTCCCCTTCCCCGGGCACGTGGGATCCCCTAGCACCAGGTGTGCACGCAGAGTCCAAGTGGGGGTGCCCTCGGGGTCACCCTCCTGCCGTCCAGTCCTCCTCGCCGTTGTCCTGACTTGTGCCATCAGCAAGCCGCTTCGCCTCGGAGCCTGGGTTTCCTGGCTGTCAAAGGGAGCTGTGCAGAGCCGGGCGGCGAGGCGGTGTGGGGGGCGGCCACTCCCAGCAGGGCCCCCTGGCCCAGCGCCCGTGGTTCCCAGGCCGGGTGGGGGTGGCCCTTGCCGCATCTGGAAGGCCCCGCATTCCTGAGAGCTGACTTGCTGCTGGGGCTGGAGGCGCGGGTGTGATTCCCCAGCGGCTAGTGGCTGGAGCTGCTCCAGGGCTGGGGTCGGGGTGAGGGTGGGAGCTCCGGGGCACAGGCCGGGGCCTGGGCCAGGGCTGGGGGCGTGCAGCTCCTAAGGGCCCCTCCGTGGGAGAGCCGCGTCCTGTAGCTGGTGCAGCCTCAGCTGACGGGCAGGGGCTCCTGAGGCCCAGGCCAAGCCCCGCGGCAGGGAGGTCATGCATTCTGGGGAGGGGGCCGCCCACCGAGCAGTGATGGGGGACGGCAGGACAGCCCTGTCCCCAAGCAGCTGGGCTCATGGGCGGTGCCAGCTGTGGGCTGGGGGTGGGCAGATGCTCCATCATGTCACAGCTGCATGATGGTCCAGCTTGCCCTCTGACAGCACCCAATCCCCTTTTGCCCACCCAGCTGTGTTAGAAGTCCTATGGGGCCCGTCTCCCAAGGCTGCGGTGCAGAGAGGCGGCTCGGTCTAAGGTCTGGTGACTTCTGAGCTAGAAGGCTGGTGGTGGAACCAGCAGAGACCCTGTTGGGGGCAGGTGGGCGCAGTAGGAGGAGCAGTGACCGGCCTAGTAGTTGGGGTGTAGGTTGGTGTCTGGGCCGTGTGAACTCTGGCGGTGGGGTGCTCATGTGGACGAGAGACGCACAGCCTGTCCCTTATCAGGGGGCGGCAGACCAGGCAGGGAAGTGCCCTGCGTCCTGTGTGTCTGGCCTGAGACCTGACCTGTGTCACTGCTCGAGCGCACCTGCCGTGATGGCTTGGTCCCCTCCGCTGCCCGGCCCTCGCCGTCCCTGCCCTGTGTTCCGCATCCGTCCCCCGGCCACTCTGCTCGGGGTGGTCCTCAGCTACCACCTCGGTAGTCTCTGCTACCCCAGCCTGGCCTGGGGTGACTTAGTCATTGTTTTTCTCCTCTGTGGGGGGGAACTGATCTCTAGCCTGCTGGGGAGGCCGGCCCTGGGCCCTGGAATTTAGGCTGGTGGAATTTTGCCTGCCTTTCTGATGTGATGGTAAGACAGGTCAGGGCGGTGAGGGAGGGTGGGTTTCGGGAACCCTGCCGCATTCAGAAACTGGGGGTGCATGGGTGGGGAGCGTGCCACTGGCTTGGCCCAGTACCCGGCTACTGGCTGCTCTCCTCGGCAGAGTCCTTCCAGAAAGGTGGTGGCTCACCTGCATTATGTACCTGCCCCACCCCCTCCCCACCCCCACTGCGAATTGTTCGCAGAAGTTTCTGTATGTCAGGAACCCGGGACACTGACTCAATATGTGCAGGAGACTCAGTTTCCCCGCTGTGCTGGGGAGAGGGCTCCCTGGACCCCATTCTCCGCTGTGCGCTGCCCCTGGCGGTGAGGGTCCCATCGGGGCTGTTTGGGAGAGGGTTTAGGACGGAAGCATTGCGGGGCTGAGGGAGGAGGCGCAGGACAGGTGGTGAGATAACACCTCCCGTTACTGCAGGGCCTGGAAACCCAGGCCCGGAGGCCTCCCGGCGCGGGTGTGGCTCTCACTGGACACCAAGTCTCTGATTAACGTGCTCCCCGCTTGTGTCGTTACAGATCCCTCGTCCACCTACATCAGGCAGCTGGAGACCAAGGTGAGGCTGCTGGAGGGTGACAAGCCCCTCGCACAGGTAGGCTGGCTGGGGGTGGACCTCGGGGGCCAGTGCCCACTGCACTCTGAGGGCCAGCGTGAGCCGTGCCCCCGAGCCCCCCGTGCCAGTGCCCACCCGTGTCCCAGCTTACCTGGGGCTCCCCCCCTCAACACCTCCACCTGCCCTGCTCCCGTCTGGAGTCACTCCCTGGAACTTTGGGGTCATGGACCTAATTCTCACACCATGGCCTTTGGGGTGTCCCTTGTCACAGCCTCTCACTGCTGTCCCCCCCAGTGGTCTGCGAGCTCGTCGGGCCAGCCCTGGGCCTGTCCCAGAGAAGGTGTGGAATGCACAGGTGCTGGAGAAGGGGCTCGCACACCCCATCCTCACCCACACGGAAACCTCCCTGCTCCTGCACCGCTGACGCCTCTCCTGTTAGGGGTGCACCCTCCCCTCCCCCGTCCTGGGCCTGGCCGGTGCCCACAGACACTGAGGCTGTCTCATCACAGGCGTGTCCCCAGCATAGGAATGGTGGGTTAGAGGCTGGTGGATGAGGCTGGGGGGAGGCGGGCAGGGTGACAGCCAGAGCAGGGGGCACAGGTGGCTGTGGTCCTGCTGAGTGCGGTTGGGGCACAGAGGGGTCGTGACGGTCAGGCCGAGGGCCCTCTCTGCTGCGGGGGGGGGGCGGGGATGGGAGGCTGAGGTCAGCCCTGCACGGGTCCTGGGGCCCGCTGGCTCGGCCCGCCCCTCCGGCCTCTCTCTGCACCCATCCTTGGCTTATCTCCCCTCCCCCTCCCCTGCGGTACCCCGGGCCCTGCGCCGCAGCCAGAGTGCCCAGAGCGTTTCTCTGGGAACCAACCCCGGGGAGGGCTCAGCTGCCTGGCCCCGTTGCTTGGCGACCAGCGGGCTTGGCGCCACCGTCCTGCTTGGGAGCCGGGTGGCTGCGGGGAGGCTCACGGCCCTGTCACCGCCATCCCACACCCTCCCCCTACATGGGCTGCGTGGGCTGCGTGGGCAGTTCCCACAGCCTGGCGGGCCTCGGCGGAGTGCACGACGCACCCCTGCACCCCAGGGCCACTGCACCCATGTTCAGGGGCACAGCCAGGCATCGAATTGCAAGGCTGGTTTGGTGACTTTATATGGGTTAAGGTCCTGCGTGGCTTCTAGAAGGGCTTGGCCACGAGACGTGCTGGCTCCTCGGGGCTGGGGGGTCCCACCTGACTGGGGGCTGGGGCACCTGACATCTCACGAGGCCAGGCGTGGGTGGCTGAGCCGCAGGAGCTCAGGCAGGAGAACTGGGGCCGGCTGAGGCCCGGGGGCCTTTGCTTTGGAGCAGGTGCCTGTCCTGCTTGCCGCAGCCACTGGAGTGCCGCAGAGTGAAGGCCCGGACCCCCTGTGGCCCTGAAGCCTGGGCTCAGTCTCCTTGTCACTCTGTCCCAGTCCAGCTCCTCTTGGGTTCATCCTTCCCTCGGAGAAGCACGTCAAGAGCCCAAGCCCTGAATTCAGGTTGCTGCCTGACGTGTTGTCTTGTGGTCCAACTGGGCATGGCTTGTGGCCCCTTTATGACAAAGACAGGAGTGTCCCCGACTCCGTGGCCTCTGCTGTCCTGGGCCACATTGTCCTGTTGGGAAAATACACCCCAGTTCCCATTCGTGGACCTGGCTGTGGACTTGGGGGAGATGTGCACATGCTCAGGCCGTGGAGGAGTGGCCCTTCTACTCCTTCCTCCCCGGGGGCCCCCATAGCTGCATCCGCCGGCCCCGGGCCCACATGTACAGCGTGGGTGGTCGTCAGGGGCCCTGTGTCTGGGCCTCGGGGACGGCAGCTATCTGGGCGGTGGGTGGCTCTGCCCAGCCCCCTGTTCCCGAGCCTGCTCTGACCTGCTCCCAGGGGTCAGATCTGGGGCCTTGGCCCGGAGGCAGCCGCAGGACCAGGCTTGCTGGGCAAAGATCTCCATTCGATGGAGGGATGCAGACCCTCCCTGGGATCTAGGCTGGGGCTGCAGGCGGTTAGATTGGGATGTAGGGACAAGATCAAGGTTTTTGCCCAGCTTTTGGCTGGTAGCGGGCGTCAGCATGGGGGCTCAGCATCTGGCACGAAGGGCTCCAAGTGGCTTATTTCTCTGGTAGAAATTTTCTTTCTCCCTGAACGAACAAAGCCCCGTGAAGCCAAGCTGCAGTGGTGGTGGTAGTTGCATGGGCTCGTGTGTGCCCTGGGGGACCGGACACCCAGGGCCCTTCCCTATCTCTTTATCTCTTCCTCCGCGGGGACGCTGCTGGTGGGCAGACTGAGCTCTTGCCCGGGGTCTCCCAGTGAGCAGGTGTGGGGGCCACAGCCAGCGTCCCAAGAATGGGGCAGCCATGGGGTGCCGGGGCCTTGGCCCACCCCCGGTGCGTTGTGGGCCTTTGCCTGTTGTTGCCGCGGGAGGGTGGGCCCTCAACCCGCAGTCAGCAGGAGCACCCAGAAGCCGTTGGCGTTGGGGGAATGTCTCCAGGGTCATGGATGGGGCTCCTGCTGCCCCTGCCACCTGCTGCCACCAGAGCTTGGCCTTGAGGGTGCGTTGGCGGTGCTGGCTGCAGAGGAGGGCGCTGCTGTTCCGAGCCACGCAGGAGAGATGAGACAGACAGACTGAGAGCCGCTCCCACCCCGGCCTGCTCTCCGCTTCCTGGTGGCAACTCACAGCTCCCTTGCTTTTGGATTCCTGGGGCAGCTCAGATGGCACCTCTCTGTTTGCTCACCTGAAACATGGGCACTCACGCACTCAGTGTGTGACTGATGGTCCTAGGGGCGCGGGGGTGACCGGGCCCAGGCCTGACCCCCTCCTTGTCCCAGCTCCAGGACTCACGTGTGCAGGGGGCTGCCGCAGGGTGGCGGAGGTGGGAGCTAGGCCCACGATGACAGCACTGGCCCTGTTCTAGGGGAGTGCAGGGGAGAGGAGGTTTACTACGTCTTCTTCCTCCTGGCCTCTAGCTGGGGCCTGGCCTCTTGCCGGCAGCCTCCCCAACCACCCCCGGGCAGGGCTCGGCACTTCGTGTGAACTCCCAGCCCTGTGAGTGGCTAGGTTGTCGTGATCTGCCCTTGGGGAGCCCGGCCCCCACACCTGCTGGACACTCAGCTGCCAGGGACTAGGCTGCTGGTTCTGAGGGGTCACATCTGCCTCTCCAGTGTTTGCACAGCTGGACTAGATGGATCCATCTTGGGGAACCCCTGGCCGCCCCCGCTCCCAGCCAGAGTCCTAGGCCTAGGGGAGGCTGGCTCTTGCCCAGAATAAGGAAGTGCTGCATACCTGGGGCAGAGCTGCTTACCTCACAAGGCAGTGACCGTGCGGTCGTGGTCATCTTTGGGTGACCGTGTTTGGGAATCTCAGGGAGAGATTCCCGCTGGGGGTGGGATCCCGGCCTGGGCCGCCTGGGCCCTGGCTTGTTGGGCTTTATGATTCGGCCACTTAAGTCTTGTCACTGAATTCAGATTGCACGGGAACCTCCAGGTCTTCCCAAAAAAAAAAAAAAAAAAAGGTGGGAAGCACCTGCTTTTTGGGGAAGAGCGGGCGAGAGCAGGGTTCCTCTTCGAGCCACCTTCAGGGGACGCGGCTTCGGGGTTCGGGCCGGAGGGCCGAGAGCCTCTGCGGCCCCCGCTTCCCACGGCCCCCCTCCCTTCCTCTCCCCTTCCGGCCTCTATTTAACTCCAAAATAGCTTTCATTACAAATGTGCCCGAGTGTTCACAGAACTAAATTACTATATTGCAGTTCGTATTTTCTTTCTCGCGTCGGCTTTACCATTTCATCAACACAGCTGCGTGTTCTGTGATGATTCATGGCGAGCGCCCCGCGCACGTTATCCTTTTCCCCAGGGATGCTGCGCCCGGCGGGCTGCGTTGGGGCCTGGCCCTGGGTTCCGTGGGTTCACTCCCCTGCTGGGCTGATGCGTGAAGCCTCCGCGTTGGCCCAGGAGCCGGCTTTATGAAAGAGCGAGAAGCCCCTGGGCCCGTCTCTGGTGGGGCCAGTGGGCAGCCGAGCGGGCCCGCCCCCCTCCTCCACCCCTGTGCCAGCCACGCAGGGTCAGCTTGAACACACGTGGGTTGGAAGTGACCCTAGGATCGACGCTGAGTGCAGGGGGTCGCGACAGGCAGGGCCCGGGTGGAGGAGGATGTGCTAGGGCTGCTGTGACGCAGCACACACCGGGTGGCTTCGACAGAGATGCCTTGTGTCGTGGTTCCGGGGGCCGTGGGGTGCACACAGGAACCGAGAGGCCCAAGTCCAACCTGCAGCAGTGGCGTTACCAGCCTGAGGGTGCAGGGAAGTGGGTTTGGGCTCTGGAGGAGAAGCGGAGTTCAAGTGACCCCATGCTCCAGCGCTCACCCATCGTGTGGCTTTAAGCAAAAGGCCCTCAGTCCTAGTGCCTCGGTTTCCTTACATGCAGGACGGGGGTGACGGTGGTGCCCACTACAGCGTGTGCCATGGCGGGGGTCGGGGGGACAGTCTGCTGCCATCTAAGCCCGTGCTGAGACCTCAGTTCTGTGGTCTGAGCCCCTGAGCCGGGTGCGTCATCCTGAGCGGCTGGTTCGCTGGGCCAAGCCCTCCAGAGAAGCCTCCTGTATTCCTGCGCCCGTGTTCTCCGTGACGTGTCGCCGGTTGACGGCTCGGAGCCGTCCCTGCTCTGCCTGTCTGGCGTCTAGGCTTGGTGGTCACATCCTGCCCCCCGCGTTGTGCGTGGCGTGGCCTCTGGATCTCTGGAGGGCTTCAGCTACTTCGTTAGCAGAACCTTAGAGCCGGTGCAGCCTCTCCCTCGGCCGGGGAGGAAACCTCTTCTTTCCAGCATCCGAGCAGATGGTCAGGCTAGCAACGTGGGCAGAAAGAGACCAGGCATTCCACCTCCGTCCCCTTTGTCCCCGGGGCCGCGTCACGGTCCGCTGTGAGCCACTTGCTGGGTGACAGCCACAGCCAGGCCCGGGACTCTAGAGCCACAGGGCCTGGTTCGAATGGCCAAAGTGCTGCTTACCACCTGGTGGCACTGAGCGGGGGGCTTCACCTGCCTGCGCCCCAGTCTTCTCATCTGAAGGGCAGATCCCTCAAGGCACCGAGGAGCGGGGCTGGCCGGCCATAGGAGTCGTGGGCTACCCGGCAGCGGGTGGCCTTCTTGACCGCAAGCACCAGAGCCCTGGAAAGTTGAGTTGCTCAGACGCACCCAGCCCGGGTGGGACTTAGATCTTGCAAGTCTGTGCACCGCTGCCCCCCCGCCCCCAAGTCCCCACAAGCCTCCCAGCTCCTCCTACAGGGGTCCAATGCCTTGCCGCTCACTCACCTTATTGGAACAAGTACCGGGTTGTTCCTGGGACCGGTGAAGGGGCGATGGCCACTGCAGGCCACGTGGTCCTGGGCAGTCCACACCCCCCATGTTTGAAAACTGGGATTCAGAGCCTGAAATTGCATGGGGCGCAGGGATGCGGTGCCAGCTGCAGAGAAGTCACATTAGCCACACATTAGCCGCGCATGGAACCTCCGCGGCCTGCTCTGAGCACTAATTAGGAGGAACCCTCTGGGCCCCCGGCCACGCAGCAGCCGCTGCTTGCTTCTTAATGGCCTGCAAATGAGTTCTCTGAAAATTAAAGGGGAAATGAGAGAAAGTAAGTCTGGGTGGTAGGTAGGAGCAGTATGCCCATGTGAGCAGCCTCGCAGGTCACCTTTCCCCCCGTCCCAGCTGGCGTGCTGGGATCTTGCAGCGCCTCTGGGCCAGTGTCAGGGCTGTGGGGTGCCCGGTCAGTCCTTGTAGACATGGGGGTTTCTAAGAATGTGAGAACTCTGGAGGTGCCCATCCCGGCCCAGCCGAGGTCCGGCAGCTTTGGGCTAATGGGTCCAGGAGAGGGGGGAGGTGGGTGGCTTTTGCTGGGTGACACCACTCCTCTTCCCTTCCAGCTGCCCCGCCCCTACGGCCGCCCAAGAAGCTGGCTTCAGGTAGAGCCTCCTGGCGGGACGTGTTTGCTGTGGTGTTTGGGGTGGGGGCTGCTTTGAGTGCTGTGTGCTGTCCTGTCTCCTGGGGGTTCCCCCGCCAGCGCCCTCCTGTCCCTTCCTGGGAGCTGACCACCACACCCAGGGTGCCCTGGTCCTGCCCTCTCCGAGCTGGCATTAATGTGCAGCTTTGCCAAATAATAGCAGAGGAGCCGGAGACCCCGGCCTCCCAGGACGCTCCACGCAGGCCCTCCTCGTTCAGCTCTCACTGCCTGTGTCCGGCGGCCCGAGGGGTCTCCGGATGCCCCTATGTCAGTGCTCACCCCTGGGCCCCCATGGCCGTCCCGCCTCACCTGTCAGATGCTGCCTCCCTGTCAGGTGCGCACAGGAGATGCTTCTGTGGCACACGGTCCCTCGGGGACCAGGGCCCTTTGGGAGCAAGGAGGAGGGGTGAGCGCAGCCGCCTGGAGGGAGCCCACCCACAGCTGCTGCCCAGACAAGGAGCCCCAGGTGGGCAGGTGTGGGGTTCCTCCCTCTGCATCCTGCTGTGGCACTTCTGTGCTCCTCTGATGGTGCTCCCCAGGAGTGCCCTGGAAGGTGATGGCTGGGAGCTTGCTGCAGGACCTTGGGGGCCCAGAGAGGCCGGGGCAGCCCGAGTGCACGGCGGCTCGGATGCGGTGACAGCCCTGGACAGAGGCTCTGTGCCCTTAAGTGGACTCTGTACCTCTGCGGCCTCTTGGGTCTCCCCTCCCGGCTGGAAGGGGCAAGTCTGTATCTGCACTCGGTGTTTCTTTTGCTTCTAAGGACACAGGCATCGTGCCCACTCTGTGTGGCAGGCAGGTCCTTCGTCCCTGTGTCCTGGGGGACCTACGTTTGGGATCACGGATGGGGCAGATGTCCTCTGCCCACTTCCCGAACCTTCCTGAGCAGCACACTCCCCGCAGGTGCAGGCCCGGACACCCCAGCAGGCCGTTTCAGCTCCACTTCTCCCCCAGCGATGAAAACCTAGGGATTTCATTCTTCTAGGGCGCCGACAGGCAAATCTCAGGATTTTTAATTTGGATTTAAGTGCAATTATGGCCTCTCATTTTGATGCATCATTAGTCACATCGCCCCTAATGAGAGACTGTGCACTTTTCCCGCCAGCTTTGTGGGTCGCTAATAAAGTTCTGTGGACGTGCAAATATTTATAGATGATCACTAAAGGCGGAGGTGGGAATTGCACACCTAATTACCCCCCGCCCCCCACACACATGTCCTCCCAAGGAAATTATCAGTGGGGGGGTTAAGGCAACACAAACCAGTGTTGTCAATAACAACACATGAGTTGTTTCTGAACCCATTTGGTCCGGGGCCAGCGGAGCTATGGAGGAGGTGAGACTTGGCCCAGAGGAGGATCTAGACGGTGTGGGGAAGGGCAGGGTGGTGTCCAGCTGTCCTGGTCCCAGAGGCTGGCGGGAGAGAGCGGTGCCTCGCATCCCTGACCACGTGGCCAAATAAATGTCAGCGTGTGTGAGCTGGGCTGAGCCTTACACCTGGTCCCTTATGCCAGCCTGGCAAGGCAGGTGGGGATGCTCCAGCGGAATGGGGTCGGAGGGCCGGGCCAGGGCTCTGGCTCTAGGTGCTCAGTGTGATGGGGTTTAGGATGCACTCTCTCCTGGAGAGGAGTTTATAACTGTCACAGACACCTGGCCGGGAAAATAGTTGGCTGGGATTTTTGCCGTTGAGTGATGCTGGGTTGACGCCCCTGCCCACGCTGGGCGAGTCAGGGAGGCACAGGTGCTCTGATGCAGGGAGGGGGCGGCCACTGTGGCCTTTTGGTGCCTGGGGACAGGAGGGCTCCACCAGATGGGACCTCTGGCTGGGCCCGGGAGGATTGTTAACATGGCTCTGGTTAAGGGTTGGCCACAGTCGGGGTGTGGCAGTCACAGGGGTTCCTGGGGACAGCCTGCCACACTTCAGGGGCCGCCATGGGAGGGTGGGCCCCCACTCTCTCCCCTCAGTGCCTCCTGGTGGACTTCGTGTGTACGCAGGCCCTCCTGGGGGCCATGGGAGCAGTTCTGTGCTCTGGCTGGGGTGCTGGGTGCGGGGTGGTGGTCGGGTGAGTGAGTGCCCGGATGTTTGCTCTGGCAGCCTCCACGGGGCACCTGCCTTACTTGAGTTTTTACTCCAGTGCCACAGACACCGACAGGGCGCCACTGTGCGCCCCCTGCACCGGCCTCTGACAGCGGGGGTCTGGTGGGGATGAGAGAGCAGAAAGCAGGGAGTCGGCGAGGTTGGAGACCCGTGACAAGTGGGGGCTGGGTCCAACGGTTGGCAGGAGGGGAGCGGGCTGCGTGCGGGTCCCTCCCGGACCAGCAGAAGGGGGCCGGTGTGCAGGTGAGCGTCCTGCTCACCTTACCCCTGCCCTCCGGGCTTTGTTTGGGGACTTCCAGGACGTTCTGCTGTGTTTTATCCGGCCAACAGCATGCTCTCAGTTCCTTGGGAGTAGAAAAGGCTGTCTGGGCCACAACCACCCCCTGCCCCCACCCCCCCCCGGCTCTTAGTGATGCAGGGGGCCTAGTAGGCCACGGCTTCTTCTCAGAGGGCCTGTGTTGGACTGAGTGTGCCCCCTGGGTCCCTCCTGTGGATCGCAGCCCCCAGCTCCAGCCTTTGGGGGGCATTTGCTTTGCTCTGAGGGAAATCACCTAAGGCCAAATATTTGTCCAATCGTTCATTTGTTTGTTCATTCATTCCCTCCCTCCTTCCTAAGCAGGCACCGGTCCTGTGTACACAGAAGGGTGAGAAGCACCCTTTCGGGTGCGTTTGGGAGCCCCTGCCTGATGGCCTGAGCAGAGCACAGGGATAGGCTCCCCCGTGGGAGGCAGGAGGACCCCAGGGGCTGGAGAAACCAGGCAAGAGGAGCCCAAGTGCAGGATGCTGGAGCAGAGGAAGGAGGGCAGGGGGTGGGGGTGCCACATACTCATTTATTCGGTTCAAGGTTGATAGAGCATGCACTGGGGAGCAAAACGAAGCCCCCCGGCCTCGTGGCATCAACACGTGGTGGCTTGAGGACCTATGGAGCAGGGAGAGGGGAGGGAGGGTGCGGCCCACTGCCGAGGAGGGGGCTGGGGGGCTGCCGGGCAGGAGCAGGACAGGGCTCAGTCCTTGGCCCCCTCAGCACAGCTGCTCATCTCTAACCTGTCCCCCTCCCCCTGTAGCAGGCAGGCTCTGGAGAGTTCCGGACTCTGCGGAAAGGCTTCTCCCCGTACCACTCGGAGTCCCAGCTGGCGAGCCTACCACCCTCCTACCAGGAGTCCCTGCAGAACGTAAGTGCCTCCCCGAGAGCCGCGCTGCTCACACGCGGACCCCGGGCCTCCAGAATCCTTGGTCCACGTCCCGGCGCAGGGGTGAGGCTCAGCCGCCTAGTGACCCGCCCAGGCCAGTGGATGGTCTGCGGCTGAGCTGGGACTCTCCTCTCCCGCCTGAGCAGCTTCCAGGTCAGGCGAGGGCGCTGGGTCAGAGCCTGGGCTCAGCAGGGTGGCCCTCCTCACTCCCCCGCTGCCAGGGAGGGGTGTGCGCTCTGGGCTCCTGGAGCCTTGTGTGGGCCCGGGGAGGTGGTTAGAGGTGGAGGCCAACCAGCGTGATGTGACACTGAGGGGCAGGGTCTGGAGGCCACGCGAGTGCACCTGTTACTCCTCACCCCGTGGGTGGGGAAGGCTGCCCGGGCGGAGCTTGGGGTGCGGCTGTGGTGTACATGTGTGTGCAGCGCATTTACACCACCCGGGCTTTGCAAGAGAGGGTCCGGGAGCAGCCCAAGTTTGCACTGTATGCTGGTTGTCACCGGGGTCCTCCAGGGTGGCCTGGGCTCTGGGCTGCCCTGAAAGGGAAAGGGAGGGGTGGCGGCGTCGGGGGGCCAGCTCCCAGGATGCGGATGGCTGGTCAGGACCGTTCCCTGTGGGTAGCTGTGTCTGTCAGTCCTGGGTGACACGTCTGGAATGCACGGGTGGACGCTGCAAGTTAGTGGTTGTCAAGGGCCTGCCAGAGGGGAGTGGGGATTGCTGATGGGGCCGGGGCTTCTCTTTGGGGTGATTGCACAGATCTGTGAACTTGCTTAAAACGACCGCCCGTGAAGCACCTGACCCGCATGCGCCGTGTGGATGAGCTTCGCCCCCAGGGGCAGCAGCGTTGCCTGGGCGCTCTGGGCTGCGGGGCAGGGGCAAGCCCCGCAGGCACGGCCGGGAGCCAGCCGGCCTGCGGTCACTCCGCCCGGCGGGATGTGGCCCGGACTCTCCCCACGGCCCCGGTGGGCAAGGACAACCCCGGGCCGCCCGTGAGGCCTCGCCGGGCCTTGGTGCTGGCGGCGCAGGCTGGGGCCCTGCTGGCTGCCGGCCAGGGGCTGGGCGCTCGCACACCTCCAGGAATGCGGCTGCTGGGGCTGACCAGGCGGCAGGGCTGCCAGCGGCAGATAATCCAAATAGTCATCCAGGAGCCTGTGGCGGAGCTAGGCTCCGCGTGCTTCATGCCCGAGGGCCCCGAGAAGCCCGGGGTGCCCCAGCGGGGGTTGGCTCCTCAGTCCCCCGCTCTGCTGGTCCCCTCTGTTCATTCCGCGGGAGCCCTGATGGCCAGCAGCTACGGGTGCTGTGTGCTGAAGCTCAGGATCTATCTGTAGGCCCTGAAGTGGGTGCATCCTGGGTGCTGGCACCGAGACCCCCGGGCCGAGCGGCCAGGGCCAGCATGAACCAGCTCCAAAGCTGGGGGGCAGGTCCCTGGGGTGCATGGGGAGGGTTGGGTGTCCTTTGCGAGTTGCAGCCAGCGAAGGCTGCTGGGGCCGAGGTGGAGGCTCGGAGGCCAGGCCTCGTGGGGGTGTTCACAGGGCAGCAAGCCCTCAGTGGGCCCTGGGGGGCTCCCATCTGGCACGTGGGTCCATAGGGTGAGTGAGGGCTTTATGGGGAGGACTCTCTGGGGCACAGGCTCTCCCACCCCTGGCATTTCTTCTGTAAAGTTACCTGCAGGTGCCAAGGGTGGGCGAGGGCAGGAAGTGCACATGTCAGAGGGTCCCGAGGTGGAAGAGATGACCCTGTGGGGTGGGGCCACCCTCTCCTTGCCGGGCTGGCTGTCCCCAGCCTCCCTCCCTCTGCCCCTCTCCACTTTCCCCATTACCTGTCCACTTGAGTTGGGGGCTAAGTGTCTGCCCAGGGCCCCCCAGCTTCTCCCCCACAAAGGTCTCTGGCCCAGGTGGCTGTGGGGCACAGGGCACCGGGGTGCCCAGCCGGATCTGGGATTCAGAGCCCTGTGGAAGGAGCTGACAGGGGAGGGGGCTGCATTCACCAGCTCCCTGAGAGCAGGATCAGGGCTGTTGACAGGTCCCTGGGGGAGACTGGTCTCCCTGCCTATTTTTTTTTTTTTTTGGTCAGTAGACTTGATTTTTGAGGATGATCTTCACTGGCTTTTCGCATGTCTATAGATTTGTGTAACTATCACAATAGGACATCTCCTTACCCCACATAGGAGCTCTGCACCCGTTAGCAACCTCTCCCCACTCTTCCAGCCTCCACCGGGCAAACACAGATGTGCTCGTGCCTCCGTAGATTTGCCTGTTCTGGACATTTCTTAGCAACAGAATCCTATGACATGCGATCCTGCGTGAGTGGTCGCGTCTGCTTGGTGCCGTGATTTGGAGGCTGGTCTGCGCTGCGTCAGTGCCTTGTTCCTTTTTTTTTTTTTTTTAAGATTTTTATTTATTCATGAGAGACAGAGAGAGAGAGAGAGGGACAGAGACACAGGCAGAGGGAGAAGCAGGCTCCATGCAGGGAGCCTGACATGGGACTTGATCCCGGGTCTCCAGGATCACACCCTGGGCTGAAGACGGCGCTAAACCGCTGAGCCACCCGGGCTGCCCCCTTGTTCCTTTTCATTGTCGGGCGATCTTCCGTGGTGTGGAAGCAGCACAGCTGTTGATCCGCTTATCAGTTGCTGGACATCTGGGCTGTTTGCCCGCTTTGCCTGTGGACGAGTCTTGGTGGGGACGTGTGGCTTCGGTTCTCTTGGGTACACACTGGCCTCCCCTTTTTGGCACCAGCTCGGGAACCAGAGTGGGTTTGAGCTCCGCTGTTTACCGGCGGTTTGGCCTTGGCCTTCTGTCGGGCCCGTGATCCTACCCTCATCTGTCAAGTGGGGATGGAGAAGCATAGCATCGGAGGGTTGCAGGCACTCAGCAGGGTGGGCGTGAGGGAAGCCTCCCGCCGTGTCGGGGCCCTGGGGGGAGCTGTGCCCGTCCCGACGGCGTTTACTCCTTATACGCGTTACACGTGCAGCATGGGCTTCGTCGTGGCTCGTGGCAGCCTGGTGAGGTGGGAAAGACGGGCCTGGCCGCTCCTGGCTTCCTTCCTGCCTTTGCTCCAGATCAGGGAACAAAGGGAAGCTCCGATCAGGGAACCCCAGGTACAGATGGGACAGGAGGCCAGAGGTGCCAGGGCCGGGCACCTGTGTCTCCCAGGGCTGAACGTGTGTGGCTGTCGCCCCCTGCTGGCCTCTGCCTGGGGAGCCAGCCTTTGGCCTCAGGACGTGCACCTGCCTTCCACCTGCCTCTCCAGAATCCCTGGATCCTTTTCTGGTTTTTCCCACATGACAGATCTGGCCTGGGCCCAGAAACCAGGCAGCGTGGGCTGCAGTTCGGGAAACAGCCACTGGATGCCAGGGCTCTGCACACAGCC